>NC_066618.1:28965639-29296889 GCF_025201925.1 Gopherus flavomarginatus | reverse complement strand
TTAAAACTTTCAGACCTTTTGCCATCAATCAAATAAAAAACAAATGATAAGAGTAATCAAATTCAACCTCTTTGCTACATGCCACAACCCTTAGACAGCTAGGTTGGAATACCTGACAGAGATAATCTGCCACGTCACTATTTTTCTTTGCACATAGCGGATAATTGTCCACAGTACTAACATAACGTAACTGGCTGCTTTATGGAAATCTCAAGGTATTTGTGCAAAAGATGAACAGATATGCTCGTTATGCTATACCTTTCCCATGAATGTTAATAAAGCATATGAATGGGACTGGAGATTCTGCTATTCTTCAACCGCCAAGACTGATCCCTCCAGCCAGAACTTCGAGCACATCAAGAACATGGTATGGGGAACCTCACATTGCTGCCACTTGTTCCATAATCACTTGGGTTTGATTCAACCACCTTCACTCACATTGGGTAGTAGTTTATAGCACAAGGAGTGTCAGGGCTTGGAGTAAGCAAGAGATTCCACACTGTAGGGTAGTCAACCCAGTTGACTTTTCATAAGCACTATATTAATTCAAAAATAAAATCGTCCATAATCTTCACAGGCATAGAAAAAGGGCTCAAGATCTCCAGCATGGAGAAAACAATGAAGTGAGTGGTATCACCTCAAAATACACATAAACATATATGTCTACACAAAAAGCAAATTAACAACTTCCATCTAACCAGCAACTTTCAACATTCTACTGGAAATAAATATATTGCTTTTATTTTCACTGGAATTGTAAGCTGGCTTTCATCTTTTTCATATTGTTTCAGACAGTTAACGTATTCTCTCCTCACTGGACAGAAAATGAACACATTACAATGAGTCCATCTTAGAAGGACCCGTGGCAGCCAGATAAAACATGGTTATTACTGTCAGAACTAAAATGAAATATTCTGAAAATGACAAGACATTGTTAGCCTGATGTTCAGGAGAAAAGCTGGATATAGAAGAATGGGGGAGCAAGGAGAGGTTGTTTCTCTACTTTTCAGGTTTATCTTAAAAACAAGATTATTCAACACTCTGCACTTAAAAAAAAAAGCCTTGATTACACCATCAAGAAAATGCAATATGTGATGTTTTATGCAAATTACTGACAGCAATATTTGAACAGTTATTTTTTTCCCTAAAGAAACTTCATACAACCATAAAATTTTCATGCGAAAAGAACAATTCCTTACATATACCAATCAATCAGGCCAGGTCACTTTGGTGCTCATCAGCAATTAGGAAACAAGATTTCTGATATGTTTCGGTTCTCTCTTTTAATATTACCACCTCAAGAAGGAAAACCAAGGGAAGATAACTGCAAAAAAACTGAACAAGTGTTTAAGCTTATAAATCTCTTTTTTCTGTTCAAATTCTCGGTAGCATTTTTTAATACACACCAGTATTGACAAACTGGTTGCTATTATCAACCCCATGTTTACTTATTTCTGCTAGGGTCAGAAATGAATGGCCTGACATAAACAGCATGACTAAAATTGTACACATTATATTGTGTTTATTACGAAAAAGGCCGAGTTGTAGCCCTTCCAGGCCCTGGATTAGGGGGTCATGAGGTTAATACATGGTGGGTTGTGAGCTGTCACCCTCCACCCCAAACCCTATGTTTCCTCCAGCATGTATAATGGTGTTAAATATATAAAAATGTGGTTTTCATTTGTAAGGGGGAGGCTTGCTATGTGAAACGGGTCACCAGTACAAAAGCTTGAGAACCACTACTACGGAACAAAGACTGTTATAGGCTTTTACAAAACCAAATCCTTGTATCCAAATTGTTTGAAGATAGCCCCAGCAAGAAAGAGAGATCTAATATGCCTGGTCCTGATCGTATTTTTACCAGTGTAAATCCACAATAACATCACTGAAGTCAGCAGTGTTACACCAGCATAAAATGGGCTCATGCTTTATCGGAATCTGACCCAATATCTTTTCAAACACATCGGCATTTCAGAACATTTCCAACTCATCAGCCAAAAATCAGATAATTTTTAGTACTGCTAAGTAATCTTATATATCCTACTTGTGTAAACTTCAAAATTCGTTCCCTCTCAGGTTGTATTCCTAAATCAAAAAGAAAAAAAAAACTCTAAAAATTTCATCCTAGTATGTTTTTAAAGAATGCGCTGTATTTATTTTCAGTTTAAATAAAATCAGGAGTAAAGTGGAAATAAAAATTTGCCTTTTTTCTGCCCTTTATTGGGTTTATGGGAGTGCTGAAGGAAACATGGCTAACAAGTTCTTGCAAGACAGAGACATAAGGACTGGAATCCTCATAAGCCAATCAGAATGCATTCTTACAAACATAATTCAAGTTCAAGATACATGCATTTTAATACAGCTACTTCAGATGCCATAATCTAGCAGAGATCACATCTGATATAATTTCCGAGTATCATATATTAATTACTCAGCATTATTTCAGAATTCTGGCTACCATAATAATGCAGGACACTTTTTAAGAAGCATTGAGTTCACATTTTCTTTAAGAAGAGTCTATTTTACTCTCTGAGGAGTCTTCCAGCATGATAGGCAACATGTCAAGAATAATAAAAATGGTGCTCTGCACATTAAGATTTCTTTTGATTTGGAAGGGGGGAGAATACACTCTTGGCACCAAGAAATGTAGGAAAAAGCATAAAAGATTTGTAGCTGTTCTGTACTAGAGGATCATTAGGCACTTTCTACTGCTCTGCAAAGTGGTAAATAGGTTTTCAGCTCTTAACTATTTGGGGTTAAAAATAAAACAGCAGGAGTGAAACACTGTAGAGCTCTAGTTTCCAATCGGCTCTGTTTTTCATTAAGGTAAGTAACACTTGTATCCCATTTATCCATTATTCTTTTTGAAGAAAGGGCTAAATAAGATACACACAAAACATTTTTAAAATATCAAAGTATTTACCAATGTCAATATACACCAGTGTGTGTATGCATGTTTCTTGTTATAACATTAAGGGTCTAGCCCTCAAAAAACAAGAATTTAATTAGTTTCTCATTACATCTTTAATACATGCTCCCCAGCCCAAATAGTACATATTCCATTCTTACAGGTCTGTAATAGATGGCCATAAAAATAGGGTAAAATAAAGACTGAATTTCCTGTCTTCTAGAAAGTTATATTAAGAAAAAAGATTTCAATAGTACAAGCAGGCAACATGTTTTAAAGTAACTAACATTTGTACATAGGCTAGTCAATAACATTGGGGTAAATCCAGAATTTGATCCCTGACTGAACTACTTTTTGAGGTTACATCTAATCCACTGTTACAAACAGATAAAGTTTATTATAACCAAACCAAGTTCCCTTGGATTTAAAGGGCTGCTGGAAAAGGAAATCTCACCAAAATTATTCAGAGAATATTTTTGTCTCTTTCCTTTTTTTAAAGGATATTCTTTTAAATAACATCTTTCCAGGATCAACTTAAGTTCTTAGTAAAAAATTAAGGCCTCAATTCAATAAAATCCTTAAACTTTATCTATATTCAGCACAGTACTTTATCATATTTTTAAAGGACATTGGTAAACAAATATCTGAATGAATAATTATAATATATTTGTTCAAACAGGCTGAAATATCAATATTTTCCTACAAAAATTTTGCATTTTATTTAACAAAGGACTGTGTCATGGAATCCTGTTAAAATGGTGGGATGTAACGGTCATTTACATATAATAGGAATCTTTCAGTGATGATTTCCTTTTTAATAACAGTAATTGCAAAAGGTTAATCAGTAATATTAATTCTAAATTTTTCTGCACAAAACAATATTTTATATAGATGTAGATATACCTACACACACACTTAACATTCCTAGCTCAATATGTACAATAGTAATTCTCAACTTCATCTATAGCATCCATCACATCTGGGGAACCCCTTTTTGTTAAGAATCTGCTGATTTGATACAAATAGCTCTTGTATATAGTAAGCATGTTTTCTAAACAAACACTACAATCTAATTATAAACTGAGTTTTCAGTTACTCAAGCGCCTCCACTATCAATATGATTATTTTTGATGTAAATCTCTCTCTCTGGGAGTTTAATCAGCCAAGTCAGGAAAACCTAAATTAAATTAAAGAAATGTAAACTAGACCCCCAAAGCCCAGAAGTAAAAGGAATGTTGTTAACAAATTTTCCAACGTTACCTTGAAATTATACATTTTATAATTATTTACAAATGTAGCTAATTGCATAAGAAATAAAGCACTGACTCGGATTTGTGGAAATCTTTTTAAATTCTCTCTCTCAGGGATTGGTTCAAGGGGATTGGTAAAAGACTTTTGCTTCTGGATCACTACAGTCAGATGTGCCCCCACAACTGTTCAGAGGGCTTAAGTGTAAGAAAGTAGTGGTGTTGGCAAAATTTCCTACTGAAAACGGATTGAGAAAATCCATCTCCACAACCAGTTATAAAGGACATCTTCATTAACAGTCTACGCAGAGAAGTGAGGGACAGAAGGGCAAGAAGAATAAACTACTCCCAATCTTAGAAGTAGCCTCTTCTAGGTAAGAGTTTAGGCACATCACTGGAATAATGCAGGGAAGCCTGCACTGCCTCTTGTCCATGACAAACCCAATCTATTAACAAAATGGACTTACATCTCCCATCCATCGTTCAAGACACTAAATTCACTCTTACCTATAAAGACCCTCAATTCCCTAACAGAGGCACAGAAATTCAATCTGAATACATGCAAACCACATACAATCATATCAAGTTGCAGAAGACAGGCAAGACTGCAGGAACTGTTCAATCATTCTACATTGGCAGAATAATATATGATAGATAGTACATTCAACTGATGAACTAATTACATTTCACACACAAAAAAATGCTTAAAAGTAGGTCTAATTAGGAATATAACATTTTTTACGGTCTGAATGTTTTCATCTGCAACCTCAGGCTGGAAATAATCGTGACTTTCTGTTACAGACTCAATGTACTCTGTAATAATTCTGAATACTATGCATATCACCACATAGCAGGCATGAAAGCTAGATCTAAAGTCAAAAGTAAGGTCCCTGGATTTGGCCTCACTGTAGTGTGGCATACTGAAAGTTTTGTGGCAACTTTGTTTGAATTTAAAAAAAAAGATGCTTTTAATGAAAAGCAACAATCACTACAGTAGCTTCTGTCCCAGTTATTTTAGTATTAATTTTCCCAACTGGAGCAGTATTAGAGCAAGTTTGGTCTGACCTTTCACCTTTAGATTTCCAAGTTAATCCATAGAGATGAACAGTACCGTTAACACCTCAGAGCAATGGTTTTAGATAATCTGAAGATTCAGAAAGACAACACTGTGTCTGTTCACTCTTTGTTCAAATTTTCAACGCTATCGTCATAAACACAAGGGCTCGAAAAATAATTCTAAATGGAAGCTGAGAGTCTCGAGAACAATTCCGCTGGAATACTGGACGCTGTGGCAAATGCCACTGAGTACATGGAAGTCTGCCTGTGTGTTCTCCAGGAAGGCACAGAGCAGAAAACCCACAGAAAAATGACAAATGGGCAGCACTGAGAACACAGGCAGCTACACTGTGCCATCCCCTGCACTACTGATTTCTTGCTATTTTATTCTAAATACATGACAGGTGTGCATTAAAAAAAAAAAGCGTGCACCACAGTAGGAAGTACTGGAATCAGGGAACAAATTTTTTGTTGCTTGTTCTTCCTCCTCCCCCTCTCTTCCTGCAACACCAAAGAGGGGACCAGAATGTACATAACACTGGGGCATTCAATGGCAGCCAGCTGTGCAAACAGGGCCAGGAGTCTTTTAGGAGTACACAGATGTAGAGAAGGCTTATGTTGAGACAGAGGTTCCCAGAGTATATAGTTTAACTGTCATCCTAACACAGATGAGACTATGACGTGGACAAGAGATACACTCTTCAAACTCCTTCCTTTCTGAGGAGGTACAGCAATCATAGTTGAAGAAGGGAACACAGTTTCCTGGGATAGACTAATATGGGAGCATAAGAGCACTTTCTAACTTATTTTTCATACACACACACTCTCCGACCTTATAGATGTATGGCTATATTTAAGATATTGTTTGCCAGGGTAATAATTTTGGTTCCTCTTATGAGACGCTCAACATTCCTCCTCCATCCATTCTCTGCAATAGCCTCCTCCATTGTGTGAAACAACAAGTAATGAAATTTCCATTTTAAGAAAGGAAACATAATACCCATTAAAGATGGTGTCATCGAGAAAAGCACAGCATTTTAGTTCTTTCAGAAATATGTGAAATATACATCGAAAGTAAAGTAACACTTTACAGCAATATAAAGAAAACAAAATGGGTATAAATCTGGAAAGGAAAACGCTACTAGAGGAATTCTGATGATGCTGTAGTAAACCTAAATATTGTACTAAAGATATGTGCAAGACAAAAAAAACCTGTTCTTTCAAATGTATCTGTGTAACAAATTTCATTTGAACAAAGATGCTAAATTTCTTACAGGAACATTAGGGGAAAGTTGCAAATTACATTTAATAAAAATATATAAAATGCTGACTCAACTTACTAAAACAAAATTAGGGCTGATGATATAAACTCACAGGTTGCCTTTCATTTCTGTAAAGTTTATTTATAACTAAATAGTGACCAAGACAAGAAAGCCCATCATGGGATATAAGAATTTATTGTGGATGTGCTTTAAGTTAATTTCAGCTACAGCAGTTTGCTATTCATCAGCTCTTCCAGTGCCAATTAGCACCATTAGGATTGTGTATAAATATTTCGAAAACATGGTAGCAATTACCTTAAGGAAATATTCCACATAAAAAACAGGAGGAGATTTTAGGTGAAATGCCAAAAGGTAACAATGTTACCAACGCATGAAAAAAGTTGTAACACGAGACCACAAAATTATATATCAGGCTTCGCTGTGCACAAAAATACAAAATGCAAAACATGATATGTACACCCTGCTTCCATTAAGCACACTATAATTATTGTTTATTATCCTAAAAGATAAAATGCCTTCAAAATGAAAATAAGAGCTTTCAAAACTCTTCAGTTTGCCTCTACTCTGTAGCGTTAATGAAGTGATGATGACAAATATCTAGTCAGTGAGCTAAATTGTAAACACTTTAAAATGCAACAGATCTAGGCCTCTATCTCCCTTGTCAATTTCTAATTTGACTGCATTGCTAAACAGAAGAGTAAAATTAGACTATGAAACTATGAGAATTAAGCAGCTTTCCACCTTTGTTCCTGAAGAGCTGAAAAGGACCCTTGAATTTCCTGGATTCTGCAAAAATGTAGAATCAGTTAAAAAAAAAAAATCCTGTTAGCTATAATGACAGAAGTATAAAATAGTCTAGCCAATCATCCCACCCTACCGCCATCCCCGCAAAAAAAAGCTCTGTTAAAACTACAGTGTAGCAAACAGAAATACTTTATCATTACTGTTTAAAATTGGATATAGTGCCATAAGTGTGCACAGTATTTGAGAAAGCTTAAAAAAAATTGACCTAAAAATTGAAAAGAGCCCCAGAACAAAATTTCATTGTCTGAGGCTGTCTACAACTAGAGACTTTACAGTGGCACAGATGTACCAACGCGGTTTGGCCACTGTAAAATCTCTTGTGTAAACACCTTAAGCCGAAGACCAACAGTAGACAGTTCTGTGCACACTACCACTTATGTCAGCGTACCTAATGTCACTCAGGGGGATGGTCTTTTCACACTCTAAGCAACATAAATAGTAGTGTGGACATGGCCTGAGGTAGATATTACAGATTGGGTAAAGTTTAGGGGCAACCTCACTGAGAGGTCCCAGGTGCTATTCATGTACCCCAATCAGAGTATTCAATCAGTCCCTGACTATTCAGTGTTAAAATGGAGAAGAACCTTTCTATTTACTCCTTTCTTCTCTCCCTGCAAGCCTGCTGGATATCAGGTGATGGGTCTTCACTACTCTAATCCCACTACTTCTAATCTCACACACAACCTCCTAACCACTGGGGATATAGACGGGTTTTCAATCACACTACTACAACTAAAAGCCTCCTTGCTATTACAGAAACAGATGTCTTATACTTTACTCCACCCTGAGCTTTTCATTTGCATGTTCTCTCTCTATGTTAATACAGTAACTCCATGCTTAACATTGTAGTTCTGTTCCTGAAAAATGTTACTTTAAACAAAACGATGTTAAGCGAATCCAATTTCCCCATAAGAATTAATGTAAATAGGGGGGGGTTAGGTTCCCGGGAAATTTTTTTCGCCAGACAAAAGACTGTATTTTATAAGTCAGAGGGTGGGATATTTCCCAGGGAATGCCTCACTGCTAAATGATGAACTAGCACGTGGCTGACACCTCAAGAGTTAACACATTGTTGTTAATGTAGCCTCACACACTAAATGGCAGCATGAATGGGTGGAGGGGAGACACCATGGCAGAGAAAGACAGAGACTAGGGTGACCAGATGAGAGGGAGAAAATATCAGGACACAAGGGGGGGGGGGGGGGAAGCAGCAGCTGAGTGCTGCCGGTGGAGTGAAATATCGGGACAAATTGTGTCCCAACCAAAAGGATATGGGACAAACACCTAAATATCGGGATGTCTGGTCACCCTAACAGAGAGACACGCCCTGTGTGTGTGAGAGAGAGAAAGAAGCACATTGCCCTTTTAAGTACGCTGACCCCACTCTAAGTACATTGCCCTTTTAAGTAGATCAGCAATTTGAGACAGCAGCTGCTGCCAGAAAGCTCCCTCCCTCCTGAGCTCTGTCCTGTCCCCCCCCACCCACCCACTCACTCTGTGGAGATGAAGTAAAGAAGCAGGGGGCAGGAGTGTGGGAGGGAGACACCCTGACATTAGCACCCCTCTTTCCCTCCCCCTCCCAGCAAGCAAGAGGCTCCTGGGAGCAGCTCCAAGGCCAGTGACTCTCAAACTGTTATACTGTTGACCTCTTTCACATAGCAAGCCTCTGAGTGCAACCCCCCCTTATAAATTAAAAACACTTTTTTATATATTTAACACCATAATAAATGTTGCGTGCAAAACAGGGCTTGGGGTACAGGCTGACAGCTCGTAACCCCCCCATATAATAACCTCGTGGCCCACTGAGGGGTCCCGTCCCCCAGTTTGAGAACCCCCAAGGCAGAAGATAGGAGCAGCACACAGCAGTGGGGGAAGGTACAGCTGAACTGCCTGGCAACTGATAGCCTGCTGGGCAGCTGCTGCACAGGGAACTTAGGGGAGCAGGGAGCTGATACGGGGGCTGCCAGCCCACCCTGTTTCAAAGCCCCCACTAGCTAGCTCAGGGGTAGGCGAACTATGACCCAGGGGCTGCATCCAGCTCTCCAGACATCTTAATCCAGCCCTCAAACTCCCCCTGGGGAGAGGGGTCCCAGAGCTTGCCCTGCTCCAGCCGAGGAGCAGCGTTGGGGACTTGCCCTGCTCTGCACAGCTCCTGGAAGCAGTGGCATGTCCCTCCTCCAGCTCCTACACATAAGGGCAGCCAGGGAGCTCCGCACACGGCCCTTGCCCCAAGCACTGCCCCTGCAGCTCCCATTGGCCAGAAACCGCTGGCAACGAGAGCTACCAGGGCAGTACCTGCAGACAGGGCACTGTGCACAGCTGCCTGGCTGCACCTCCGTGTACGAGACAGAGGGGGGACATGTTACTGCTTCTGGGAGCTGCGTGAGGTAAGCGCTGCCTGGAGCCTGCACCCTTGACCCCCTTCCGTGCCCCAATTCCCTGCCCCAGCCCTAATCCCCCTCCCACCCTCCAAACCCCTCCATCCTAGCCCGGAGCAACCTCCTGTACCCTGAACTCCTCATTTCTGGCCCCACTTCAGAACCTGCACCCCCAGCCAGTGCCGTCACCCCAACCCCCAATTTCATGAGCATTCATGGCCCGCCATACAATTTCCATATACTGGTGTGGCCCTCGGACCAAAAAGCTCGACCACTTGAGATAGCTTCAACTGGCTGCTCTTTCTGCAAGCAGTGGACAAAGCTGGCGGATGCCAAACAACATTATAAGGGAGCATTGTGCAACTTTAAAAGAACGTGTTCTCTAATTGATCAGCAACATAATAACGAAACAACATTAACCAGGACAACATTAAGTGAGGAGTTACTGTAACTCCAGAGCCTGCCTGCCCCGGCTGCCACCCAGAGATTCTGGACAGTTTTGCTGCTGTCCAATAGCAACAAAGCAACCAGTCACTGCTGCAGCTCGACAAAGCTAGGAGCAGAGGCAATGGCACTAGACTGATCTGCTAACCAACTCAAAGATAACATCTGCATCCATTTATAGCTAATTCACATAAAGTAAATTATCTCTGAAAACATCATGGCTAAAATATATTTTTTTTTTAATGAACACAAATTCTTGCCAAAATTGATGAGGTAGGTCCCCTCAGTCTTCAAACCAAACACCACATTTTTTCTGAGGAGAGTGGAAAAGTGGATTTATAAGCATGACATTTAAGGCAAAGAATGCCTTTGTAAATTTTATGTATGTAAAGATGCCATATTAACTCGGTCCTTTTGATACACACATGATTTTGGATCCACACTATAGAACACAGGTCCCCCAACTGTGGGGCGTGTCCCCCCATGGGGGCGCAAAGGAATATTCGGGTGGCAGCTGGGGACCGGGCTAGCCCCCAAGGGAGGGGGGCATGCACCACCTAGCTCCACTCCTGGCCCCAGCCCCAAGGACTGACAGTCCCCAGCTGCCAAGGCACCACCCCTGCCCCCAGCTGTGGCCCCAGCCTCAGCCCCCTTACTCTATGGGATAAGGAGGGCCATAAGGTAAAAAGTTTGGGACCACTGCTTTAGAAATTACTTTGAAAAGACAGAAAATGCATGGAAGGGGGGGGATGATAAACAGAGGCTTTAATTTATATGGAAAGGCTGGGAAATACACAAAGATTACAAAGACAGACAAAAACTGAAGTCCCCAAGGGAGATCCTGAAAAGGGGTTAAATGGGGAGTTGTAACAAAAATCTCCCTGAACTCAGAATATTTTTAAATGCTGTCCTGTAAGATATGAAGCAATTGTCTACTGTCATTCCAAAACGATAAATGTAGTCTTCTAACAATATTCCACAGCTTTATTAACTTGGGGAAAGTGGTGAGCTTTCAGCATTAAGTGAGTGTTTTTCAAATGCAGTTATAAAGGAATCCAGCTGTCCTAAATTTTCCAAGAGAGGAAAGAAAAACTACTATTCAAACTTTGGATCTGGATTAGAGAGGCTCAACTCTGACAGAAGACTTCAGGTTTGCATCAAAGAATTAACATATTGTTTTGAATGGCTCACTTCTTCAGCTGAGAAAGATAAACAGAAATGAGCAAAGGGGAGAAATCCAGGTTACTCCTCTCCTCCCATCTGAGAAAATTAGTAATTGACAGAATTTTTAAAAAGTTACAGATGCCAGCAACTTTTCCAAATCCCCAAAATCTTTTTAGATATACTGTCCTGTAACTAATCAGAATGGTGTCTCTTTCAAATCTCAGAGAGACAACCACTGTAATTTCCCACTGAGTCAAGATATATTATTAAACTGCCAACTTCAGAAAAAACACTGAAATCATCTTAGTTTTCTTTATGCAAGAAAGACAGAAAAATGCACAGATGCAGAGTACTCACACAGTCCTCTTGCTTATATACTTTCTCCCTATATGAAGGATTCTAACCTTCAGCTAAACATAGGATTCAGCAACCAGAATAAATGGAGTTTGAGAATAGAAAACTGCTTTATTTATTCTGATACACAATAAAGGATAGTACTATTTCTATGAATGATTACTTTTTTGGTAGCATATTTACTAAAATGCTTTTTCTTCCCTCAGTTACCCTTTTTTATTGCTACTTCTGCCTGGAAATAAGATGTCCAGCCATTTTGTAAAACAGCATGCAAGACATTTCACAGTTCATAGTACTGCTGTATTCTCTACAGAAATGTTATTTACCGCTTATGACAACAATACCCTTCAGTGACTCAGCAATATTTATTAAGGTCATGTCTACTTACTGGCCAAATCGGCACTGCTCTGATTGATGCAGTAGTGTCTATTTAACAGGTCTGGTGAAGGTAAGCTAAGTCGATGGGAGAATGCTCTCCCATCAACATCTGTACTCCACCTTCCAGAGAGGTGGGAGCTCAGTCAGCGGAAGAGCGTCTCCTGTCCACATAGCGTGGTGTGGACCCCACTGTAAGTTGACTTCAGTTACATGACTCTCATACCTGGGAAGCAGCGTAACTTAGATTAACTTACACCGTTAGTGTAGACCAGCCTAGGTATCCTTTCAGCACCAGTACAGTAAGAGGGACTACCCCTTCTATTTATAGGGGATGTACCTGATTGGTATAAAAGGATGTCTGAAACCAGGGGACAAGCCCACAGAGAAACACTTTTCAATAAAAGAGCAGACCTTGTAACAGTTGGGAGGAATGTGTCCATGTAAACTGATGGATCTCTCTTTGTTTTATGAACATTTATGTTTGGAACCTTCAGTGTGGATTAAAACTTCCATTTTGTAGCAGAAAACAGGCTATGTCTATGGGAACTGCATCAGGGCCTTCAAGGATTCATCAGCATTAGGTAGCTCTACCCTGATTGAACAAAGGGGAGTTAATTACTCTGTCAGCAATCCTGCATGGGGCTGCATTGTGGAAAATCACAGCTGAAGGATAGGAACAAAGAAAAAGCATCAGAGACAGCTCTCAACATTGCATGCTCTCTAGCATGGGGAACCATTTCATCCCCAGAACCAGACAACTCAGCAGGAGGAATGGAGGGCAGAAAGGACCCGGTCTTCCTTACGGACTTGGACAAAACTTTGACACACACGTAAAAGAGATCAGATGAAGGGATACTGCATTCTGGTGTTTGTTTTGCCTACATCGGTAATGCTCTTGTGTCATTTCTGAGTATGTGCATTAAAAATAAGGAATACAGGCTCTGCAAAAAGCTTCTTAAACTGTCACATGGTCCCAGGAAAGCTAAACTATAGAGTGCCCATGGAGATAGACTTTGGTGGGGAGCATGCATATGCAACTGGGGAGGGCAGGGGGCACGGCTTGGAAGAGCTGAGGCACTGCGGGTCTCCCTGCCAAGAGCCGTGTCAGACATGAGGTCTCCCTCAGCAGTGATAAGTCACTACTCAGACTCAGAGAAATTAGTAGCATGTAAGATTCTACATCTGGGTCCAATACAGCACACTGGTGACCACCACAAAAGGTGGCTCAGCCAGGGCTGTAACAAAAGGGCCATTCACTGAGAATGTATCAAACTCACTGATGTTTAAATCTGGGGTCTATTAAGTCAAGTGCCTCAGCTGATTCCAGCTGCTGAAACAGAACATGGACTCAAACCAAACGTACACCTGCATGCAAAATGGTTTTTTACAAGACAAGTATAGATCCACGTGGAATGGCAGGTGGGATAACACAGGATGACAGGAAAACAATTAATTTTCCTGAGAACTACAGAGTCTCAATCTACCACAAACAAAATTAGCTATAGGGTAATACCAGTAACAATGTCAATGAAACCAATTACATATTGGTGGGAGTAGGGCTGGAAGGAGGAGGTCCTGCACAAACACCACGTTAGCACATTTTTAAATACAAATTAATTCTTAAACCCACAGAAACATATAAAACAATTACAGTCAAATTTCAAAATGAGAAGAAGCAGGGAATGGTATGGAGCGTCCAGTAGGTGTCCTGACACGCAATCCAACTTGCCAATGCTACATTCAAAAGAACTTGCGAGGTAGGAGAATTCCACCAACCTCATGGTAAGGAGCCAACATTGAAGAGAGAGAATCCTGTTGTTTCAATGGTAGCTACCACAAGCAAAAATTCTATAGTAAGAGCCCTTAACTGCCTGTCTACATGTCATGTCACAAAAGGACGTGACTCAGTTTCCTTGTGTGTCAAATTAAATTTTCTTTGTATTTTGTTACTTCATGAATATAGTCTTCTTTTAGCATAAATGGAAGAAACACAGGATTACTGTCCGTTACTACACGGCACTAAGACTGTGCTATTATAAAAGAAAATGGCTAGTCAAAAGAAACAATTACTACCACTCAAAAAAAAAATCTATAAAGTGCTGCTGACGAAAAGGATACACTTCACATAGCTTGTAGGCCCACTAGCAGACAAATTGCAATCTTTACTGTAAATTGTTATTCTATAGTTTAATAGAGTTACTCATCCAACAAAAAAAATGTACAGATAAACAATGAAAAGAATGAATCCCACGATGGCTATATAATTTGACCTTGCTCACTTACTGAGACTAAAAGTGCACATAACACTTCAAAGACAAACATTGCTTTGAGAAACGGAAGCAGAAAAATACAATGGATGTGGATGGCATTTAAAAGTGATCCTATGATCCATAATGTACTGTAATATTGCATGTTTTACAAAAGTGGGATTTTATACTGATTCAACCAAGAAGTATTTTGTAATGAAAAAAAAAGTCATTTCTCAGTTCATGTGTTTTTCAAGATGTCTGCAAATAAATACATTTTACCATTTCATCTTTTTCTTTGATGGGGACTGACAACTTTACTAGGAGTTAGGTTATGTACAGCTAATAAAGTAATGTGATTATTCCATTAGTGTGCATAATTATTGCAGAATAACTTATTAAACCAATGATTTCTTGGCTCCTCTAAAGAGAAAAGGAAAAATTAAATTTACAGAGCTGTAAAATAAACAAGAGCCTGAAGTATACAAGTATTAAATACCAAAAGTATAATGGACTGTAAGCTCCCAAATATCTTTTGTATCCAGGAGAGCGGACATGTACAGCAAGCTTCCATGGTGGCAAGGGAGAAGCAACAATTATGCACAATGTGCAGAAGTCCACATCAGGAAGGCATATATTATGTATGGTAATACATCATTTAGGGTAGTGGTTTTCAACCTGTGCTCCGCGGACCCCTGAGGGGCCGCAGACTGTATCTAAGATTTCCAAACAAGTCTGCAACTCCTTTTGAAATTGTTTAGGGATCTGCAAATGAAAAAAAAAAATGGTTGAAAACCAAGGATTTAGGGGATAGGCAGTATTCAGAGAAGTAAACTTTATATGATTTGGAATTCATCATATACAATGAATTCAGTGTGGTACGTTACTTGGTTACTCCACCGCCATTCTCCCTACGGTTGTCTTCATCCCTTGGCTAACAATAGCCTGTGAACCATTTTTCTGCATAAAAATCTCAACTTGTGGGGGGTTAAGCAGTGAGTTCTACCACCCCTTTAGTTCTGGCATGAGTTCTATTCATATGTTAAACAAATTCAGCAAGAAGAGATGGAACATGGGCCTTGTCTACACCTAACAACTTCAGTCAGCCTAACTACAACACTGAAGGATGTGAAAAATTCACACCCTTAGAGATGTAGTTAAGCTGATCTAAGTCCCACTGTAAACAGTGCTCGACTGATGGAAGAATTTAGCCATCCTCTCAGAGAGGTGGATTTGCTACAGCAACAGAAAAATCCAGCCTGTTGCTTGTGTAAATAAGTGCTATGCACCAGCACAGCTGCAGCTGTGTCACTGTAACATTTCTACCCTTGGAGAACATCTAGTCCACTCCCTGCTCAGCACATTTGACCTCCTTCTTCAGTCTTAATGCCAGATTTACATTTTTACTGGAAATTAGAGGAGAAAAAATGTGACTGTCCCAAACTGTTAAATTCATAAGGGAAATCTGCCACAGTAAAGATATAAAAGATTCCTTTAGTTCCCCTTCTATGAATTCCATTCTATTTTTCGCTTCCCTGACAATACAGATTACAAATGACACCAGTCCAAATAATACAGCATAAAGTTCAAAGTCCTTCTCTCCAGCGTGTGTATTTCAAGGAGAGATTAGCTTTCTTCAGTGGTTCCAGAGGAACTCAGGTATTTCACTTCGTCTCATAAGACATCTATCACTCAGAGTTCACTCTAAGTCCACTATTTTTTAACATTAACCCTACTGCTTTGAAATCTGTAACAATACATTATGGTAAAAGAAGTGATTTGGTACCTGTTCACACAATGCTATATTATGCAGACAAGCCGCAGTATGCTGACTTGTCCTTGCAAGAAAAAGCTTGCACCATCCCCACCCGTCCGACAACCAACCTTCAGCAATCTAACAAGAAGGGCTTGGCAACAATTGAGGGATTACTGCCTCCTCTCTATGAAAAGCTCATGTTCTGACAGAATAGTGTAAAACATGGCTTTGGAAAGGTCACTGCAACTCATTTTCCTTCTTCATTTACCCTGCTTATGGTCTTCAATCAGCTTTTCCCTGATCACATGACACATAGAATCCAGGCAGTCATAATTTACATTCATTTGCAACTGAAGATGTCCTAAACCATGTTTTCTCTTCCCCACTAATTCTCCCTTCATTCAGGGACCATCCTGGAGTAGTCCTGCCACTTAACTCCTTTCCTTCAGTCATTAATCCAGGATGGGCAAACTTTTTGGTCCAAGGAAATTGTATGGTGGGCCGTAAATGCTCAAGAAATTTGGGTTTGGTGCAGGAGAGGGTGGTTGGGGGTGTGGGCTCTGGGGTGGGGCCAGAAATGAGAAGTTCAGGGTGTGGAAAGGGGCTCTGGGTTGGGACAGGGGGTTGAGGTGCAGGGGGGGAAAAGGGGAGGCTCCAGCTGGGGGTGCGGGCTCTGGGATGAGGGGTTAAGGGTCCAAGAGGTTGCTCCGGGCTGGGATGGAGGGGTTTGGAGGGCAGTAGGAGGATCAGGGCTGGAGCAAGGGGTTGGGGCACCAGGGATCTCAAGGGTCCAAGCTCTGGGTAACTCTTACCTCAAGCAGCTCCCAGAAGAAGCAGCAGCAGCTGCATCATGTTCCCACTCCAGCTTCTATGGCATGTTCCCCATTCTGTCCGCAGGCACCACCCTTGCAACTCCCATTGGCCGCAGTTCCTGGACAATGGGAGCTGCACGGGCATCGCTTGGGGCGGGCTGCCCCTACTACGTGTAGGAGCTGGAGAGGGGACATGCTGCTGCTTCTGGGACCTGTGCAGAGCAGGGCAAGCCCTCAATCCCGCTCCCCGGCTGGAGCAGAACAAGCCCCAGACCTCACTCCCCAGCAGGAGCTCGAGGGCTGGATTAAAATGTCTGGAGGGTCGTAGTTTGCCCACCCCTGCTTTAATTGAACATCTCAAGTGCAGTGTTTTTGTAAAAGATGATTTAAGTGCCTGTTTCAATCTCATTGTATTAACTGCCTTAGGACTCATGTGCTGAACGGGGGATTCACAGGAGTTCATAGGAGCTCCTTGTTGATATGGCCAGCAACAGGTAGACAATCTCAAGTTTGTTTGTTTGTTTATTTCAGTAATCCAATCTCAAGCACTATTCCTTGCAGAGTTAACCTTGAAAATGTAAACTAATGTAAACCAATTACTAAGATTGAAAAGGAAACCAGTTACTAGGGTAGAAATGGAGACAGCAGCTGTGCTCCACTTATACCTTTTCCACTCTGTCTCACAGATAGATTTAATAATGTAAAATGAACCAGTTATGTTTGGGTGTGTTCCAAACAATTATCTCACGAGCCCCCTCTAACACCTCTAGGCCATCAATGTCCTTAAAGGATCAGTGGCCAAAAATCTGTTACTTTTGTGTGGGAGGCAATCAGAGATCCACCCAAATTACTCTGCTTCTTCATTCATAAAATATGAATGAAATAAACCTCTGTGAATTTGGGAAATGTTACCATTTTACAGACAGCGGCACTGAAGCACATCTAAGTTATGTGAGTAGCCCGTGCTCACACTGGAAGTCAGTAGGAGAGCCTGGACTAGAAATCAGATCTCTTCACTCCCGGTCCTGTGCTTTAATCACAGAACCATCATCCTTCTCAGTCATAAAATCAGAGTTAGAAACACATAAACTATATATGGCATTTTCTAATTTTCTAAAGTTGTTTTGAGACAGACAGTATATTCAGTTTTCCAAAAAAAACCAAATCATTGCATTGGGAAACAGCTGGCATGACAAAGAAAAGAAGCAAATTTGGTGTAAAGCACTAGAATGAAATTTAAAACCACAAATAAATTAAAAACTTTGGGGAGCTGTGAAAGTAAGTTAGAGTAAGCACTTTTCAATTCTTTATCCAATCATGCAAACTACACACAGGGTGGTGGAATTACTATACTATATTATGTAATTATAGTAACAGAGAAAGGTATGTAAGTATCTCTGAAATGCAACTCTGCCGGAATTCCCAAAGAATTTCAAAGCGAAAATGTTGCTTATACTAATTGCTATTAAAAATAAGACTAAAGATAGGACCCTGATACTCTCTGAAAAAGGAAAGACATTTTAAAACTACAGTGTTCAATAAATATTGAGAATAAATTTAAAATGACATTTGCACATCAATGGATGGAGAGTCACTAGAAGAGATTAAACTTTTAAGAGAATCCTTCTAGAGTCACTGTGTGTGCGTGTATGAAGCACACTACTGTACTATAGCTTTGACCAGAACACTAATGGGTCCTGCACAGACCTTTTTCCCAGATGAGCCAAATGGGAGCTTTCTTCTGATTAAGCCATTAGGAGTGGAACTAAACTTGTCTCAGCTGGAAGCTGTTCTCTGCATATCCTATGATGTGCAAAAGATTGTCTTCAACTATTCTTGATGCCTAAGCAATGCAAATCTCATAGGATACAACAAAGTATATGCACCAAAAAAAGGAAAAAAAATTGCATCATCATCTACGTAAATCAATACCCATTACTGACTATTTGGTTGAAATGCATCTTTTATTAAGCTTCTTGAAAGATACCTTGTAAATCCTTTCTAAGAGATGTGAGAAAAAGGAAATAAGTTACTTAGATCACATTAACTAAGAGCCAACGTTCAAAGGCAGCACTACTAGCTTCCAATCTTAAAGGTTCCTTGTCCAGCAGAGCTATGAAAATAGATGGAAAACCTGCCTGAGAAGCAGACTTGGCATCAGAATTACAATGTGCACACGATACATCCTATGAATAGCAAAAATAATGAACTTTGCAGAGGTCATATTAACATAGTTTAATATGCCTCCACAAAGGCGTATTCCCTGCCAGGTCTGATATTTGTCAAATAATGTATTTTAAACAGATCTGTGATAGATATTTTCATAAATGTGAAGAATTTAATAAATAAATACTACAGAACAGTATTTTGTATTAAAAGAATTAAAAGAAATTGTACAATAAAATGTTTCTTTGTACGATTTTCCTGCCTTTTTAAATTGAATAATCATGAAACTGTACAAGTGTTCTGAGTTCAGTTAAGTAATTTGGAGGTTTCAATTACATTTTGTCTAAAAAAAAATATTGCGCACACATTGTCTTCATAGAATATCAGGAAGTCATCTAGTCCAACTCCCTGTTCAAAGCAGGACCAATCCCTCAGGCAGATTTTTGCCCCAGATCCCTAAATTGCCCCCTCAAGGATTGAACTCACAACCCTGGGTTTAGCAGGCCAATGCTCAAACCACTGAGCTATTCATCCTTCATCCACCCACTGACCCACCCCCACCCCCTCCTGGAGTTTGACAATAAAAACTAACGAAATGTGGACATAAGTTGAATTTCCTAAAATTTTTCTCCAAGCCACATAAATCAAAGAGCCCAATCTTATACTCTGCTGAGTGCTTCCAACTGCAGCTACTGATCACTGAGGGCACCTAGGGCAGGTCTACGCTATTGCTTAAGTCAATCTAAGGCCATGTCTACATCTAAAGTTTTGCAGCGCTGGTTGTTACAGCTGTATTAGTACAGCTGTATAGGGCCAGCGCTGCAGAGTGGCCACACTTACAGCAACCAGCGCTGCAAGTGGTGTTAGATGTGGCCACACTGCAGCGCTGTTGGGCGGCTTCAAGGGGGGTTCCGGGAACGCGAGAGCAAACCGGGAAAGGAGACCCGCTTCGCCGCGGTTTGCTCTCTCGTTCCCGGAGCCACCCAGCAAACCGCAGGGAAGGAGACCTGCTTGCTCTGGGCTCCGGGAACGCGAGAGCAAACCGGGAAAGGAGACCCGCTTCGCCGCGGTTTGCTCTCTCGTTCCCGGAGCCACCCAGCAAACCGCAGGGAAGGAGACCTGCTTGCTCGGGGCTCCGGGAACGAGAGAGCAAACCGGGAAAGGAGACCCGCTTCGCCGCGGTTTGCTCTCGCGTTCCCGGAGCCACCCAGCAAACCGCAGGGAAGGAGACCTGCTTGCTCTGGGCTCCGGGAACGAGAGAGCAAACCGGGAAAGGAGACCCGCTTCGCCGCGGTTTGCTCTCTCGTTCCCGGAGCCACCCAGCAAACCGCAGGGAAGGAGACCTGCTTGCTCTGGGCTCCGGGAACGAGAGAGCAAACCGGGAAAGGAGACCCGCTTCTCCGCGGTTTGCTCTCTCGTTCCCGGAGCCACCCAGCAAACCGCAGGGAAGGAGACCTGCTTGCTCGGGGCTCCGGGAACGAGAGAGCAAACCGGGAAAGGAGACCCGCTTCGCCGCGGTTTGCTCTCGCGTTCCCGGAGCCACCCAGCAAACCGCAGGGAAGGAGACCTGCTTGCTCTGGGCTCCGGGACCGAGAGAGCAAACCGGGAAAGGAGACCCGCTTCGCCGCGGTTTGCTCTCTCGTTCCCGGAGCCACCCAGCAAACCGCAGGGAAGGAGACCTGCTTGCTCTGGGCTCCGGGAACGAGAGAGCAAACCGGGAAAGGAGACCCGCTTCGCCGCGGTTTGCTCTCTCGTTCCCGGAGCCACCCAGCAAACCGCAGGGAAGGAGATCTGCTTGCTCTGGGCTCTGGGAACGAGAGAGCAAACCGGGAAAGGAGACCCGCTTCGCCGCGGTTTGCTCTCTCGTTCCCGGAGCCACCCAGCAAACCGCAGGGAAGGAGACCTGCTTGCTCTGGGCTCCGGGAACGAGAGAGCAAACCGGGAAAGGAGACCAGCTTGATTACCAGAGGCTTCCTCCTTCCACGGAGGTCAAGAAAAGCGCTGGTAAGTGTCTACATTGGATTACCAGCGCTGGATCACCAGCGCTGGATCCTCTACACCCGAGACAAAACGGGAGTACGGCCAGCGCTGCAAACAGGGAGTTGCAGCGCTGGTGGTGCCCTGCAGATGTGTACACCTTCAAAGTTGCAGCGCTGTAACTCCCTCACCAGCGCTGCAACTTTCTGATGTAGACAAGCCCTGAGTTACGTCGCTCAGGGATGTGAAAGACACTACCTGAGCAACGCAAGTTACAGTGACTTAAGCGCTGTCCACACCAGCGCTATGTTGGTGGCAGACGCTCTCCCATCAGCACAGTCTTCACCAGATGCACCACAGCGGTGCAGCTCAGCAATGTAGCACTTCTAGTGTAGACCTGCTCACAGAAATTTGCGGATCAGGCCCCAAAACATCATCATTTTTTGACGATATACTGAAAACCGAGAGTTGAAAAATACTCCAAAAGTGTAAAGCCAAAATGTGATCTATTTTATTTGCTATGTATACCGGCTTGAATTTCAATGATATTTTTAAATCCTCTCCAGACAATAGTGGATCAAAAAAATGGTTGCAAATTTACTGATATCACCCTCTCTGCTAAGGTTATTAACATGAAGTCCAAGTGTTATCCAACCCCTTTTAAACTAAACATATCCTACTGTCTGCATTTACAAGGCTATCCTAAGATAAGACCACACTTCTATATCTCAATGCTTCTGTCATGTTTTCCATCTGTGGACCTCAAACAAATTTACAAACTAATAAATGTAGCTTCATGATACTCTTTTGAGGTAGAAAATATTATTCCATTTTTAGAGATGAAGAAATCAAGGTATGAAGGAGTATAGCATCTGTTTAAAGTCCCACAGGAACTTTGGAGCAGAGACAGAAATGGTACACAGGTGTCCCAAATTCCAGTCCTGTGCCTTAACAATGAAGGCATGATTTGTCCTTAATGAGATTGCATCTCTAGTTCCATCTACGTCCACATGATCTCTTTTAATGGTAGTCATGGAAGGTGCTAGGGTGGTGGCAATAGTAACACACACACACGCACATGCACACCAAACAGAATAGGAAATACCGGTGAAAGCTGTCCAAACACTGACATATCTAATGAGCCTCAACACCACTATATAAAATATTACTGCTAACGCTATGCTCATTTAATATCTGGCTTCTCATTTATTAATGGTATTATATAGCACAAGGAACCTAGTCAAGGACCAGGAGCTCATTGTGTTAGGCGCTATACAAACACAACAGAAAAGATGGTCCCTGCTCTAAGGGGCTTGCAATTTAAATAGACAAGGCAGATAAGGTGGAAGGGATGGAACACACAAGCCGAGTGAACACTGTGATAGCAGCAAACATGTTAGTACCATCATGATTTATTTAGGGATTAGTTAGGAGGGGCACAGGGCTAGGGAGAAGAGAGGCAGGTATGGAGTTAAGCTGAAGCACAGAGTCTGAGGGTGGGACTAAATAGCCAGTGGCCACAGGGCAGAGAAAGTCCAATTAAAATGGAAAGTTCGCTAAGCCCCTGCTTTGGCTGCTTATGCCCCTACTGCCCGGAGACCATAGCTGGCTCTTCTTTAGAGCTTATTCCCAAATGGTGTGGGAGGAGAAGCCACTACCAGGCTTCCTAATGCCCAGTAGTGGGGAAGGTCTCTGCTGAGCCTATTAACAGAAGTGCCAATTGTGAAAGTGGCTTTTGTGATGTGAGCCATGACACTAGGGATGGTGTAAAAATCCAGGTAGATAAGATACAACAAATTCATTTCAGAGAGACCAATAAATACTCAGTGAATTGATACTGACTCTTAGCTATTGACTTCTTCATCCCCTCAACCACACAGAAACCTTCATCTCTAAAATACTGGTTTGAATCCAGCTCTGATTCACAGTGATTGAAATCCATTATTGTCCGCTGGCTACTCAATGGTGTATGTGAAATGCGTTACTGATGTTCACCTAGATCGGGGTGGCCAAACTGAGCCTGAGAAGGAGCCAGAATTTACCAATATACATTGCCAAAGAGCCACAGTAATACATCAGCAGCCCCCCATCAGCTCTTCCCCCCACCGCCCCCAGTGCCTCCCGCCCACTAGCAGCCCTGCCAATCAGTGCCTCTCCCTCCTTCCCCGCACCTCCTCATCAGCTGTTTCCTGATGTGCAGGAGTCTTTGGGGGGGAGGGGCAGGACAGAGGGCATGGCAGGCTAAGGGGCAGGAAAGGGTGGAGTGGGGACAGGGCCTGTGGCAGAGCCAGAGGTTGAGCAGTGAGCACCCCCCGGCACATTGGAAAGTTGGTGCCTGTAGCTCCAGCCTGGGAGCTGTCACCTATACAAGGAGCTGCATATTAGCTTCTCCGGAGCCACAGGTTGGCCACCCCTGATCTAGATCTTATCAGACACATGACAGAAATCATGAACGTCCTTCACAATTGGCACAATTTGAAAATGTAATTCACACTGGCATCTCTAACTGACTAAATATATCCAGGTTCAGTGCTTTAAAATCTAAGGTGAAGCATAGCAAAATGAGATACCTGCCTGTTGTAATTTTGGCTTTTAGAAATTCAAAGTAATTAAAACGAGCAATACCTAAATTTATTTTCTGCGATGAAAGATTTTGAAAGCAACTTGTCAGAAATAAAACCAAGATGGTTTAACTAAGATTACTTACCCACAATTCATCTGTTAACATAAAGTGCTGTCTTCATTGCAATGCCAGCCAAAAAAAAGATAGACCGCAGGAAAACACAGCTTTGCGGATTGCTATCTTTAAATCCCACACACCAATCTTTGGTTTCATTAGTTCTAATGATGAGCATCCTTTATATAGGATTTCATTTAATTTAGCTAGGTGAGTTGAGAAACTCATATTGAAATTTCATTTTCTACATCTCTGGGTGACAGACAAAATTGAAGCTTTCCTTTGATCAATGAAACTTACGTAGAACACTTGATTAAAGTCTATTGCTTTTTCTAATGACATATGCACCTACATCTTTGTACTAACCTTAATAATGATTCCTGAAGCACCTGATTCACAGGCAAGCCTTATGGCACTCTTCACTTAGAACTGCACTCTCACGTGTCTTCTTTCTGAAGTAGTAAAGTGTTGGCTGAACTGAACAGAACTCAGTTATTCAGCTTACTTTTTTGTAGGCAAGTCAAGACTCTTACCAGATGTTAGCATCCTTTAGTGGTAGGAGAAGTTCCAACTGCATTAATTTGATAAGGGAGAGCTTTTAAACTATTCTGTATTAATACGCAAGTATTTCTTAGTAGGAGGCACCAAGATTCCTACACCATTCTCTGTTAGCCACTAAAATATAATGCACATCATCGGAAGAAATACTACAGTCAATATTCAAACCCAAAGAAAATGCACATTAAACACTAAATTTCTCTCTCTGATGATGTGGTTATGTCCAGGGGCTGATGGTACATACTATACTCAAACTGCTTAAATTACATGTTGCTATCAATTATTTTTATGAACTCATAGAACAGATTTGGGGTAAGTACAGAGTTCTCACTTAAGTCTGAATTTCCTTGATTAGTTGGGTTTAAATCAAATCCTTCAAATTATTTTAACAGATTTTTATGACATGATTTTAATCCCCATATATCAACAGGCAATATGAGATTTAGCTGTTCGCACAATATTACCCGACAGAAAACTCTATTAAGATTGAAAATACATATCAGCAATTTAAGTGCTCAATAAAGATCCCAAAGCTTGCAAGGACTAGAGCTCCAGTGATCCTCCTAAGGAACAAAGATAGGTGGTATACAACTCAAGTTAATATTTGCCCAACGAATAAAATATCTTCCATTCTTCTGCTCCTCCAAAGTTCACATTCTGCTATCCCATTGACATGGACCTTTTCTCCACTCTATACTGTTACCTCCCCCACACTTACTTTTCTGTTGACTTCCCCATTACACCTGCTTTTTGACATAGACACACACACATCCTCCCATGCCCTCCACAACAAACCCCCTTCAAAAAAGAAATCACGCCTGTAGCACTCTGAAGCACATTAGGAGATCTAAAAGAAGGGGCAAGGTAAGATTGGCAATGGTACCACAGTACGAAGTCCTTTCTCCTGTTCAATAAATTGACAAAGTAGACAGTTAAAATTAAATTGTCTCCCACTTTCGCGGAGTAGTATCTGGCCTAAAAGTGTTACAAGAGTTTTCTCAATGTGGTCACCACTCTCACTGCCACCACTCCTTTGTGGGGTGAGTGGGTGGGTGGGTGGGTGGGTGAGAGTGTGTGTGTGTGTGTGTGTGTGTGTGTGTGTGTGTGTGAGAGAGAGAGAGAGAGAGAGAGAATCTGTGAAGAGTTTACTGATTAACTTCCATTTTGGTGGGAAAATTCTCCTCTTGCTAGTGACAAGTCTCTAGAACCAGAAGTGTAGGACTGGAAGGGACTTCAATACGTCATCTAGTCCAGTCCCCCACATGCATGAATTATTTTAACCTTTTCAAATTATATTTTTAGGCACTGAAGGGTTCTAATGCCTGGTATATTACATAACAGGCAAATCGTTACAAGCAGATCTTACTCAAATTGTGATAATGATTTCCTCTGAGCCGTGTTCTGTTTCCAAACCTTGACAAAACCAGAAATATCCCCCAAATTATTCAGTGGCTCCCAGCTAGACCAGATCTTCTCCAGCACATACTCAAATTACTATATTTCAGTTCTTTTTATCTGGCATGTCAGAAAATTAATCATAATCTAGAGATTACCATTATAAAACATGGAGGGGGAAGGAAAGTTCAAGATGAAACTTGATATAAAGGGATATAATCAGGAGAAAATGCATTAAACTGTCAAAGGCTAAACAGGAGAAGTTTCCATACAGTGTGATGAATTAAGCTGTTGAATCACACACCTTCTCTCCCCTTCCCCCAAGACAACAGTGGACATCTCATCATTTGAGACATTCAAAACTGGACTAAAACAACTAAAAATATACTCTTAGGAACAATTCTACACCGACAAGAAAGTAGCTGAAAGGCAGCAAATGAACCTTTGGTTAAGGCACTGGATTGGCGCTCAAGGGATCTGAGTTCAATTCTCAGTGCTTCTATAGACTTCCTCTGTGTTCTCAGACAGGCCTCTTAGGACATGACTTTTCTCATATGTGCCTCCCACTGACTTTAGACTTTCAATTTCTATTTCAGTTCCCCATCACTACACATTTTACAGAATATTGTAAGAATAATTCATTAATATCTGTGAGGTGCTAAGATGGAGGCACATGAGTATCTAGATAAAAGAGAGCAGGATGGTCTTTTCCATCTGTGCATCTATGATTCTACAGTTATGCCACCATACAAGTGAAGCAGTAAATAACTTGCCTATACAGGGAAACTAAATGGCAGAAGAGCTGTTCTGCTATAGCTCCCATGTGGACACACTATTCTGGAACAAAAGTGACTTAATTCCAAAATAATCACTCCATTTTGTAATACATTCATTTTTATTCCATAGTGTCTCCACAAGGGAGTGATAGTGGAATAGTTACTGCACAACAGCTATGCTGGTCAGCTTCCAAGTGCAGACAAGCCATGAGTCTTGCACAGGGTGAAATCCACTTCTCCACATAAAACCTGAGGCTTCATGCAGGCGAAGTGGAGCTGTGTTGGGGTCTAAGATCCCAGAGAAAGGAAATCATGCATCTATAATTTCATTCAAGTCAACTGACACAGGGGTTCTGGGATAAACTGAGTAGCAAAATTGGATATACTGCTAAAAATTCTTCAGTAGACAGGGACAGGTAGATGTGAATTCCAGACTTATAGACAGCATTTCTCCTTGTAACACAACCAGTTCTTCATACTACTCAACATAATCCGTCCCCTAAAATAATATAGTAAACTAGATATTTGCATCTTAGCTCTTTTTCCTTTCTGGCAGATTGTTCACCCTTGTAGCAATTTCATACAGACATTTCCCTCAGATCTGACCAATTCTTCCTAGACAAAAAAGAGTATCTTACTTTGGCTGGGGCTTAATTTTTATATTTTATTTTATTTTAGTTACTTAGTTATTTTTTTGTCTGTTGAGACATTAAGAACATATCCTCTCATTGAGATATTTTATCCTCCTAGTCTCATTGGTAACTTCTGATACTGCATTGAAAAATTAAAGATGACACTAAATAGATCATTGTTCCTTGCTGCTCTAAAAACAATATAAAAAGAGGAATTTTTTTTTAGTAGCATGATCCTAAAACTATAACTTCTGCAACTACCTTGCTTTATGCTTTAATTGTTAAGTTGGACCACAAACTTCACAGAAGCAGCAAGAGTTGAAACTCTAGGAGGTGCAGAGAAGCATCCAAAGTTCACATTTTTAAATTAATCTCTCAGCAATCTGGCAATCCTATACAGTTTTTTCTTACAAGATTTCCACTATTTCTAGACTAGGCTTCAGTCAAACCAGAAATACCATGAGAACGGAACTTCTCACAGGATCTCAAGTCTCTTCATGAAATGACATACAGGGAAGTCTTAATTTTATTTTAAAGGTGAACAAACCTCTTCCAAATTGCAAAGAGCATTTGGCTCACCCTGGTCACCAAACTGCTTCTCAGCATTATGGAATTTTCCAAATTAACAATATTCACCACTAATACACAGGCATTTTTTCTGTTCTAATAGTGTAAATGTGCAACAGACTACTACAGGAACCAAGAATTAGAAACATCAGAATTTGACAAGGATAGCTCAGTGGTTTGAGCATTGGCCTATTAAACCCAGGGTTGTGAGTTCAATCCTTGAGGGGGCCACTTAGGGATCTGGGGCAAAATCAATACTTGGTCCTGCTAGTGAAGGCAGAGGGCTAGACTCAATGACCTCTTCCAGTTCTAGGAGATTGGCATATCTCCAGTTATTATTATAAATACCAAAAAAAAAAAAAAAAAAAACTTTACAAGGTGAAGTTGTTTTTTCCTAGTCTTCATGCATTATTTTGAGAGGGAATCACTGCTGCAGATACAGTTTATGTGCATTCAGAAAAGAAAGGTCATATCCTGCAAAACAATACAGAAGTTCTGTGATAACAGGATGGTAATTTACTTATCCCCTAAACAAAGGATGTCGTATTTCTATCTTTCATTATTGATTACAGAGATGTTTCAGTCACACACACAGATGGAAGATATTTAAGTTATCACGTTATAAAATTTAGAGATCATCCTAATAAACTAAATAAAGGTAGGAAAAGCAGGACACTGAATATGAAAATGCACCAATTGCATAAAATTTCAGACTAAAAAACAGTCACCTTTTCCATCAAACCTGGCACATACCTGGAAATTTTTAAAACACTGACACATTGAAACATTCTAAAAGTTGATTGACTAGTTAAGAAATCTTTAGTATGGAGCAGTGTCTCAATCAATTTTAGAATAAAAAACTCATAACTGTTTACAATACTTAAGAGAAATAAAGATGTGCAAAATACAAAGAGCATTTAAAAAATACACTTCCCAAGCTATTAAGAGATTTCCTGGTAACGAGACTAATGTTTGCATTTCATGCTGAAGGCTGATTGCAATAGCTATTCTGCTATTTATGTCCACTTTCCATATAAACATCTGGAAATAAGTAGCAATGATGGCTGCGTAGGAAAAGGGGGTGGAGAAGGGGGATACAAGAAACAAACAGCAGGAAGCTCAAACCTCAAAATGTACATTACAGCTGTTAGCAGTTATGAATCACACACAGAAACAAAAGGTTAATGAAATCCTATTGGCAACAATTCTATTTCTTAATGTATTTTTACAGTAACTCTGGTGACGGTTTCACACAGAAATAGAAATCACGTGGTCTCGACCAAAAGGTGAATTTGTAGAACATCTACCAGAATATATAAGATACCGCTATATGTTTGTTGCTAGGTATTTCCAGGGCCCATGTGTACCTGTGTGCGAGCAGACACACACGCACACAGTCTCTCTGCAAGGTCAGAGAAAAATTCTGAACACTAATTGTGTAATCATTTTGTCTTTCATCTTAACCATTTAAAAATAAGAGTCAATACCATACGATTTTTCAAGATAAAAACACATTCAAAACATGATCTCTTGTTTTAGTTTAACAAAACAGTCTTGTACTATGCTACCAATATCTTCACCCTTGTTTTCTATTATTAAATAACTTTTTACAAGTGTCCTCTGACAGAGTTTATCAAACATTCACAATCAAACATATTAGGTATTTACAGTTCACAGAGCTGAAGAGCATTCTCTCTTCTGGTGAGGTTTTTGTCCCGTTTAATACACACATTTTTCTTACAATTAAATAGTAGCTCTTGTCACTCTTGCTCTAAACAGGCCTCAAGGCTGACCTCCTGTGGAGCACTTGCTCATTAATTAGTTTAAGTAAAGGTTTAAATACCACATTCATATACTCACTTATAATTTAATCTAATTTGGAGTGTTCCAGTAGTTATCAAACAGACAGTACCATGTTTCAACTATACAATCACACAGAAAAAAAAGGCTACATTACCCGCAACAGTTGCATCTGGATTGCAACCTAACAATATTTTATAGATTATTGTAGCAAGACTTCACCTGAAATGTATATTTTCAAATGTATGTTCTAGTCAACTGTCCTCACAATATGTTTTATTGGTTTAAATTAGGATACAGGAAGCCAGCATCCACATTCACTTCACTAAAAGGCATATGTTAAATAGTCATACAGTCAGTATAATATAACCGAGGTCTGTCACTTGGAAAACTGCTACTTAAATAGGGAATATTGATTTTTTTATTTTATTTTTTTTACCCTTTTTCACTGTGATTTTCTATTCCACACTCTACAAACAAAGCAGACTTTCGCTGTACCAGACAGAAATCCACAATTATAGTTTCATCAGATTTGAGCATGATTCCATACAGAGAGGTTTATTTTGAAGATTTCCTCAGTTTAATTTGTTGTTTTGTCTTATACCCACCAAAATTGGTGCTGTGTCTGTGATGGGGTGTCAGTAAATCAAGGTTTGAGGCATTTAACCACCTTAACAAGAAGAGACAGTAGTTACTGCACATTGCTCAACAACATGGATGAAAAGTAATAGTGATGAACTGTAAATATAAAGCAAAAAACCGGAATCTTGATAAAATTCAAGTGAGACCTAAGTTCAGTCCCAATGGACACAAATCAAAAGCAAAAAATTCATCAAGTCATAAACAGATAGTTAAGGGTTAATAGAACAGGAGCACTTCATGTCTCTTTTGACTGTAAAGGATTAACAAGTTCAGTGAGCCTGGCTGTCACCTGACCAGAGGACCAATCAGGGGACAGGATACTTTCAAATCTTGAGGAAGGGAAGTTTGTGTGTGTGCGCTGTTAGTTTTTGGTGGTTGTTCTCTCTGGGTTCTGAGAGTGACAGGACGTGCAACCAGGTTTCTCTCCAATCTCTTTGATACAGTCTCTTATATGTCCAGAATAGTGAGTACTAGGTAGATAAGGTGAGTTAGGCTTATGTTTGTTTTCTTTATTTGCAAATGTGTATTTGGCTGGAAGGAGTTCAAATGTGTATTTTGCTGAAAGGATTTTAATTTGTACTTGTATACTTAGGCTGGGAGGGTATTCCCAGTGTCTATAGCTGAAAGACCCTGTAACATATTCCATCTTAAATTTACAAAGTTAGAAAAAACAGTAAAAATTTTCTTTAATTAAAAGCTTTTCTTGTTTAAGAACCTGATTGTTTTTTTATTCTGGTGAGACCCCACAGGACTGGGTCTGGATCCACCAGGGAATTGGTGGGGAGAAAGGAGGGAAGGGGGAGAGAAAAGTTAATTTTCTCTCTGTGTTAGGATTACTTTCTCTCTCAGGGAGAGTCTGGGAGGGGGAGAGAGAAGGAGAGGGGAAGGTGGATCTTCCTCTCTGTTTTAAGATTCAAGGAGTTTGAATCACAGTGATCTTCCATGGTAACCTAGGGTGGGGAAGCCTGGGAGAGGCAACGGTGAGGGAAAGGGTTTACTTTCTTTGTGTTAAGATCCAGAGGGACTGGGTCTTGGGGGTCCCCGGGCAAGGTTTTCGGGGGACCAGAGTGTACCAGGCACTGGAATTCCTGGTTGGTGGCAGCGCTACAAATACTAAGCTGGTAATTGAGCTTAGAGGAATTCATGTTGGTACCCCATCTTTTGGACGCTAAGGTTCAGAGTGGGGATTATACCATGGCACGGTCTCAATGGACACAAATCAAAGGCAAAAAAAATCAAAAGTACTTTCATTGGTTTAGTATATTTCAGATGTAGCTGAAACTATATTCGAGAGCAAGTTGCTGAACTCACTTTATGGGCCTCACAGCACTGATGATAAATCGCCACAAAATCAACAAAAAATCCTGGAAAAAGACCAACTACTCCTCATGTACAGGGTTGCCAACCCTCCAGGATTGCCCTGGGATCTCCATGAATTAAAGATGAATGTTGAATTAAACATTATGTCATGTGATGAAATCGTCAGGAATACATCCAACCAAAAGTGGCAACCCTACTCATCTATGTTAGAGAAGAAATATCACCCAATGTGTATTAAAAAAATAAATCTGATCTTCAAACCATAACACAGTCCTTCAGAGTGTGTTTATTTTCCACAAGAGGGGCCAGGACCTTAACCCCTGTATAAATCCTGAGTAAACACAGAGGTTTTTCCATACAGACTGGGAAGAAACAGAATCCTCCCACCAGGCTGGAAAACACTAGCACAGCCACTCTGCAACTCTTACTACAGCCACGGGGCTCTGAGGGCAACAGCAGCCCCTGCACACATTCCTCTATGGTGGGCTTTGGTCACCACGCACAGCTGTAGATCCATCTGCCAGTTCATGCCACAGCTCTAGCCTACCCCAGTGAAAACCTACATAAGTCTCCATTTACCATATAGCCCTTGGTCATCAAGCATTGTTCTACGGTATGCAGTGTCCATGGGAAGCTTCTCCACAGAGTAGAAAGTTAATTTTAGGTATATCTGTACCTCTAGTCAGATGAATTTTAAAGGTTAAGGATTCCAACGTTTGGGAAAGTTTTTATATCTGGTCCACTTAGTCCTGATGGTGTCCTTTCATAAGCTCCCTCACACACACTAAAACTATTTGCTTTTGAAATAAGGTTTACAGTTACCACTTAAATAATCATTTGTTCATTTAATATAACCAACTAAGTCTAAGCAGTGACAATCACCACGTTATTCACATTCTCCAGTACATATGCAGTAAAAATATAACATACAATAAAGTTCACAATTTTTTATTTTTAGGACATATTTAAAACCAAAAATCCTTAACGAGGCAGTGATTATGCTTACACTCAAGATAAACTTTAAACAACAGACAACAACAATATGCTCAGAATGAGTAATATTAAGAGACTAGTAGTAAAAATTCATTTAATCAAAATTCAGATGCTGGAATTACTTTTATTTTTAAAAACTGGGTGGCTGAAATAATAAAACAACAACATAATATATTCCAACTACCACAATTCTATCTTACAACGTTCTGTGTTTTCTATTAAAGTGCGAGCTCCTGGAGGTGCGTTACTAGGTGGGAATCTGAGATTTCATTTAATAAAGAATAGCAAGGTTGTAGCCTCATGGTTGTGGAGAAAAAGCTTAACACCACAAAGTAAGCATTACCCTAAAGATCCAGAAAACAGAAATCAAATAAGTATTTATTAAATCACAATTTTAAGCCAATCTCATGATTTTTGAATATCTGTGGTTGGAAGTACTGAAATGTAATACCTCAATACTGCACATGTTTATCTTGGCATAAGTCACTATCACAGTCACCTTGATAAAATACAATACTTCTCTTTAAACCACATGTAACTGAAAATTTTTCTTATCCAAATCATAGATCAAACTAGTTCAGCTACTCCCTAGTGGGACAAGGGATAATCAGGAAAGGCCATGGTTCATATGGTGCAATTATTTAGACTATTAAAAATATTTTAAAGAATTATCTTTGTATCCTGTCAGGCAGTCTGTTTGCCATTCTCTTCCCTGAATAGCCCAAGGTGCAGTCCATCTCTACTGAGGGTTAAAAAACGTGAGCTGAACCAGTTTTAAAGACAGCCAAGGATAGCAGAATTAACATAGTTTGCCTAGAGTTGGCAGAAACCTAGTTTTTAAGCCCTCGTCCAGACTAACCCGCGGCATCGGCAGGTTAAAATCGATTGCTCGGGGATCGATATATCGCGTCTAGTCTGGACGCGGTGTATCGATCCCCGAGCGCGCTTACATCGATTCCGGAACTCCATCAATCCGAACGGAGTTCCGGAATCGACGCGGAGAGCCGCGGACATCGATGCCGCGCCGTCCAGACTGGTGAGTACCTCGATTTTAGAAATTCGACTTCAGCTACGTTATTCTCGTAGCTGAAGTTGCGTATCTAAAATCGATTTTAATTCCTAGTCTGGACGTGGCCTAAACCTTTCCAGAAAGGTATGTTCCAGTCTAGGTCCCTATCATTTTTCAAAACAGTCCATCCTGGTGTCCATTAGCCAGACAGACCTTGTCTACAAGATGGTACCCTCAACTACTTAAAAGTTGTATTAAAAACAGACAGCTAGCACCCTGATCCGGTGAGACACTGAGCAACCTTAAATCAGATTTATTTATGTGAGGGAGCACAGCCCTGTACAGGATTTGATCTTTAAAGGCCCAATGTAGACGTTCTTCAAATCCATGTAACATCTCCTGGGGAAAAAATTAGGCCTGAAACAAACGGAAGCACATATAGCACTTACATTGTACATAACTGCCACAGAATAAAAACCTTGAAAAATTAAGTAGTTCTACTGTTAAATAAAACACCTATTAGGGATGCTTTGCAAAACCAAAAACATGTATTACTGTTTTCTGCCTTGACAGTCTTTAGAGGTAGAAAACAATTTGCAGTAATGTACTCTTACTGGTGGAGCAAAAATAAATTGATCTAGATTTAATGCAACGTCTGGGTGTATTTTTTGTATAATATGTTAATGTATGTTGATGTTCGTTAGCACAGGGCTAATTATAATCACATATTCCATAAATCATATATAATATTTTTTAAAATCTGTTTGTAACAAGTAAAATTAGACTAGTCATAATAGCCCACTAAAACTTAATGGATGCTTTAAATGTCAAAAACATAATTTTTCTTTGTTTAGTTTCATTCAACATTTAGGAAACCTGAACATGTAGTTAAAAACTATGTTGCTTTTAAAAAAATGTGTTTATGTACTTACATCTACACTTCTAAATCATCTCCTTAATGCTCATGTCTGTACAACAGCTTAGCTAGAACCATACAATTTACATGTAAATTAAACTCAAACACAACACATGCCCTTACATCAGTAACTTGAAATTTTAATGTCAATTATATGTACATAATAAAAGAAAAAAAGTTCTAACAAACTTAAGAAAATAATTCATTTATACAGCAATGTGTATTATTACACACTACTTTATTAGCAGACCTCTGGAAAGACCTCTGAAGGTGTGATTCCTACACCAGTAAGGAATAGAAGCAGTATGTTTATGGTGATAACTATTCCATGCTTCCTTTTCAGACTTGCTTGCACATAGCACAATTGTACATTACTTAGAATGCCTGGGTCATGTGACTAAGACTCTAGCACACACACTAGGCTCTTGAACCAGGTTTCAGGTCTTGAAACACTGCTGTTAATACCCAAATGTGCTGGTGTGGTGTCGCCTTCAGTCTTGTTAGGAATAGAGTAGAAGGGGTGCAGTCTCTGAGTACGTCCCTTTATGGCGTGGCATGCTACTGCAGTCTCCTGCCTCCCTTAGAGTTCTTGGAAATAATCCACTCACACCCCTAAAGTCTTTAAAAGCAATATTCTCCCATTCTTGGGGCCTCATTTATTAAACACAGTCCAGCTCCCAAAAGAGTCCACTTGCCCACTTGCAGGTTGAGGTCCTCACAAGTCGTCCTTCCTGGGACTGGGCAGTTCTACTCCTGGCCTCCCCAGCCTCCAAACCCTTGAACTAAAAGGGATGTTTCCACAGCCCTCTTTCTGGGACTATGTCCTGGCAGAGCCCTCCTCTCAACAAGCGCTCTCTGACTGCATTAGGAGCCTCCTTTTTGAGTCATCTGCTTTCATCCTCTGACCATGCCTTCTACCTTTCCCAGGTGGGTCAAATTACCCGATATCAATCTGGATTGGCTGGGAGAGAGCCAAGCCTTGCCTCACTTACTCTACAAGGCTCCAGATCCTGGGCCCTTCAACTAACAATGGCCTGGATTTTCCTATACCTTCCTTTCTCCCAGACACTAACTATTCCTCGGAATCATCTTCCTTTCATCCAGTGTCTGCTTTGCTTTTTCCTTTAGCATACACTGTTGTTCTTGCCTCAGCATTAATGGCACACTGCTCTATCACGTCCACTCTGCTTCCCTTAGTCCAGATAAGGGGAAAAATCAAAGTGCACCATAGATATATTTATTTATGTATTTAATAAATAGCCCAGGAGGATGCAGACTTCCACAGTTTCCACAATGCAGAAAGGCAGAGATAATTTTGGATCGCTATAGCTCAAAGAGATTATTAGAAAAACTTATGATCTCTCTTGTAGAATCCTTATTTTCCCACCATAGGGAAGAAAGAAGCAGTTTGGCAAACATCTGTGTGAGCAAAAGGAACCCATACTTCAATGTCCTATGCCCTTTCTGCCTTCCTCCCTTCTCCCCCTCCAAAAAAATATTAAACTTGAACAAACAGCCTCAAGAAATATATTACTACATTTTTAAATACTTTCCACTTAATAGTCCCATAGAAGCCTGAAAAGAATTTGATTAAGCTTTTCCAGAATTGAAAATATCGGGGAGGGGGGGGGGTAGTTGTGAGATTTCCTCCATATTATGAACAAAGCAAATGCGGATGTGGTTTACTGACAGCCTCAATCTATAGGGACTTTTTCATCCCTGTGTATATTCACCCTGGAGTGAAGGTCCAGCACACCACTGATACCCCTGAGTGGGGTTGCACCTCTGTACCATCTGCACAAGGGGAGTGGTTTCTGCATTGGTCTCAGAAAAGTCAATGTGGAGGGTTGACTGGAGACAAGACGGGGAAGGGACCAGAGGCTCTAACGCTACGTGGATTCAATGGCCCAAACACATTGAGCATTTACTCTACAGAGGTGGCCCTGCATTTGCTTTGAGGCAACACAGGCCTAAGCAGTTTTGTAGGTTGGATTTGCTGACCCCATCCCCATACTTCACCTTCATAAAGCTCAATTACTCTTGCTTTATGTGGGTGGGGACATGATATGGATTTCACCCAAGGAGGGCCTTGCTTTTCAGAGTCAGTGAAAAGCGAGGCCAGAAGAGGCATCCTTTAACTTGTTTTCCTCTCGGCATATTTTTAGTTCTGCTTCTGACATGCTCTGGGTATGCAGACTCACTGAAGAATTCCTATCATCATCTTGGGAATACAGGGGTGTTTGAATTTCCTACCAGAGCCCCATTCAGACTACAACTTACAACTGGGTTTGTATTACAGTTAGTGACATAGCTGACTCTAATGATAATGTGTTTCTATGCACACACTGATTAATACTAAGGCTATGTTTACACGGGGGGAAGGAGGGGAAGATGAGTTTTTACACTGAGCTAGTTAACTCAAGTTAGCTACCTTGATGTAAAGAATACCCTTTTTTGCAGTGAAGACAAAACTCTGATTAATGAACAGAGCTGGGTGGGCAAAGGTAATCCTATTTCATGGAAGATTTTGACATTTTAAAATGTGGTTTCATTGCAATTCAGAACAAGAAACAAACATTTCCAAGGGAAATGGAGGCCTGGCTCTGATGCAATCCAACTGGAGGGATGCCCTGGAACCATGGGCTCTGGAAGTCCCTGAGTCTGAAGCAGTCCTGCCTGATGAGTTCCATCAGTGCTTGTAAAAAAATAAAACAGTCTCTCAGAACTTTTTGATTTTGACCAGTCAGCAAACTCTAACAAAAAAAAATTCATCACAATTCTTCCAATCATCTCTACTAATGACCATGATAGTTAAACGGGCATCTTCTTCGGCAGCAGTTGCCTTCCCATAATCAGTTCTGTACACTATTTTTCAAAATAGATAAAACTGCTAACCATTCCTATGGGACCTGTTTGGCTGGCCCCCTTTCTTCACATCCCTCTATGCTGCCCTGTGAGCATGTCCTCCACGCACTTAATCCCTCGAGGATGAACTGTGGGATTGATAGTTGCCCAGATTTTCCAAGAAGGCACAGATATCAACATGGTTTCACCAGCCTGGTAAGTGCAGACATACAAAAATACCTAACAATGGTCATGTTTTGACTAAAGACCTGCCTGCTGGAACCCAGAATGGACTAACACAGAGCTATAAAAAATAAGAGTCAATTGCACCAAAAAGTAGGTTAAAAACAGAAAGTAACAGGAATCCAAGTTTACAACTCCCAACCTGAGCCAACCAAAAATATCACCTCAAAAACTAGAATTATTTGAGACAGATGCTATCTCCGGAGAAAAGAAATGTACAGATAAAATGACAAGCTTCCAAATGTCAGGAACTAGCGCATTCTATAGTTTCTCATTGTGACATCAAGCTAATGGTGAGTACAAAAACACCTAAATAAAGATGCTGCCCCTCCCTCTTGGGTAAATGGAGGTGTATCACTATGAAAGTCAACTTTTCCCTCCATTTGTATTGTATACATACTGATTAAGTGAAGAGCCTTGCTAAGTGGGTTCCATTATAAGCCTAATATCTCTAATACACTACATCTAGTTTTTAAGAGTGGTTTTAACTTCTAAATTGTATCTCCATAGGTTAACAATCCAGATTCAACAACTCTGAGCATGCAGTAAATTGCAACTCAGATATTGTATAGACTTAATATATTTAAGCAAAGTGGAATTATTCATTCATTACCAACATGTGGCATACTTTCATAAATGATATTATTGAATTGCAAGCTTCATCAAAAGCATAGCAAAATTTAATAAAGTATGATTAAGGAATCTTCTGCTTGTTAGCAATAACTGCTTTATCAGTTACTTACAGGAAAACTACTACGGTGCACAAATTATCTTCTATTGTTTTAATAGCTAACTTTGGCAAAGTAACCATAAGCTCTTCATAAGCCTGTGATAGCACTCGTGTCTGCCAAGCGTATAGACCACGCTTTGATTTTCATTCTCGTCTTTTGCTCTTCAGGGTGAGAAATTAAACTCGTAAGAACAGATTTAAAATTTTTATTAAAGTTAATGTTTAAAATCAAATTTACACAAGTTAAGAAGGAAGGTACTGTACATCTGGGGTCAGGCTTGGGTTATGAGGGATTACAAGTGTCGGTTACAAGCTTCATAGAATATACATAGAACATAACCAGCACAGACCTATATTGAGGTGTGGGAGTTTTTAAAACGTCAGTGGATAAGCGGGCTCGGGTACGCCACCCATAGAATGTAATTACAGTCCAAATCAGTATTGGTGTAGTGAATAAGTACATGGGTGGGTGTGTCCCTTGATTCGTTAGGGAAGGAAGGAAGTGGCTGTAAAGACCCATTAAACAGCCACCTCCAAGCAAAAAAGCATGTACGTAGCATGCAGCTGAGGGCTCCTTTAAGATAATGGAGAACCCTGCCCAAACCTAGTGAAAAAAGAATGTGCTTAACTTTAGCCACTAATGTGATAGATGCCTTTGGATAAATTTAGCACTCCTAATCATTAATAGTTACAAATGATATAAAATTAGGCCAATCCACCAATGATTTTGAAATCCTTGACCTTTTCTAAGACAGCAAATACTCTTGATTTAATAAGATTTGCTAACTGATAGTCAAACTAGGGAATACATTTTTTTCTAGACTCAATAAAGCAAGTTTATTAATAAAATAATTTTAATAGGTATTGAAATATTCCTAAATTTGTCCAGCTTGTTGATCAGACACACTTCTATGATTAAAACAGACCAGAATAAAGATCTGTATAGTAAAAACAAAAACACAAAAATTTAAAGTTATAATCGAACATCAATATTTTACTCTATCTTCTTACTACAAAGTGTGAAAAATGAAAGGAACACTGAGTTGAGACATCATACTCCTGCTAAAACAACGAGCAATCAATTAACACTGTCAGCAATGAAACTCAATTTTCTCCCCTGCATGTGGAGGTGAATACACAGAACAGACTGGTAATTCCCGTTGTGAGTGCAGCTAAGTGTTTCTAAGCAACCTTGCTTCATCATCTTCTGTGACAAAAACAAGCGAAAGTTTGAACTGCAGTCTGATAGAGCTGTGAATGCTAATGATTAACCAAAGAAGAGTGCTTCATTAATGACTTCTGAATGGAAGGTAAAGGAATAACATCCTTTTTTTTAATTAAAATTAAAATGAAACGTATTTTATGAAACTGAAAACTCAAATAAATTTAAGTTTACCTTCAGTAACTACAACATGAGAAAGAAATGAGCTTTCACTATCTTTCCTCGTTAGATCTCAGATAACCAAAATTATATTACTATTTTTTCCATAGATTTCTCTCTCACAATCCTGTGTAATACATCCATTTCATAAATCCATGTCCACATAATTTGCAATGGAATCATTTATCAGCCTTGGAATTTGCTTAATCCTTTTAGCAGTTCTGGGTGGACAACATACATCAGCGGAAAATGTGCTGGCTTGACCTGAACAGTCAGATGCACCATACATCATTACAAAGCAGTACTGTAAATGGAGATGTTGAAAGCAGCACACTGCACTATTATTTGCAACTGAGCCATAAAAACTAGCTCTAAGTTAGGCAATGCAGAAACTACTTTTCAGAAACTATTTTTATATGCATTTTGACAGACTGGATAGAATTGCAAGATGTCTAGTCACAGGTCTGAAATTAGTCTATGGTGCACTGCCTGTCCACTATGAAATTCACCTGACACACAAACAAGTATTCTCTCGGTATGCTTCTTTGACACATTTTAATACTCTGCATTATGATGCTTATACAAAAAGTCTCTCTCTCTCTATGAATAGTAATGAAATACTATTCAAAGTGTTTACAGTCAGACTTACAAAAAAAGATTAATTTACATGTATCCATGAATTTTGTGCACTCCATAGTCTGAGGGAGACTGCCCAATTAGCAATTTGACAAGCGCCTATCTTCTTGAAATGAAAAAGCATTAAGGCAGTAGATAAGCATTTAAATAAGTCTCAAATATACTCAGATTTGGGGCTAGGAAGAGGACACGAGTATTTTTAGAAAGTTATGTGAACATTGGGGAAAACAAAAATATTTTGTATTTCCTAGAAGTGAAGGGTGTTTTCTAACAGACCAGTGCCACTCCTCTGTGGGAAGCGGAGACAGAGCATGCTACAGGTCAGAATTTTTTTCCTGACATGCCATGGGTAATAGCTCAATATTTTGCATTATGGGGGGGAAATATCTGCGTTTAACTACATTTTATTTTGTGATTTTCTCTCCAGTTCTGTAATTTGCCAAAAAGATAACCTGAAGAGAGTCTTGGACACTGGTCATTTCCTAAAAAGAGAAACTGAACTCTGACTGCAGAAACACAAAGCCAGGAATATAAAACAACAAAAATAAAGAAATCCAAGACCTGCAATCTCTTCTTTGAAATAAGACAACTGCTATCATGGGCATAGGCAAAGCTTAAACAACCTGAGATGACTGTTTATATCCAACAGAATTATTAATGATAGGAGACTGAACTCTCTAGGATAGGGACACACTCTTCATCTGCATTTTTATGACATACAGTTGAATCCTGGTTAGGACATTTGCTTGTTACCATAATATAAATGATTTGCAGTGCTAGTACCACCACCCACCAGGAACAATAGGGATTATACATTTAGGTTGAGATATATGACCCTTTTAGTTTATATGATTGGCAACAATGAAGTGAAATTTGGCACTGGCTTTGATGTGTAGAACTGCCTTTTTAAAATATAAAATTGTGTGTTTAATTTCCTTGGGTCATATTTGCTGTTCTTAAATGACGTTATTGTGCACGGAAGGTTATTAATCCGTAAGGATTTCTTAAACTGTGCCTTGTAACAATACTGCTTAGTACTTTTCTAAAATTATTAAAATATGTGGAAAAAGCAGTTTCTTTGCTTTTGTCATGCAATACTCTGCATGGCCATCCTTGTATATCTTGACAGCCTGGACCACAATACTGAGCCCAGCTATTTTAATTCAGATCTTTCTGCAGCTAAGGAAAAATGTCAGTTCCATTACTTCTTAAGACAGTGGTTCAATTCTGCACAGACCTTTGAAGTTACACATTTTTTACCATAATTCATTAGTTAGTACATTAAGCTTGAGACGGATCAGTGATTCCACAGCCACGCAGAAATGGAATCTTAGAAGCTTTGCCTACATGTTTCTGAAGAGCTGTCAGAATTTCTCACTCTCAAGAACAGTCAACAGTTGTCAGAAAAGCTCATACCTTGCAGAACGAATGCGGAGAATGAGGAAGATATCTGTAGCATTTTGCATAAATATGTGCCTCAATTTACCAGCTTGATATTATTCTGGCTGGCTGGATAAGGCCAGAGACTAAGATCAAATGAACACTAAGTGGGTTAAAACCCCCAGCCTAGAGGAAAAATAGAGGGAGTGGGCGGCAGCTTCTTGGGGGGAGAGATTGAATTAGGCAGTTCATGCAGCAAGGCTTTGGAACAAAGGCAGAGGCTCTGCAGGATGTGCCTGAGACAGCTAGGCTCCACTAAACTGTGGGGGAGGTGATGAGTTGCAGGCAAGCCCCAGGCAATGGCGGCCTGTTGTGGGTTTAACCCTTTCAGACAGCTTCTTATGTATTTTGAATGAATAGAAAATACATCTGTTTGGAAGGTGCTTTAATCAGCCACTGATCACAGGCACCCAAAGAGGAGTGACTTGCAGGTAGCAATTGCACAGGAGAGGGTGGTGGCCGCCACCTTGGGATCCAATTTAAGCAACGTAATACAGTGTAGACGGGCTGGGGGAGAGACATTCAGACAGAGATGAAGATAGTAAAACCTGTCATCTGAAGAGATGCACCTGTGTGGGACTCCAAGGGGGTTTGAGGCACTGTTTGCATTGTAATCATGGCAGGTAGGAATGACATGTTGTAGGCCTGCTGATCCAGTCTAATGTGGGGCAAACCACAGAGCTCCACCCTGGTGAGAGTGCAGGTCAAGGTTTGTCACATTCCAAGAGTGCTCTTGGGAGAGCTCAGAGGTACAGCTCACCCCTGAGCCGTCACAATGGTTTTACAGCAAAGATCAACACCACTAGAGTTTCCATGCACCTCTCTTTATTGTAAATTAGTGCTTCAAGTGTAGAAAAATCATTTTCCATTTAGTTCTAGTGATGTGACATACACATAAATCTGAGTTGCTCTCTGAGTAGCACTGGGGCCGAAGAATTGCTAGGAAAACTGTAACCCAGCACCCTTTTCATAGTACTCTCATTAGTTCTGTTTTGTCTGTAAACTGAAGACAACTTTTAAACTAAATTATACTGAATATATTAACCACAAATGCAAATCATGTAATCTTGCAAAAGGTCCCCATGTCATTTAATTTTGTCTTTTTAAAATCAACATGGAAAATACCAGAAACTAAACTATCCAATTTTAATTATTTATTATTATTATACTAGTGCACAGAGGCCACAGCCAGATTGGGACTGCATTGTGCTAAGTGCAATCATATAGCTAATGATTATCCTTGCCACACAAGAGTTGGAAGGAAGACAAGGTAGAACAATTTAAATGATACAGCTTTAAAGGGATAATCACCACGATATACCTGCATTTAGAGAATTAATAGAATCACTAGCAAACTCACCACAGACTGTTTCTCTTTAATGTGTTAATACCATTCAGTCATTAATCAATGGAAGACTACGGTTTTGTATGAGAAGTTTTTAAATGAAAACTTTTCCATTTTGCAGTATATTTTCTCTATAAACACTAAATTTCACAGCGCAAGAACAATAAGATTGAGCAAGAGTCTGAAAGACAGCTTTGTACCACACTAAAGGGGCAGCGTCCAGGTTACAGGGCCAATGTTTAATATTTCCTATGTCAGCCTTGCAGAGCTAGAACTGAGAATCTCAAAGTTCTAGATGCTCAGCAAAGCAACACACCAGTCAAATGAAGGTACCTGATTTGTTGTAATCCTAAAAAGCAAATGGCTCACTCCAGCTCTATGTTCTCTCTGTGTTCAAATGAAAAGCTGAGAGATGTGGATTCTGTGGAGTCCCCTGCTAGCTCCAAAGAGTGGGAGTAACATGTAGGGTCCATAAGTATTCAGTGATAAACTCAGAGTTCTGTATGGTTCCTTGCTGGGCCACCTACGTGTGATTGAAGGGATGTACTTTTAACAGCTATATGTCCCCTAAATGAAAGAGCAGACTGATTTTACCTCAGAGACATTTTTAATACAATTTTTTACATAGGTAAGTTGTATTAATTTGGGTCAGGTGAACATCATGGTATCAAATAGAGTACAAATACATGCATAGTAGACTTATTTAACTGCAGAGAGAATAGCTCTAGAATACTTGTCCATGCAAAATGACCTTCCCCAAAATATTAGATTTATTTACATGAATTTTACAACTGACAGGTCACCCATTACAGAGTCAAAAAGAAATTCTGTACATGTAGATAAAGCACTCAACCTATAATTCATGCCATACATTATTTATATCATACCACTCTACCACAACAGTGGACAAATACTGTGGATGATTGCCAGTAATCTGAGGGAGAGCGTCTTAATAGTTTTATGCAACATTAGCTTCAGATTGATAATCAGGTTGATCTATGTTCCAATGCGCAAAGCATTATAAACTAGAAAGAGCATGCTGAAAGATGAATAAATTGATAAATTACAAACTTATTCCATTTTCCTACCCTCTTTCCAAATTGCATTGATGGCAATGGGATTTCTGCACAAAGATCAGTGATAGAGTATAGTGTTACTATTGTCATGGGAAAGTTTCCTTACTTACGTCAGGGTAAAAAGGACCTGGTGACAAACGGGTGGGATATGCAAACATTTTCCCTCCCATAAACCAGGTTCATCAAGCACCTGACAAATCTGTCTCAAGGAAAAGCATTTGCTAAAGAAGCTACAAGTCAAGCCTCTGCCTCCAATAGCAAAGGCCGCCTGTAAGTAGTACTGAGATTCCTGGAAAGGAGCCTTATATTTAAGGAAACCGAAGTAGTGAAGTGATTCCAGGAACTTTGGCTAAATAAAATACAAGACTTTTCAGCCAACTTCTAATTAAAATAACCTATGAATGAGTGAGAAAAGTATGTTACTTACGTGTAACAGGAGATTCTTCAAGATGGCTGGCTTGCCAACTACAAAACCAGTTTCTCCTCCCTTGGTTTTCACACCTCAGATGCTAGAAGAGGGCCTCATCCTCCCTGACTGAACTAACTTCGTTACCTCTAGCCTGCTTCTTGCTTGCATATATATACCTGCCTCTGGAAATTTCCACTACATGCATCTGACGAAGTGGGTATTCACCCACGAAAGCTCATGCTCCAGTACGTCTGTTAGTCTGTAAGGTGCCACAGGAGTCTTTGCTGCTTTTGCTTGGTTTCTATCTGCATTTCACTGAGGTTTATACACCTGCACCATAAGTGTGAGAGATTTTGAAAGTAGCAGTGTCCATTGCTCTGCCTCATGGTTTCATCCGATGCAATAAAGAACAGGACAGTCTGACGACACCCTCAGTTCCATCTCCACTGCAAGCCAAGAAATCCACAATAGAGGGGAAGGAGGGCAGGATTGGAATACAGGTAGGGACCACACACCGTGAAGAACCTCAAATTACAGGTAAGTAAATTCCTCTTCTTCGAATGAATGTCTCTACTGTATTCCACTGAGGGTGAGTAACAAGCAGTCCTTAGCTGGGAGGAGGGTGCGAGAAAGATGATGGAACTGCAGAACAGAGAACAACCATGCCGAGTGACACATCCATCGCAGAGTCTAGCACTAAGATGTAATAGGAAGAGAAGGAATGTACCAAACTCCATGTGGCCTCCTACATATGTCCATAAGCAGTACATTGTGAAGCACAGCCGTAGTCTATGCTTGTGCTCTCATGGAGTGGGCTCATACTCCAAAAGGCAGAGACAGTCCCAATAACAGACAAGAGAGCAAAGTGCCCCCTGAAACCTAGTTAGAAATCCTCTGAGTGGAGATCGCTTGCCCTTTAGTCCTTTCCGCTAGAGTGATAACAAGTCTGGGAGACTTCCTGAATGACCATGTCCTCTGCACGTAGAAAGCCAGGGCCCAGCAGACACTGAGGGAGAGAAGGCGCTGTTCCTCTGCTGAGGTGTGAGGTTTCAGAAAGAAAACAAGTGTAGGGGTTGGTTGAGATGAAAGCGGGATTCAATCTTTGGTAGAAACTTAGGATGCAAGGGCAGGGAAACGTCCTTATGGAACATGATAAATGGGGAGTCTGCCATCATGGCCCCATAGTTCACCAATCCTTCTAGTGGAAATAATAGCTACCAGGAAGGCAACCTTCGTGGAGAGGAGAGACAGGGAGCTGGAAGCCAGAGATTCAAAGGGTGATTTAGTCAATGCCATAAGGACAAAGTTGAGATCCCACTCGGGAACGATGGACTGAATAGGAGGATAAATCCATAGGAGTCCCTCCTAAAACCTGGTAGTCAAGGGGTGAGTATAGAAAGAGGGAGGTGGAAGGCACTGATAGCGACTAAGTGCACCTTGACAGAGTTAAGAGCAAGACCTGACTTCAGGGAGAGGAGACAGTCCAAAAGAAGAGGGACGTCCATATTTTCAGAGGCAAGACCCCCCCTGTTGGGCCCATGAATGAGGTGAAACACTTCCACTTGGCCCTATAGGACCACCTTGTGGACTCTTTTTTGCAACTCGAGAAGATGTCTTGTACTGCTGATGAACATTCCCCCTCTAGTGATGATGCCCATCCAAAAACCAAGCTCTGAAGTAAAGCATCTGTGGCTCACGATGCAAGATCCTCCCGCCATGTGGCGTTAGGAGTTCCAGGAAGGCTAGCAGCAGAAGCAGGGGACATGCTGATATGCAGAGAAGAAGGGGAAATCAGAACTGGTGAGGCCAGAATGGAGTGATCAGAATGACTGTCACTCTCTCCCATCTGATCTTGCGTGCGACACACAGCAGGAGGAAAGGCATAATTGATCTTGTGCGACCATATGATGACTAGGATCGCGGTGGACAAAACGCATCAAGCAGAACAAGGGCACATGCGTGGACCAACAGACACTACTACTTTCAAAATTGCTGGTTCCAGACACATGGCACATGCATATAACCCTCAGTGAAATACAATAGGGAACATCATTCGAAGAACAGTCCAATTTGTGTTTTGAATTTCTATAAAAAAACTTATATAGGGATTTTAAATGGTTACATTTAAGTTTTTATAGCTTTTCCTTATAGTATCTGAAAAACAACACAAAGAAAACAACAGAAGTTACATGCCCCCTAAATATCCATTTCTAAATACATCCTCAGTTTAACAAAAGCTGAAAAGAAAATAATAGTAGAAGTCTTCCTTCACTGTCATAAGGTTAGCCAAAGAAAAACTTCTATTTACTTTCTTTATGCAAAGACAGGAAATAGCTCTAAAAAAAAAATAACAATTTTGCATGCCCCTTTTGCCGAAAACCGATTGCCATGTTCTCTCTCCATTTTGCAAAGCGCTTGGACATGATTACACCTCCTATGAAAAATGATCTCAGAGAAGTCACATTTTCAAATCATCTCTTACTCTCTTCTCTTCCAGCCACTGTAGATGGCAAGCAAGATAAGATTAGCCAAAGAGGACCATCTGCACTTTGCAATTAGGAGCTAATCACCTACTACTGCTTCAGACAAATCTGATTTAGATTTACTGCAAAAGAGGAGGAAAAAAGGATGGTATGGTTAGCAAAAAGATTTTGGTAAGTCGGAAGTGATTTTCCTTGTAGAAAAAAAAAATCTAATCTTGTACTTCAAGCAAGTCCCCTCTTATGAATGCCAGAACATTATCTAAAAATCAAGTTATCTATATGCTCTTGATTCAATTCATCACTGGCACCGATGAAGGAGTAAGGTTTACCATTTCTATTTTTTCCATCTGGGCATTTATACCATAAACAACAACAAATGCTCATCACCATGAAAACTGAGCATTTTAAAAATATGCTTAACCTATTAAAGGACCTCTGTATTCTTCTTTAAAAGCTCTCTTTGAAGCTGATTTGCTTTTAATTAGAGATAAACAAAATAAATAAGAGTAGAGATACCTGCTGCGAATGTGATACACATTGGTGAAGATCTGGTTCACAGTATAATTCCTAATCAAATTTCTGACATCATTAATCCTATATATGTGGTGTATTTAATGATATTTACATTATTGTACACAAGTTATGATGAAGAAAAAGTAAGCCTTGAAACATTCTGGGTAATTGTGGGTCCCCTGTTCCCACTGTCTCCAGGCTAGGAAGCCAAAACGTGCAAGCAAAACTTCCAGATCTGTGAACAAGAACAGGTAACAAATGGGATGCAGTAGACCAGGGGTAGGCAACCTATGGCATGCAAAGGTGAACCAAAGACAGCATGCAGGCTCTTTTTTAGTGGCACTCACACTGCCCGGATCCTGGCCACCAGTCTGGGGGCTCTGCATTTTAATTTAATTTTAAATGAAGCTTCTTTAACATTTTAAAAACCTTGTTTACTTTACATACACAACAACAGTTTAGTTATATATTATAGACTTATAGAAAGAGACCTTCTGAAAACATTAAAATGTATTACTGGCACGTGAAACCTTAAATTAAATGAAGACTTGGCACACCACTTCTGAAAGGTTGCCGACCCCTGCAGTAGACAGTATCACTTTCCACACTAGCCATTTTAATTGTTTTGCTGGAACAGGGTTTTAAATTTCTGTCACTGCAATAGCCTCATGAAGCCTTCTCCACTGACAATGGTCAAGACAGCCTGTTATTCCAGCTGTCATAGAATAAATACATGAAAAAGCAGTTCAGCTTTATATATTTGCATCTCAGGAAAGACATTTTTGGATACGCAGAATGGGATGTGAAATAATGCTTCAGAGTACAACATGATTAAAATGGTTCATTTCTATCATGTGAAAAGCTGTTTGCCTCAGGTCGCCCAAGTTTTAGCTCTTTTCTAAGAGCAGGGATATGACTACACTGGAATTGTATGGAGTTATGCACTTTTTAAAAGATATTAACGTGATATTTTATTAGGCCACAAGATCCCTTTATAATCCTGAAACAGTCAGTGAACAACATTAGCTACCACTGCAAAACAAGAACTAGAACAGAAAAACAGATAACACATTTATCAAATAAATAGGTCTAGATACTGATACTGCACAGGCACATTCTTATTTTATTCTATTTGATAGCACTGCAGTATCAAGAAATGCAATATTTAAACATCTGTATGTCTACTGAATTAGAGTGATAGTGGTAAGTTTTACAAATGGAATGAGCTGAGAAAAATAATATGTGGGTAAAATTAATTTCAAGTTGCCAAAATAGTCCTTAATATGCTATTGAATGTACCAATATATATACTAGTTTTAAAAAAAAACCTATTATGATCTTCACCAGACACATAATTCCTATTTGTGATATACAATGTTGTGTATCATTTGTAATCACCAATTTAGATTATAAAAACCCTCAAGAAGTAGAACCAATAAATCACAGAATAGCTTAGAGCTATTAGAAAACATTAATTCTATTCCAAAAGCTAAATTACATTTCACAATTTCTGTCAATGGTTTTGAATGGAACCTTCAGATGATTAATGTTTTATCAGAGATTGCACAGACAGTGAACACTGAGCCTGCCATTTAAAATTCAATGCTGGCACTGTGTTAGTGACCAAGTAAAAAGCTGATAGAGTTATCACAGGTACCGGCACTATTACTACGTTGAACGTAACAGATTGAGAAAGTCAAACATGCTGTGACACTGGCAGGCCAGGTGCCAGCTCTTGTCCAGGCTGCAGGCATTAGCTAAGAACTTTTTGGTTGCTTGAACTCTGAAGGTCCAAAGACTCTTAACTGAAGCCAGAGATCCCCAAGAGCTGCCTCCTGGGCCCATTCTGAAATACACTTTGAATTGACCAATCACAACAACTCTGTCACTCTCAGGCCTTGTCTACACTGCCACTTTCTTGCTCAGAGGTGTGAAAAAACACCCCCCCCACCCCACTGAGTGATGCAAGTTTCAGCGCTGTAAAGTGGCAGTGTAGACAGTGCACCAGCACTGGGACCTGCGCTCCCAGCACTAGTAGCTACTCCCCTTATGGGGGTGGATTATTTTACAGTGCTGGGACAGCTCTCCCAGCGCTGGTGCTGCAACTACAGAGACACATTAAAGTGCTGCTGCGGCAGCGTTTTAATGCTGGTAGTGAAGACATACCCTTAGGATTTAGATGGTAACTTATTTATGTGTATATGTTTGCTTGCTTTAACCTATAAATAACTCTCATTCTTTTTACCTAGTTAATAAACCTTTAGACAGTTTATTACAGGACTGGCTACAGGTGTTGTCTTTGGTATAAGATCTAGAGTACCGATTGATCTGGGATAAATGATTGGTCTGTGGGTCCTGGAAGCCACCTGAATATGGTGTGATTTTTGGTCTAAGTGACCATTTATCATTAAGTCCAGTTTACCAGGTGGCTAGACAGACTGAAGAGTCTAAGGGAACAGTCTTATCATGGAGTCACAGATAGTTATAGTGATCCAGAAGTTCATATTCATTACTGACTTGGTGAAATCTAATTATAAAACACAGCATCAGTTTGGTGTGTCGGCCCTGTTATTGACAGTCTGCACTGAGGCAGACATTCATGGTCATGAGCCACTCTACACAGTGCGACACATGTCTCTGTAATTAATTCTGCTAGTCAGCTCAGTGCTTAGTAGTTAACATAAGGTATTGCTGCCACCACCCCAGGAACCCTACTCTAAAGCAGCTTCAAGACCCTCACTGTTGGGCAAGGAGATACACACTTAGGACTGGTCTTCACTATGGGGAAACCAACACTGCTGCAAGAGTATCTCCTGTTGACACAGCGCAGTGAAGACACCGGGGTAAGTTGACCTAAGTTATGTCGATTCCAGCTACTTTATTCACTTAGCTGGAGTAGCGTAACTTAGGTCAACTTACTCTGGTAGTGAAGATAAGCCCTTAGTGTCTAACAGGGGAGGCATTTGCTCACTAAAAAATGACAGCCATGACTTCCCAATAATAATAATAATAAAATAATTGAAACCATTTTAATGTTTTTAAAGATATTCTGTGTACATACAAAAGATCAGAAAATCTGGTAGGTTCAGAGGACAGGATCCCCAATCGGAAGTGGACCAGATCAAGGAAAATCATTTAATCGTCAGCGGTTTCATGCTTAAGTAAGGTTATCTCGTGTGTACTGTATTCAAATGACAATGTAAAGGGTGGGCATCAATGACATACAGAGGTGTATGACAGTTCAACTAAAGCAAAATCCCAAAAATTAATTTACTGTTTTCTAAGATACAAATATCCATGTGTGTTTACCAGACAATAATATATAGCCTGGCGGAAAACATGCATAGCAAGTATTAAAAAAATACTTGGGCTATCAATTAATCACAATTAATTCACAGAATTAACTCAAATAATAAATCCTGATAAAAATTAATCACAGTTTTAATTGCACTGTTAAACAATAGAATACTAATTGAAATTTATTACATATTTTTGGATGTTTTTCTACATTTTCAATATATTGATTTCAAATATAAAAGAATACAAAGTGTACAGTGCTCACTTTATACTATATTTGATAAAATATTTGCACTGTAAAAATGACAAAAGAAATATACCACTACCTCGATATAACACCACTCGATATAACACGAATTTGGATAAAACGCGATAAAGCAGCGCTCGGGGGGAGCGGGCTGTGCACTCCAGTGGATCAAAGCAAGTTCAATATAACACTGTTTCACCTGTAACGCGGTAAGATTTTTTGGCTCCCAAGGACAGCGTTATATCGAGGTAGAGGTGTAGTATTTTTCAATTCATCTCATACTAGTACTATAGTGCAATCTCTTTATTGTGAAAGTGCAACTTTCAAATGTAGGGGGGTTTTTTTGCTACATAACTGCACTCCGTAACAAAACAACGTAAAACTTTAGAGCCTACTTCTTGTTCAGCCAATCGCTAAGAGAATCAAGTTTGTTTGCATTTTCGGGAGATAATGCTGCCCTCTTCTTATTTACAATATCACCTGAAACTAAGAACAGGTATTCGCATGGCACTTTTGTAGCCAGCACTGCAAGATATTTACATGCCAGATACACTGAACATTCATATGCCTCTTCATGCTTTGACCACCATTCCACAGGACAGGCTTCCATGCTGATGCTTTTTATTTAAAAAAAAAAAAAATTAATTGAATCTGTCACTGAACTCCTTGGAGGAGAATTGTATGTCTCCTGCTCCATGGTTTTACCTGCATTCTGCCATATATTTTGCATTATGGTAGTCTCAGATGACAACCCAGCATGTTGTTTGATTTAAGAACACTTTCACTGCGGATCTGACAAAACACAAAGAAGGTTTCAATATCCAATTTCTAAAGATAGCTATAGCACTCGACCTAAGGTTTAAGAATCTGATGTGCCTTCCAAAATCTGAGATGGACGAGGTGTGACGCATGCTTTCAGAAGTCTTAAAAGAGCAACACTCTCTGCAGAAACTACAGAATCAGAACCACCGGAAAAGAAAATGGACACTTCGTTGGTGGCATCTGACTCAGATGATGAAAATAAACATGCATCAATCCGTACTGCTTTGGATCACTATTGAGCAGAATCCACCATCAGCATGGACACACGTCCTCTGGAACGGTGGTTGAAGCATGAAGGGACATGGGCTACAACAATGCAGTGCAAACACCCATTCTCACTTTCAGGTGATGTCAACGAGAAGTGGGCAGCATTAACTCCTACAAATGTAAACAAACTTGTTTGTCTGAGCCAGTAGCTGAACAAGAAGTAGGACTAAGTGGACTTGTAGGCTCTGAAGTTTTACATTGTTTTATTTTTGAATGCAGGGGTTTTTTGTCTATAATTCTACATTTATAAGTTCAACTTTCATGAAGAAGAGATTGCACTACAGTATTTGTATTAAGTGAAATAAAAAATACTATTTATTTTGTTTTTACATTGTAAATATTTGTAATAAAAAATAAAGTGAGCACTGTACACTTTGTATTCTTTGTTGTAAATGAAATCGAAATCAATATATTTGAAAATGTGAACAAAATTCGAAAATATTTAAATAAATAGTATTCGGTTATTGTTTAACAGCACAATTAATCGTGATTAATTTGTAAAATTGCGCAAATAATCACGATTATTTTTAAATCACTTGACAGCCCTAAAAAATACATATAGTAGTACTGAACAAACATTGTTGGTGCTTGGTTTTTATTAAAAATGCTTCCTTTTTGCCTTACCTCCTCAAATGGAAAACTGCATTCTCTATAGTAAATTATCTTTAGAGTCCCAAAACACTTTGTTAACAAGAATACGTAAAAATTTTCTTGGGGAAGTATATAATATAGGATATTAAATGATGTTTCCATTAAATTTTGTGTAAGGGCAGTTTGTGTTTATCCTCTGTATCCATACCACACAGGTATTTGAAATCTGTAGCAAATTTAAATGTTTAATTTCTCTCAAAATAAAGATTTCCCATGTACAGGACTGAATGGGGCATGTCTAGTTGTTGATTTAACTTCACAATTTCCCATTATTTTGACTTGTGTTTTGTTTGCCTTAAAATCTCTATTAATTTTTTTCCCTCAGTAGAATTACTGATTAAATCTTCCTTCTTTTCTAAAGCAAAAGAGTGATTTGTCCTCAACCAATAGATTAAACATGTACAGTACAAAAAAAACTAGCTAGAAAAAGAAAAATTTTGCTAGAGTGACGTGACATGACATGACATGACATGACACGACATTGATGGGGGGGGGGGGATTGCTCAGTGGTTTGAGCATTGGACTGCTAAACCTAGAGTTGTGAGTTCAATCCTTGAGGGAGCCACTTAGGAAACTGGGGTTAAAATCTGTCTGGGGATTGGTCCTGCTTTGAGCAGGACATTGGACTAGATGACCTCCTGAGATCCCTTCCAACCCTAATATTCTATGATTCTAAGTCTCAGCCCCTAACAAAACATTGCAAGAGCTGACTTCCTTTCAGTGCTACAAAGCATTAGTTTCCAAAGTTTAAGACGAAACTACAGTAGAACCTCAGAGTTATGAACACCTTGGGAACAGACCTTTGTAACTCTGGAAGTAACATTATGGCTGTTCTTTCAAAAGTTTACAACTGAACATTGACTTAAAACAGTTTTGAAATTTACTATGCAGAAGAAAAATGCTGGTTTTAACTATCTTAATTTAACTGAAACAAGCACAGAAACTGTTTCCTGACCTTGTCAAATCTTTTTCTAAACTTGCCCTTTATTATTTTAGTAGTCTATGTTTAACACAGTACTATACTGTACTGGGGCAGGGGGGTTGTCTGGCTGGCTGCTGATTGCATACTTCTGGTTCCAAATGAGGTATACAGTCAGTTCATAACTCTGATGTTTATAACTCTACCGTAACTCTAGTGAGGTCTAGTTCAGGAGTTCTCCAACTGGGGATTGGGACCTCTCAGGGGATCGTGAGGTTATTACATGGGGGATCGCGAGCTGTCAGCCTCCACCCCAAACGCTGCTTTGCCTCCAGCATTTATAATGGTGTTAAATATATATAAAGTGTTTTTAATGTACAAGAGGGGGGTCACACTCAGAGGCTTGGTATGTGAAAGGGGTCACTAGTACAGAAGTTCGAGAACCCCTGGTCTTCATCCTTACTGTTAAACAGTCATTAATCACTTGAACAAACTACCAAGGGACGTGGTGGATTCTCCATCACTCCACATCTTCAAATCAAGACTAGATGCTTTTCTTGAGGATATGCTTTAGACAAATACAAATTATGCTATAGCCAAGCCAGTTATTGGGCTCAATCCAGGGTAACTGGATGAAAATTCATGGCTTCTGTTATATTGGATGTCAGACTGGATGATCTAATGATCCCTTCTGGCCTTAAATTCTATGAATCTATGCAATTTTTTTTTAAACAATTGTTTTTCTAGATAACAAGGCCAACATTCTCAAACTTTGGTGACTAAACTTAGGTTTCTAAATAAAAATAGCTAGACCTGCAGTACATATTGACATTAATAGAACCAATAGATGCTTAACACCTTTGAAAATTACGCATTTTATTTAGGATACTAAGACAAGGATCCAAAATGGGACTTTCAAAGGAACTTGAGGGAATTGGGCATCCAAATGCCATTGAAATTCAATGGGTGATGACCAGGTAACTTCCCTTATACTCCTTCTTAAAGCCCACCCTCAAATTTTGACGTAAGTCATGATGCAGTGTCTGGAGGACATTTTCAAACTGTATAATTAGGCATCTAACGCCTATCGATTTTCAATGGCAGTTGGGCACCTACCACCTGTAGCTTCGAAAGTCTCCCCTTCTCCCATAAAACTCACTTTTTCCACAAAGCAAACAAACCAATTCACACCATTAACATGTATGTCAACCATCAAACTACTCTGCACATAATGTGATTCAACAGTAAAATTTAAACGTTCACCGATCGCCTCCAGGCACATTTGTGCCTGGTACTAGTTATCTGTACATTTATACTGCAAGCTTCTCAGGCAGAAACCATATCTTCTTTTGCTCATATATAGTGCTGCACTATCAGGATTCAACAAATAAAATAAAAATAATAATTTAAATCTGAGCTATTATTTCGCTAACTTGGCTTTTCTGCACATCTATTTATAGGCATTTCTATAACGTTCATATCCAAGGTATTAACATCTGAAACGCTTTTGATCTGAATATATATTCTAGATCTTTCCGCAGTTCACACTGTGCCATCAGTAATAAAAATTCATTTATGGTCATATTCCTTTCCACTGACTTCTGGGCTATCACACTCCATCTTCTACCAAATACAGAAGAGGACTATAAATTTCCGAGTATCTATAAGGGTTTTTGAAAGTTCACAAAAGCAGATCATGAACGTATATTATATGGATTACTCAGTTTGCACGTATTTATTTCTAACCCATAGTTTTGATACACACACAGAGATTTGGAAAAGATTGCTACTAAAGTCAATGACACCCTCAATTTTCTACAAGAATAGGAGGATAAAGGATTTGTCGAACTACAACACCGTGAGCTTTTCTTGACATTTCCATGAAGCCATGTGATTCACACAGAAATTGCAGTTCCTCTTTCCTTTGATTATCATTTACTTCCACCTCTTACTTCCTTTATGTGTTCTCTTCCTTGCAGTTTCCTTTCACACCCAAGTTCACTTTCAGGCTGGCAGCATATTACCCATCCTGTCAAGAGCTCTATTGTTTTACATTAGCACTATAGGAAAGACAGGGTTGAGTCACCACTCTTCAGCCCTGAACCACTACTTACAGTACCCATGTCCACACTAAGCATCCTGTGCTTCTGTCAGTCGCCAGCTGCTTTCATTCAAAGTAAATATTTGAACAATGGGGCTGCTTATAAAACTCGACCTTCTCTGGCCTCATTTGTCACATCATTACATAAACTCAAGCTCAAATTGTTTAAGATAGCTAAGTTGTCTAAGACAACGTCCATAAAAGACTTCTATTATGACAAACATCATTTTGTTCTCCTGTTCTGTAGAATATTGTGGGTCTGATCTATTTACACCACCACGTTTAAGGACTTATTTTAGTTTATATGCTTTTGAACTTCTTCCTTTATTTATGGGTTGGTTGCACAGACTTTAATCAATATTGGATCACTTTTCAAGGCATCAAAACTGGACAGTTGCCTGGAGAAGAAAGGCATAGGATTTTTATGAAAAGTCTGGTACATCTCCCACCCACCTCACTTCTCAGAAACTTTAACAAAGGCCTGTTAAGGGTGTTACCAACATTCATTCTGTTTGGAGGACCATTCAGGTGTTTGTGCTTTCTAGAACTTGACTTCTCTGTGACCTTACTTTGTTCCTCCCACTATGTCAAGACTCTGGCTGCTGCATCTATGGGCTAGATTGGAAGCATGTCACACTGAGTTATGCTTTAATAAATATGGTATGCTTTTGTTATTACCTTGTTCTGCTATGTATATGGCACCTGCTAACAACAGAAATCAGTAATTTTTCCATCAGCCACACTGAAGTATAATACCTTCTACCTTGCTCTCATATTCTTTCAAAAGACATTTGAAAATCTAGTACCTTACGTAGTATATTTTGTAATTTATAAACACATTATACATTGTAAATGTGAATCGTAAAATTCTAATAAATTTGCAGATAATCTCTAACAGGGCTATCAATGGTTTATAACAGGAATTAAGTTGCTTTGGAAGCAGAGACCACTATCCAATTACATAGGCGATTTCTAAAGAAGTTACAAGTATCTCTGATGGCCAGAAAAATTTATTCATGCCACAAAGAGCAAAAAAGACAATCAAGAAGCCATAATAATGCTTTGGTTGTAACATCTGGTTGCAACATTGCAGCATGGTTAATTTTGTTTAAAAAAAAAATTCTTATTCCCATTGTTACCACTACATCTCACGTGACCATCATTTTGAGGGACTGCACTGCATTTGACACTCTGCACCTTCTAGCCTACCTAACCCATCTATTAATTCTGTAATAGTAAAACCCAGCAATATCAAAAGGAAACACAGGTATCTGCTGTCTCTAGAAATAAATTGAAATATTTAAACTGTCTTTCCCATACTCAATAATGGCAGATCTACATGGCATATCTAGTGGCATCAAAGTGTACAGGAAATCATCTTAGTAATTGGGTAACAGGATTCTGATTTTACTATACCTTCTTAAAAGATATCTAGCTATGGGAGGAAATGAGCCCTTTGGGAGCAAATGGAATTGCTAGCAGAGTACAGGGGTTTAAGAAGCAGAAGCTCAAGCTCAAAGAAATACTTATTAATATTATGCACACATATGAAGTCTATTCTAGATTTTAAATTTTTACAACACAGTAAGAGGCAGAATTCAAATACACTTGCCTCTGAAGAGATTGCAGGAGAATCTTTGGTCTGTCCCTATTAAAACAAACAATAATATTGCAATGTTAGTGCCTATTAAAAGAAAATAAGAACGTCACCTATGCAGATGGGGAAATATAGCAAGTAATATACATTCAAAAATATTGCTTAGGGAGGAAGGTGTGGACATAGCTACATCAGTGATAATATAACAACAGATTCATACAATCTAACTGAGTGATGCAAATGATCACTAGTTTCTCATAGGACCAAACACATAACCAAAAAACTATATTAAACATTTAAATACGAAGTGAGACCATTACTGTTCAGTGAAAAATATTTGAAAATCTACTTTTGTATTAAGGTAATACCAAACTACAGATTTTCAGCACTGTAATGTTAAACTAAGAAGAGTATATACAGACCGATTTTTTCATGTCAGAAAAGTTAAATCCCTCTGACGGTATTAGAGTCTCAGAATTAAAGTAGCTCCACAGCAGAAGGCAGGAAAACAGGGTTTCATAGAAGATCTTTAGGTAAATAACATTACAATTCAGTAGTAATGTGCAATGAAATTGAGGACAAAGTATTTTTATCAATGTTGTCTGGACAATGATGCTGTAAACACACAACTGGTTTTAAATTAATTTTGAATAAAGATACAAAAATCTGTTTGGAAACAGAACAACCATATACGGTCAGCTGCTTAACTGATCTCAGGTCTTCTTGAGTGAGGGAGAAAGTTGGTATTGCCTATTAGAGGACAACCAGGTGGCTCACTCCTCCGTTGTCTTCAGGGATGACCATACAGCCAATGAAGTTAAGATATCTTACTGGAGATCCCATGAAGCATGTGGTATTTGGAAACACATGCAAGCTGTCAGTTACTTTTTGTACTTTTCATTTTTGTACTTTTCATCTTCAATCAATAAAAAATTAATCACATTAATTAGGAGTTCCTGCATAAGCTCCCAAGTGTAGGACCCAGTGCCATGAATTTCTGGTTCCTATTGACTAGGACCATGATCCAGCAAAGCATTTCATCATATGTTCAATCTTAAACATAAATCATTCCAGTGAAATCAATGAGACTACTCACAAAGTTGAAGTTAAAGGGGCCTGTGATAAGACAGCAGGCAGTCTGGTTGCTCTGAACACAGGACAGAGTAGATTGCCTACTGAAAGCACAGTGACTAGAAGGGGAAGCAGGATTCACAGATACACAGTGAACGCAGGCAGTAGGAATGCTCTCCCTCTAATGTCTGCTACGGTATAAGAAGTGGGAGTTTTATGTTTGAAGACTGAACAGACTGAAGTTCTGGATAATCACACTAAATTGTGGATGTTTATCCGAGTCCAACCCCTTCAGGTTTTCCCATTGCTAATTTTAACAATTAGGTACACTGTGTATAATTATGAATTACTCCCTGAATGAGTAAAATCTGAAGATATATATTTTAGATATTCTTGGCTGAAAAATTGGCTGCAGTCCTCATATTATGGTTGGGCAAATGAGACTCAGAGCTTTACTGGCTTAACTCAGAACAATCTACTTTGCTGCTACTGTGTGGTTTTACGTTTAATAAAACTGTTGCTTAGTTTCCCACAAAATTGGAGAAATGGTCTGAGGTAAACAGGATGAAGTTCAATAAAGATAAATGCAAAGTGCTCCACTTAGGAAGGAACAATCAGTTTCACACATACAGAATGGGAAGAGACTGTCTAGGAAGGAGTATGGCAGAAAGAGATCTAGGGGTCATAGTAGACCACAAGCTTAATATGAGTCAACAGTGTGATACTGTTGCAAAAAAAGCAAACGTGATTCTGGGATGCATTAACAGGTGTGTTGTAAACAAGACACGAGAAGTCATTCTTCCGCTTTACTCTGCGCTGGTCAGGCCTCAGCTGGAGTATTGTGTCCAGTTCTGGGCACCGCATTTCAAGAAAGATGTGGAGAAATTGGAGAGGGTCCAGAGAAGAGCAACAAGAATGATTAAAGGTCTTGAGAACATGACCTATGAAGGAAGGTTGAAGGAATTGGGTTTGTTTAGTTTGGAAAAGAGAAGACTGAGAGGGGACATGATAGCAGTTTTCAGGTATCTAAAAGAGTGTCATCAGGAGGAAGGAGAAAATTTGTTCACCTTAGCCTCCAATGATAGAACAAGAAGCAATGGGGTTAAACAGCAGCAAGGGAGATTTAGGTTGGACATTAGGAAAAAGTTCCTAACTGTCAGGGTAGTTAAACACTGGAATAGATTGCCTAGGGAAGTTGTGGAATCTCCAACTCTGGAGATATTTAAGAGTAGGTTAGATAAATGTCTATTAGGGATGGTCTAGACAATATTTGGTCCTGCTATGAGGGCAGGGGACTGGACTTGATGACCTCTCGAGGTCCCTTCCAGTCCTGGAGTCTATGAGTCTATAAAAATGTGTTTCTATCCCTAAGTGCATCCTGCCCTCAGCAAACAGCAGCTGGAACCATTCCAGCAACCCTGGGGGGTAAATATCCTCAAGCCTAATGACAGCACTCCGCTTGATTGATTGTTTTCTGCCAAGACTGTCCCATTCCTCAAAAAACAGAGTGGCTTAGGGGGAAGCAGAACCAAGGTGGTGGTAGGTTACTGCTACACACACTACAACACTTCAGCAACAGAGACAGAGAGAGAGAGAACAAGTGCACTCCAAAGTCAATCGCAGTTAATCTGAAGCTTCTACAACATCTATAGAGTGAGAAAACACTTCCACATCTCTGGCAGGCACTGCACTTTCTAGAGCATAATCTGGATTTTGTTGTTTGCATAGATAGGAAAAGTGCAAACATAACAGCCATTCTTAATTTAATGATTTTACTAGTTTAAAAATCTGATATTTTATTTTGTATTTTTAACAAAAATATTTTTTGTAATTAAAAGATATGAGAACAACATTTTCTGGGCAGGATTAAACTTGAATCACATTGTCTACTCTTTAATTAATGCAGCAAGAGAGTTTTAGAAGCTATTCTTCATGTCCCTTAAAACAAGAATAAACTTGACTGGCCTGGGTTTTGGAGAGGGGCTGGGCATTCACAGCTCTCAATGACTTCAACTGGTGCTGAGCACTAGTGAGACTCAGGCCCTATATTTCCAAAGAAATGCCTGATTAGAGCTATGATAAAATTCAAGTATCCCTGCTGCATTCAGTCTTCCTGCAAGATGGCCTCACATATCACCCATCAAACATGATGCTCATCGTCCCTTCAACATGATGTTTCAATGTCTGGTAATACCATTTGTGGGTTTTTTCCCCAAAGAAAGTGCTGAATTAAAAATAATTAATTAATTCCATTAATCATTAAGAAAATCACTGAAATAATATGTTTAATATTAATCAATAACAAAATCTGCACAAGCACTTAATGTTAAGGCTCATCTGTTGTGAATCCACTCTGTTGTGCATATTGGTATTTCATTTCTTTTGAGTTTAACAATTACGTATTTTAAAAGCAAGTCACATTAAAAAAAACTACTGTACATTGTCTGCTCATACAGGAGAAGTACAGCTGATACAATCTCAACCAAGTGCACGAGATATCAGGAATAGAGCTATGGTAGCTTTTTCAACCCGATACTATCTCGCTACAACTGCTTGATACACTTCCGACACCAACATGGTTCCCTCCAACATGATGCAAGGTCACTACATTGACCTCTCCAATAATACAGTTCTAATATCTTGCAAGTCTAGGAAGCTCCCGAGTTAGAGAGCTCCTGTTAGTGAAGTACAGAAGTAGAACAAACCTTGCACGGTTATTCAGAAATATTCTGAGACACTGCATGGTACACTCACCTAATATCATCAAGGTCAATGACATTTACACACAAGTAGACACCCAGGATAGTGATCATCTAACAACAGGAATGGTTGCTGGCCCAAAACAACATCAGTGCCAGCAAAAAAATCACTAAGTCTCCATTTGGCAGAAATGGTGAAAACTATTGATTTTAAAGCTTTTATATTTTTCTGCTTGCACACAGCTAATATATTATGAATGCTTTTCACGCATTTGTTACATAATTTACACTCAGAAAGTATGTAGGCTAGAATTCGGGTATGACTAACAATTCCTTTCTTAAATTCATACACAAAGCAGCTCAGCACTCCCACTAAAAAATACCCACACAGATCTTTTAGGTTTCCTGAGTTTGGGAATGACCTGAAACTGCCAAAGCAGAATGAGGTGACAAAAACCAATAGGTGTTGGGATTTTTGTTGCTGTTGTTTGGGTTTAAAAAAAAAAAACAGTATAAATAATGCTTTGCTGTAGACCACTGCTCTCCCATATTAGGTTTTCATAAATCTACCCTCCTTAAGTTTCCAGGCTTTAAAAAAAAACTGCTTTAGCGCCTCACAAAACAGACAGATGTACAAAGCTTATTTATACTGCAATACAACCCGAAAATAAAATAAGCTTTTATGGCCTGAAATATGAGCTTTTAACAACATCTGTGCAGTTATAATGTGTAAGTGAACTTCCTAATGACTGCAGGGAATCAAACTCTTTTCAGAAGTACTATCTATCGTAAATACATATTAGTGGCACAATGTTAAAATGATTATATTTTTATTTAATTACAACCCACTCTACATGGCAGTTCATGTAGCCTGCCTCACAATTAATCATCATTAGCGAAACCTGCAGCATAGTACTGTTCAGAGTAATCAGGATGATTATACAATATATGATCTTTATGTTTCTGTTTTGTCTCCACTGTGGTTATTAGACCCCTATCAATTTTGTAGCCAGAAGGGAAGTTTAGACAATATGGCAACATGGGAAAAAGCTGACCTGAACAAGTCTGTCTTTCGCTGCAAAAAAAAAAACATTGAGATTAATTAGTTGTATCTTTCAGGTCTTTTTTCTTTTCAGAAAATGAATTAAAAGACACATTGTGGTATTTTGGGATAAAAAATTCTAATTTAAATGAGGGAAAATATAGACATTATTTCTAGTTAACTGCTCTAAGTGGGCTAAACACCATACAAAAGAACTCTCAGAATTTGACATGGATCCTACAAAGAGGAGCACATAATTTTAAAATAGAAAACAATTCAGACACAAAATGAACAGCATCGTTCTCTTTGTAGCATAACAAGTTCTATTTAATCTAACAATGGATTTTATTTAGATGACAAATATTCCTAACATAATTCCTAATATTAAGTCATAGCAGCAGGGACTTCATTTTATTTGCATCTTATGCAACACACAGCAGCTGTCAGCATTTTAATAATATTGCGCCCAACTGACCCCTGTTGCAGGAGGGAATTACAGAGAAGGAAATCTCTGCAAGGTTGTTTAAGGGACAGAAAGGAAGGGTCTAATTGTTAAGACAGTGGAGAAGAAACCAGCAACATCCTGAACGTCCAGGAAGGAAGAAGAGATTAATCAAATATGATGGCTCGTAACTGATATGTGCCATTTAAAAAAACAGTTGACTTAAGGAGACTGATGCCCTATAAACTTATGAACTGAGAGAATCACTATTGTGTGCAGGTCACAGATAGATTATAGGTGTTGCAGGAAGTCCCAGACACCTATCATTAAGGTAGCACACCATCTCTCATTTTAAGACTCTGTTTTCAGTTGCTTATAACCTGGCCAAGTTTTAACTATTATGGCTGAAATTTTCCAAGCCAAGTGCAAGCTGATTTTCTCTCTATTTTTTTTTTTTTTTGAAAAGCTGCCAAAACAGCTCAGCTGTTTATGAAAACAGGGCTAAGGAAAAAATAGAGTGTTCTGACTATGTTAAATTCCCAAAGCCCTTTCTTTTAAACGCTCTCATGTATCTATCCCATAAAGCAGGGCCTTCAAATTTAGCAGATGGGATGCCTGTGTGTCAGGGTCTAACATTTGCCATCCCCAAATTTGGCCAAGTTATAAGCCTCTGAAAATTCACAGTTTTCCCATAGTCCATAGAGACCTGTTAGAGTTTAACAGCTGAATTCCAGAAACATTTTGTCCTCACTGAGCATGATACACCCTCTGACGCTCCCAGTGCTGAACAGACTATGTGCATGGAAAGACTGAGCATACTCCACTCTAGGGCTACAGAAGCTCAGAAGAGCTGTCCCTGTAAGTAAGGGGTTAGCAAACATTTTAGCCTGAGGGCCAAATCCGGGTTTAGAAATTGTAGGGTGGGCCATGAATGCTCACAAAATTGGGGTTGGAGTGTGGGAGGGGGTGCAGGCTCTGGGAAGGGGTTGGGGATGACGAGTTTGGGGTGTAGGAGGGTACTCTGGGCTGGGACCGAGGGATTTGGAGGGCGGAGGGAGATCAATGTGCATGAGTTCCACATTGTACTTGTTGAGATGATTTACATTACTTTTAAAAATATTACAAAATAATCTATTTATACTTCAGATTATATTTCTATCAATATTTTTCCATGCATGTTTTGTATCATTAAAAAGGTAAACGAAAATAATTAAACCCTCTAGTCTTTAACTTATACTAAACATAAAGGAATATGAACACATCTGATTTCCTGCCTTCCTATGAACTTTGCAAACTGCCGCAATAGCCAATGGGGAATTTTTACATTTATGATATAGTCAGTACGGTCAACAAGAACCATTAACCATGTAATAGAAACAAGCATTTGAGTGGTTATACAATGAAGGCTTATGCAGTTTCTGGTTAATCAATGGCAGTGCCATTAACAAAGCCCTGAAGAAAAAAATCTTCAATGACATTACAATTAGGCAGCTACCAGCAACTGCCATTGTGTGAATAAATGCCATAAGGAAAGAGGGGAAAAAAAACAGGAATTAAAAAAAAAATCGCAAGAAAACAATTACCCCACACGTATTCTGTAAAGATTAAGTTCCCAGTATTGGGATTACCGAAGGCTTCAACGTATAACTTTGTTGGCAATTTAAGACTCTTTGAGAAAGTAGTCTAGTAGTGTCACTGCTAGTGATATACAACAGATGCTACATGGGCCTATATAAATTTTTTCCAATATTTTATCCGATTTGTGTATACATTCCCTGAACCTCATTTTCATGAACTCTTGTCTGGTCATGTGAGTCATTAGTTTTGCTTCACCATCAAACTCTTGATTAGCATTCCACCACTAATGATACATTTCTCAGCATATGTGGGAGTAGGGGGGGTGGGTGTATGCAGTAATATGCAAACCATAGTTCCTTCATACAACAAACACACAACAACAAAGCAAATCACACATGCGCGTGTGTGCAGACACATACACACACTCTGCTAAGAGCTTTTCTCCTCCTTTCTTCCACTAATCACTCCCCCACCCATATGTTATTGTGTTTATTATTGTTAATTGCATAAAATCTGAGCAGGAGTTTTGCCTTATTTCACACTTATTATGCTATGTCAATAATAATAATAATGACCGAAACTTGAGTAAGAGAGGGAAATTAGGATGAAGCAATATTATATTGTTCTAAGAACCCTGTAAACTCCAACCACCACACCCTGCAAACATATTGCAACAATACACCATATCACACAATGCGGCCCTTAGACATGCCTCTCCAAACCTCAGTGACCTCTAAAACAAAACTAAAATATGTTTATCACACAAGCTACATTTTCTCAACTCTTGCAGCACTCATTGCTCTATCCCATCAGTGCAGCCTGCACGTGAGATCTGATCAATAAACCAGAAACCAGTGTAGAAATTACTGTTGTAGTATGTGACATGGCCAGACAGCAGTTCTCCTCACTGTCTGATTAAGTAGCTATAAAAAAACCTGACAAGGAAAAAAATGGGAGTTCAGCCTTTTTGTGTGCACAGAACGTTCACAGCTGATATAGTAATGCTAACATTGATTTGAAAGAGACTTCATTAAGTTGAAGAATCAGGTGAAGGATATTTTCTAAGGAAAACAGAAGTTTTCCTCTCTTTAAACTGTTTCTTTCATTCATACCCGTAAATATATACAAATAAGCTTTCCCTACCTTCTGACATCCATCAGGCAGTTCAACCAAATGGAAATTCTGCAACAAAAGCACTATCTTAAATTTTATCTGGTCTGCTTTGTTCATACAAATACTTGGTCTAGAACACAACATGCAAGACTTCTCTGCTACATTTGTGAAAGTGGATGACCTTAATTCTATCAAGGGTAAGAAAAGGAAACACCAGAGTGATGAGTAAGGATCTAGAGCAGCTATACAAAAGAGACATTTCTGTCAAAGGTTGTACTTGAGTAGGCAATTACCAATTACATCTTCTCTAATTGTGGCAGACACACACAAACCTTCTGGAGCCCGGAACAAATCTTTACCAACTAGAGAAACTCCAGAAGTAACTAAAGAACCTGTTAGTAAAAAAATATACCACCTACTAAAGATCCCCCAACTCTGTACTAAAGTGGTTCAGCTACAGGCAAGTCGCATCTTAGTGGCATTTAACATGCGCGAACTCAGCTTTGCAAGGTTGGCAAAAACAGGGGAAAAAAAGAAAAACAACCATATAAAAACTGCATCTGTAGTGCAGGTGATTCCGCCCGCCATTCAACTCAGTGAGTGTTTCACTATACGCGGTTTTCGCTTTACGTGCTAACCGTGGAACGGAACCCCCGCGTAAGATGAGACTTGACTGTATTCTGGTAGATCCAGCTTGCTGAAAATGAAACACATACCCCTTATGAAACATTTTTGGGGGGAAGGAGGGGTTGGGTGGGCTCACCTCCAACATGAAATCTACTGCAAACATGGTTCAGAGGTGGCCTTTAGGATGCTGCTCTTGCAGTCTTCCTGAGATAGGAAAGCTAGGACATTTGTTGAGGAAACTACTGTTCTAAATCCCACTAGCATTATCATTAAAATCTAACCACTAACCCATACTAAAAAGGATGGTATCCTTGTCTAAGGTATAAGGACAGACCTTTGAACTTAAAAAACAAGGAAGGCAGCCTTTGAACTTAAACAATGAAGTGGTCCCATAAGGGCATATTAAAGATGCTTCAAATATGTCTTGGTCTAATAACAAAACGAGGGCTAAAAACTGTTACGAAGAATTTGGAGCTGAAGAAATGCCCAACTATCACTTGGTTTGAGTCATAAGGTGCACTGTATATGGGTCACATTCCAAGAACTGTACCAGTTTGAGGATGCTAAACCTGATTAAAAGCAAAGGCTTTCCCAGGTTTAGGACTGTTCAGTTGTAAACAAGCCAGACAGCAAGAGGGATAACACACAAGAGACAAATGCGGTACAGTAACTCCACATTTAACATTGTACTGGTTAACATTGCTTTGTTGTTACCTTGCTGATCTATTAGGGAACAAGCTCATTTATAGTTGTACCATGCTCCCTTATAACATTGTTTGGCAGCTGCCTGCTTTATCCACTATTTGGAGGATTCTCTAGAAGAGCAGCCCCTCCTTGTGGGGATTAGAACTGGGGCTGGCGAGGGGGGCTGGCAGCACCCCCTGTCAGCTCCCCTAAATTCCCTGTAAGGTATGTGGCTCAGCAGCTGCCAAGCAGCAGTTCAAGTGGCCCTCTCCCCATTGCCGTCCTGCTCCTGACCTACCCTCTGCCTTGGAACTGCTTCTGGGAGCTTACTGCTTGCTGGGGGAGGGAGAGGGGAGAGGAGTGCTGATATTTTGATGGCCCCCTGCTACATACCCCCTCTCCACAAAGCAGAGTAGGGGGACAGGGCTTAGGGACAGAAAGGAGGGAGCTTGCCGGAAGCTGTTGCTTCCTGTCTGAACTGGCTGATCTGCTTAAAAGAGCAACTTACTTGAAGTGTGGTCAGTGTACTTAAAGGGGCAATGCACATCCCTCTCTCACTCATGCACGCACCGCCCCGGCACTTTGGAAAGTCAGCACCTATGAAGCTGTGCATGTGCTGTCAGGAGGACGGAGTGGTGCACTCCAGCTGGATAGCATGGGCTCATCATCATGCTCAGTTTTTCCAGGGAAGTGCATCTATTGTGATTCCTCCTTACTGCCTCAGTCCATGCTGCCTTGCAGAGTGTGAGTCTACATTAACAACAGCGTATTAACCCTTGAGGGTTCAGCTGAGTGCTAGTTCGTCATTTAGTAGACCGGCATTCCCTGGGAAATATTCCACCCTCTTACTCCACCACCTCAACTAAACTTCACAATCATTCATTGCTGTGTACAATATTAAACTGTTTGTTTAAAATTGTTTAAAACTTATACTGTATATGTACACAATGTCTTTTGTCTGGCGAAAAAAAATTCTCTGAAACCTAACCCCCCTAACCCATTTACATTAATTCTTATAGGGAAATTGGATTCACTTAACACTGTTTCACATAAAGTTGTATTTTTCGAGAACATAACTACAATGTTAAGTGAGGAGTTACTGTACTGTTCTACTACTGGGACAGTTTTAATCTTTTGCTTAATCTTGGTAATGATTGATTTGGGGAGAAAAAGGTGCTCAAGTTAAACGTGGAGGTTACTGTCTGAAGCACATGAAGCAGCCCATACTGGATGGAGTGAAAAAATTAAAAACTGTATCTGACAGGCAGAAAAATCCAGTTGTTTAAATACTGCCTTATATATTACAGACATTTAAGGGCATTCAAAATATGCAGATTAATACCAACTTGAATAATGACGTTTCTAACAACTGTCACTGAGGTGTTACATCTGTTCAAAAAGAAGTTACAGATTGTCATAAAACATTTTTCCCAGATCTGGACCTTAGCGTCCAAAATATGGGTGTTAGCATGAAAACCTCCAAGCTTAGTTACCAGCTTGGACCTGGTAAAGCTGCCACCAGCCGGAATCTATACAGTGCCTGGCGCACTGTGGGCTCCCCAAAACCTTCCCTGGGGGACCCCCAGACTCAGATTCCTTGAGTCTCACAACGAAGGGGAATAAACCATTTCCCTTCCCCCCTCCGGGTGTTCCCTCGCTGGGTTCCTGAAGAGATATACAGAAGCAAGCTCCGTGAATCTAAACAGAGGGACTCCACTCTCCCTGTTTCCAGTCCTGGAAACACAAGTACTTCCCCACTCACCCAGAGGGTATGCAAAGTCAGGTTAGTAAATCTAACACAAAGAGATTTTCCCCCCTGACTTCTTCCTCCCACCAATTCCCTGGTGAGCTGCAGACTCAATTCCCTGGAGTCCCCACTAAAGAAAAAACTCCAACAAGTCTTAAAAAGAAGGCTTTATATAAAAAAGAAAGAAAAGGACATAAAAATGGTCTCTCTGTATTAAGGTGACAAATACAGGGTCAATTGCTTAAAAGAAAAATGAATAAACAGCCTTATTCAAAAAGAATACAATTCAAAACATTCCAGCAACTACACACATGTAAATACAAAAGAAAACAATATAAACCTTATTGTCTTACTATTTTTGTACTTACAACTTGGAAACAGAAGATTAGAAAGCCAGGAGACAGAAAGATCACTCTCAGAGCCGAGAGGGCACAGACACAAGACAAAGGACAAAGAACTCACACCCAAAACTTCCCTTCACCCAGATTTGAAAAAGTCTTGTTTCCTGATTGGTCCTCTGGTCAGGTGTTTCAGGTTACTCCTTTCCAGGTGAAAGAGACATTAACCCTTAGCTATCTGTTTATGACACAGATGTTTTTTCTTAGCAGAAAAACTACGGGGTTTGTGGAGTGAGGTAGGCAGGGACATTGTTTGTTTTTCATTTTTCCATGATATTCCAGATGAATATCTTTGGGTAAAATTTTCAGAAAACATTTGCTCCCTGACCTATGACCAGTTTACCAACTTTCAACAAAAAAGTGTAAAACTTTAAAAGTTAACAGAATCTGAAACTGACCCTTTAGAATGGTGGTGGTGAACTTTACAATGTGCTACCCACATATCACAAAAACTATATTATAATTCCTCTCAAATTCTTCTAGTAATACACATTTTCCCCAAAGTACAATACACATAACAGATACTGTGTATACGAATACATTTATTTCAGCTTACACACAGATATACCACATGTATGAACACATTAATACAAAATATAGATGAGAAAATGAAAATACCAAATAGTTTAGATGTATCATGTCTCCATCCATCAGAAAACTTCCCTGCATGGCATTCTTTTGTATCCTCATGAACATTACTGCGAAGTACTTTGAGCCAGATCCTCATCTGGTGTAAATAGACATAGCTCTATTGATTTTGCTGGAGTCTGGCAATTTATACCAGCTGAGGATTTAGCCTCTTATCCTGAACAACTTTAAAATGACCAGTGTTACAAGCTCTTAAGATTTTATCATGAGCCTCACAATATTTGGTGTTTTTTTTCCTAGAGGCTTAGCTGAGAGTCTTCTTAAAAAAACCTGAATATATGTTGAAAACTGCTGAATATGGATGCTTGCAAATCCAAACTCGAACTTCTCCTGAGTTCAAGGTGTTTGTATTTGACCTATTATATAAATAGCAACAGACTGTAAACTCTCATCCGAACACTGATGGAGGATTTTGACTTGAGACCAACTAACAAAGAAGGACACACAGAAAGAACATACCCTGGTCTACACTACAGAATTTCTTCAGTATAGCTACAGTGCTCAAGGGTATGAATAATCCATACCCCTGAGTGACGTGGTTATGTTGACCTATGTGCTGGTGTAGTTTCTTCCACCAACATAGCTACCGCCTCTCATAGAGGTGGAGTTTTTAAACTAATAGGAGAGCTCTCTCCTGCTGACTTAAAGCATCTTCACCAGAAGCACTACAGTGGTGCAGCTGCATCAGTGTAGCTGTGCCACTACAAAGTTGTAGTGTAGACCTGCCCTATGTTACTTACTTTTACACACACACACACAAAATTCATAACTGGTGTACTTCATTGATGTCAGTAGTGCTATATCAGAGATGAATATGACCCACTATCTGCAGTACAGTGACTAGTACCAGCCTAAACCTTGGAGCAGGCCAAAGCATCCACTTCCCTTTCACTAGAAAATCTTTAGTTTTTAATGGAATTTCCTTTATGGAGTGGAAGAATGTTTCAGTTACAGGACAATCACCACAAATCCATGATATACTGGAATATTATATAGTGTTTTGGAACTTGGATTAACGTGGATATTTTGAAAACATTTTGGATTTTTAAAGAGAAAAAATTTATTCAAACCCCTTCTTCCTTCAGGGCTTAAGCCAAAGCCCAGCAGTTTGAGGTTAGGAAAGAAATTCCTTTAGGTTCAAGATTATTTCATTACAGTCCATTATGGAGTTTCCTGCACCTTCCTACGTAACATCTGCCACTGGGATGGGATAATGGTCTGGATGGGTTACTGGTCTGATCAATATGACAGTTCCTCTGCTTTTAAGATACTTCATGACTATTTATCCTCAAATAATGATAATTTCCTGAAATATGAGAATAGAAAGCTGTTCCAACATGCAAATTTTATGCACTGTTTTAAAATCATACTTTGTCCATTTAAATTATAGTAGATTGAAATGATGTCCCTAGTAAAGTGATGCATTTAAACACATTTATAAAGGAAAAATTATTCTGAATTAGTTTTCAGAGAAACAGGAATACTTGATTTCAACTACATCATGCTATATAAAACTCTATTGTTAAAAGTCAGAAAGAAATGCATCTGAAACCCTTCACTAGAAAAAATTTTACAAAACCGAATATGCCCTGTAGGTAGACTATTTAGTTTCAACAGAGTAAACCATTTTTCTTTACATGTTGAAAGGGGATCAACTTTTCTGAGTGCTCTCTCTGTGTGTTTCCATATGTTAATGAAACAGCCTGTGTAAAGATATTGATTTTCACCTTGATATCCTCAAGGCTATATCTGATGTTTTTCCTCATATAATCTTAAGAGAATTTCTAAAATTTTCCAAAGGTCAAAAATTTTGTTGTTTTTTTTTCATTTCGAAAGAAAATTTTAATTTCTTCCGCCAGTTTCTAAATCTCTCTCTCTCTTAAGTATGTGAGCAGTCCCACTGAATTAAGTAAAATTAAGTACTTGCTTAAGTGCTTTGCTGGACAGCAGATTTGATCCATTCTCCATGGACTGCATCATGTCATATTTTGTGACAAAAGAATTTTTTTATAACTGTAAAAAATAAGAGTAAGAATGTGGGTGCCTCCACTTCTGAAAAAATCAATACATGAACAAAACCACCACCTAGTGGAAGCAAAGGAAGGATATTGGCCTCCACTCTGGGCTGAAAGTACCCCAGGTAATACCCAACAAGGTTAGGCTATGTGGCCTGTTGGGTCAGTTGAGTGAATTGACTACACTACACAGCCAATTCATCTGTTGCCACTGTAATGTCTGTGATGCTAGATAGTCAGAATTATGACCTCTTCATTGCAAAAACAAGCAGGAGGCCAAAAAAATAAAATGAAAAAAAAAGAAAAAAATCAGGCTGTGAAGTAGCAAACTCATTTGCAAACAAACCTATGCAATAATTTCAAACACATCAAGAAATTTCTACAGAGCATGTTAAAGATAAGCAGAGGTACTTTAACCCCATCATAAAATAAAGATTTTCCATAGTGACAGTATGTCTTAAAATTGCCCTATGTCTGGTCTTTTGAACAACACGAAAAAGTTCTTACTTCCACCAAAGTGAGCTGATACTTCACTGTAAAGGGAGTTGGTTTTAGTTTCCATTTCTGAACAGTCTGTACAGTGTACGCTGACAGGGTCCAAGCCCTGTTCAATGGGATGCTGCTCTATTTACTGTCATCTTAATTTTATAACACATTGAAGTAATGAAATCAATAATGTTCGTAAGATCATCGTGTGAAACACAGTTTATAGAGAAATTCCCACTCTGTTCTGCTAAAACATTTTTGAAAGCTTCAAGATGTCTGAAGTAATGTGACATGTCTCAGAACAGAGCTGGAGGAAAATAAAGCTGTTGGTTTTTTCAGTGGGAAAATTCGTTTCGACTGAGAAATACTTTGCACAAGCACTTGGCATCAGAGAGACATTCTCCTTTTGCCCAATTTGACTCCAAGCTCTGTCAGTCACTTAATCAAACTAACGTTGTACAGAGGCTGTCATACCCTTTAATCAACAACTTGGAGTATTAGCTCAGTTTGAGTTGGGTTTTTCCTGTACTGCTTCAGTCAGGACAAACAGTTCCTTCCCCTAGTTTACGCTGTAGGACCACCTAGCACCTACCTAACTGCTATGATCCCATGCAATAAATCCGATAATCACCTCAGCTTCTAGAGGCAAAACAATGTCTGAACCAACTAGAGAGGAAGAATATGTAAGGCCCTACATAGCATAGAAAATAATCCAAGTTCAGACCAGGAAAGATTCAGGGCCAGATCTTCAGTTGATGTAAATGGGGGCAAGCTGCTGTCATTTATACCAGATCTAGCCCACACAATTTCTCAGTGGAGGTGCTTGTTGTCCATGGTGTGGGTGGTAACACCTGGGGTAGGGATTGCGGGTTTACACAGGCCATGTCTACATCTAAAGTTTTGCAGCGCTGGTTGTTACAGCTGTATTAGTACAGCTGTATAGGGCCAGCGCTGCAGAGTGGCCACACTTACAGCAACCAGCGCTGCAAGTGGTGTTAGATGTGGCCACACTGCAGCGCTGTTGGGCGGCTTCAAGGGGGGTTCCGGGAACGCGAGAGCAAACCGGGAAAGGAGACCCGCTTCGCCGCGGTTTGCTCTCTCGTTCCCGGAGCCACCCAGCAAACCGCAGGGAAGGAGACCTGCTTGCTCTGGGCTCTGGGAACGAGAGAGCAAACCGGGAAAGGAGACCCGCTTCGCCGCGGTTTGCTCTCTCGTTCCCGGAGCCACCCAGCAAACCGCAGGGAAGGAGACCTGCTTGCTCTGGGCTCCGGGAACGAGAGAGCAAACCGGGAAAGGAGACCCGCTTCGCCGCGGTTTGCTCTCTCGTTCCCGGAGCCACCCAGCAAACCGCAGGGAAGGAGACCTGCTTGCTCTGGGCTCCGGGAACGCGAGAGCAAACCGGGAAAGGAGACCCGCTTCGCCGCGGTTTGCTCTCTCGTTCCCGGAGCCACCCAGCAAACCGCAGGGAAGGAGACCTGCTTGCTCGGGGCTCCGGGAACGAGAGAGCAAACCGGGAAAGGAGACCAGCTTGATTACCAGAGGCTTCCTCCTTCCACGGAGGTCAAGAAAAGCGCTGGTAAGTGTCTACATTGGATTACCAGCGCTGGATCACCAGCGCTGGATCCTCTACACCCGAGACAAAACGGGAGTACGGCCAGCGCTGCAAACAGGGAGTTGCAGCGCTGGTGGTGCCCTGCAGATGTGTACACCTTCAAAGTTGCAGCGCTGTAACTCCCTCACCAGCGCTGCAACTTTCTGATGTAGACAAGCCCACAGTTCGCTTGCCTATCCTTCAAGTATTGAAAACATGGCTTCCAGTCAAAATCCTGGTGACTGATCAAAGACTTAAAGTGTAATGATGCACAGTAAAATGTTTATATCAATACTTTTTACATCACGGGCCATTTAATATGCAGTGTGTGAATGATGATTTAGCAGAATATCAGAACTGTATGATTTCTTAGCCAACATCATCAATTTAACAAATGAGAGTGCAAATGAAAATTGTGCAGCTGGCTCAGGAGGGATCACAGACATCCTCTATCCCCTTATCACCACCTCATCTTTTTCTTCTCCTTTCTCTCTCTCTCTCTCCCCACCTCTCTTTAAACGGCATCTTCTTACTGCTGCTTGGATTACAATGGGATTTGTGGGAGGAAACCAAGATTTTTGAAGTCTTGTTTGGGGATGAGATCTCTCACTCCACCCTCAGCCCCTGAATAGAAGAAGAATCTACATTTAATGTAGATTTCCTCACACAAACACCATGTTCTTAAAACGCCACCTATCTCCTTCCACTCCATGATCGCCCCAGATTTCCCCACCTCTTCATTCTGGTTCTTGAGTGTTGTGGAGAACAATCCTTATCTGCAAGGCTACTCTCTCTCTTTCCTGCCCAGTGACAGTTAAGATGTCTCTCCCATCTCTCCCTAACCCGGATGCCTTTTAATTCCCATAGAACTCCTACAGGGAGAGATTAGTACCAACCTGGTGCAGAAGACAGAAAATGGCCTTGCAGAGAGGGGAGAAGTTTTGCTCCATAACAAGGGCAAAGAGCCAGACAAGAGTGAAATCTGATGAGCTGCTGGAGAGGAAGGAGTCATGATCTCAAGCTGCTCTCCGAGCCCTACGATTCCAACAGACCCAGGAGCAAAGTGGGAACTGAGCAAAAGTCACCCTGACTTAGCCTGAGAGGCAGCCCTTTCAGAGCAGGATTCATCTACTTTAAGAATCAAATATGCAGGGTTGGTACATGATTGTGCCCTGAATTTCAAGCCCCGTATTGCATTTCTTGTTTGCCTCTTTTGTTTTATAACTGGAAAATCTTCAGTTAAGAGATTGTATAATAATATTGTGAAATTAGTAAGTATAAATAATATAATTGATTAGAGCAGTAATTAACAGCTGTTTATACAAATAGATATATGTAGCGACATTCATACTCTACATGTAGCCAGTACACACACTGTGGATATTATTTTTCAACAAGCAGAATGTGATTTACTGCCAATATCTCACGTATTAAGCATTTTCAATCTAGTATCTCAACAGTTTGACAGAACATGTTAAAATTATATTCCTGCCACAACTCTGTCATCTACATCTAAGCATGTAAAGGTTAAACTAATATGATCTCTCAGCAACTCTAGCGGTGGGGGAGGTGGGAAATGAGTCAGTCTGAATAAATACAACGCAACTGGAAGTTACTTCATTTACCAAAATCAAGGGTCAAAACAGAATAATCACTAGACTACAATACATGAAGTTTCATCACTGATTTCAAAGTGAGTTATCACTTTTTGTTTTACAGATATACAAAGTCCCTGCCTAAGTTTAAAAGTGCTGTAAGAAACTATTGGCAGGAACATCCTGCACTTGCAATGAGTTTGCAGTGCCCTGTGGGTATAACCCACTGAAGAGTGCGAGCACAGGTCCCTTGTAACAAATCTGCAGAGGATAGGACTCCATTACAGCCTTAACTAGAAAGCCTGTCTCTCCAGTTCAAGCTGCAGCAGCTGATGATTTTAGCTCTGGAGGTCTCCAGCTCAATCCCCAGTGCATCAGCCAAGATGACAGCTGGCACACTTGCTCCCTTTCAAACACACCAATACACATACACCATCATGGGTATTGTACACATATTGGTTGGAACACCTGGGATCACTGACTTCAAGGTCTGACTGGGACGAACAGAGTCATACAATGATTAGCCTCCTGGGTCAAAAGGAAGCCACAGGCATTACAGCTTTACTAGTTCATTGTGAGAAAGATCAGCTGCAGTGCCTATTGTTTGAAAATTACCAAAAAGCCTTTGCTCTCAGCAGCAGCATCCTGCACTAGGAGTGCATGCTTCAGAAATCCCAGAATATATTGGCACAGTTCTGTCACAAACAGTGGTACTGCATGGACATGCTAACCTGTTTGTAAACATGGCATGCAGTCAATGTCCCTAGGAAAGGTCTTCCTATTCAGGGCAGACATACCCATAAATATGGAACACATTTTGTACAATCCCTACACAAATATGAGTTTTTGAAAGGCACAGAGAAGAAATGGTTTTATATTAAATTTAAAATCTTCCTATTAAATGGAAGCCTTGTGCTAATATGCATTCTGGTAGTGAATATATTTTCTTACTGAACTGAGGATAACCAATATTAACCTAATTAGTACAATTTATCTCTTGAAAACAAAACTGGAATGCAGCATGCACTATTAATATGTGAACAAAGTAGTTTGCAGAAGTTACACTGAGTTTGTAGGGAGGCAACATCTGAAAAAAATCTAGTCTGCTGCATATTTCCAAAATTCTGACTGTATGAATTTTACAAGCACAATTTACCCAGTCCTCCTCACTGCACTTGGACTTAGCCTTCTCATCCTGTAGAGAACCGGAAATGGAGAAAGCTACAACTTCATTAACAGTGTTAGTACTTGGGAAACCCTTTTAAACTGGTGGCATTTCCACCTTATTTATAACACAGTACACACACACACACTTCCTTCCCTTTTCCGGGGGGTTTCCTTGAAAAGAAGCCAGCATGACAAAAAATAATAGAATATAGCACAGAAAATTCACATGACAATGTACAGTGGAGTGACTAACAATGTCAGTCATGCTCCCATTCTTCCACATCCTCACTGTAAAATCTTTTGGTCACACATTCATTGTGCGCCACCTGGTATACTGTAAGCTCTTCCTCTCACCTCCAGGATTTCCACCTTGCCTCTTTTCATTATCTCCAAAATAAAACCATAAAAATCACCTGCACTGTTCACTGCTCTGGTCACAATGAACTCCTCAGCAAGATCTTTTCCTGGCTTCCCCTAATTTCAAGCTCCCTGTTATTTTTTTTCAAGACCCTTCAACAACCTGCTCCTATCTGCCTCTCTCATCCAGTTGACTTGTCCCAGCCTCTTATGTTTAATTCTCAATGTCCATTTGGAGCCCAATACAAAACTATGAACATCTGCTGCCACATATTAAAATGGGTGAGACCCAGAATAATCAACGTTAGGGAGAAGAATCTCAAATTCTGGATGCTTATTTAAACTTCCCATTTTTTTCAAAACTAGTCTAGAAACCTTAAGAGAACAAGATTCCTCACAATATTTTATTGCTACTTTTTCTAGCTTTTTTTTTTCCTACTTTTTCAGGCATCTCTTGCAGTATTTTGGAACTTGTGGTTCCAGAACTGACCAAAAATCTGAAATGCAAAAGCACCCATCTAAGCATTTCGGAACCTCTACGGTTTAGTTTGAGTTTGTTTCTGAAAATGGATTAAGATTCTCAAGTAGGGTGCGGGACTGTTAGTCGGACTAGGATTTCTACTGGCTATTCTTATCAGAGTGACAGTAACTGGAGGCGCATCATGAGGGGTAAAGAGCCTCACCTAGAGAGGGACTGTCTTTCCTGCTGTCTGTATAGTTCAGCAGTTTACCATACCAGCTAAAGGGGATAAATCAAGATTAGGACCCTACCAAATTCACGGCCATGAAAAACATGTCACCGACTGTGAAATCTGGCCTCCTCCCGTGAAGTCTGGTTTTGTGTGGGCTCTTACCCTATAACTTTACAGATTTCACAGGGGGAGACCAGCATTTCTCAAATTGGGGGTCCTGACCCAAAGGGAAGTTGCAGGGGGAATTGCGGTATTGTCACCCTTACTTCTGTGCTGCATTCAGAGCTGGGTGGACGGAAAGCAGGGGCTGTTGGCAGTGCCCCGCCAGCAGCAGTGCAGAAGAAAAGGTGGCAATACCATATCATGTCTCTCTTATTTCTATGCTGCTGGCTTCAGAGTTGGGCAGCTGGAGATTGGCAGCTGCAGACTGAGGACCTAGCTCTGCAGGTAGTAGCGCAGAAGTAAGGGTGGCAATACAATACCATGCCATCCTTACTTCTGCGCTGCTGCTGGCAGCAGCTCTGCTTTCAGAGCTGGGCTTCTGGCCAGCAGCTGCTGCTCTCCAGCTGCCCAGCTCGGAAAGCAGCACTGCCACCAGCAGCAGCACAGAAGTAAAGGTAGCAGTACTGCAACCTCCTACAATAACCTTGCAACCCCACTACAACCCTCTTTTGGGTCAAGAGCCATACAATTACAACACTGTCAAATTTCAGATTTAAATAGCTAAAATAATGAAATTTATTATTTTTAAAATCCTATGACTGTCAAATTCAACAAAATGGTAGGGCCCTAGTCAATATCTATAGAGCTAGGGAAATGGAGCTCCCAGCTGCCTAGCTTGTCAGGACCATGTGCATGTGAGAAGCAGAGCTGGGGATTCAGGCAGCTGTCCAGTTGGGCTAAGACTTCAATGTCAGAGAACAGAAGTGCATGGCAGATTCATAAATATCTGTTGGCTTTTCTTGGCAGAAATGAAAACAGTTATGATAAACAAGGGGATTAATTGTTTTTCTATTTAATTGGGTTTTTATTTTTTATTTTTAAGTGCCTTTATCCAAGATACTATAGCAATGCATGTGTTTTGGGATGAAGTTTGAATACGCAGTATCTGTGGTTCACCCCCCAAAAATGAGATTCTTAGGATAAAGTTTCAAAACATTGATTTTTAATTATCTTCTCTGGAAAAGTTAGTGACTGTTTTATCCAAAAACAAGACACAGAAGATTCAATTGCTTATCGAACAGTAATTACGTTATATTGGGAAACGAAATTCAATAACTGAACTGTGAAAAAGGGATTTTGATCTTACTTTTAACAAAAAGCAGCTACTCTATATAACTGTAATTATTGAGCCTATTTTAATGCCATTATAACACAAACTGCCTGGTACAGAAAAGTTAGAGGTGCATGCATCCTAAGTAGAAATAAAGACACTTTGATGTATGTACTTCTGATAGAAGCTTTTTTCTCTTTCTCTCTTTTAAATTTCCCTTGAAATAATGATCTGGATAAATCCTTCTAAGTAACACTATAAGGTAAATGCTACATATAATCCACACTTATCTGGGTGCTAACATTCTAGTTTCATTAAAAGCCTCACTACACATAATCACCTAAATTTTCTATTTCCACAACAAATTTCTGTGAAAAATAAGCTTTTTTGTGTGTGTTTGTTTTCAACTAGACAGTCCTGAGAATTTCCTTACGGGTTTACTGCTGTTAATAACATCTTGACAAGTACGATTAAAACATCTCAATCGCAAACTTAGAGTGACCTCTGCTGAACAGTTAGTATATCTTACTTTTTTACCAAGTGTGGATCACTTATTTACTTACATAATTTTATTAACCACTTTCAAATTAGTTACACACACAATTCTGAAAAACATTTATTTCCCTTTATTTCAAGTTGTAAGACAAATCAGTGGCAAGAGAGCTAGTTAAGGAGGTTGAGAGGATGTGGGTTAGGTGTTGACTCATTTATTCAATGGGACTCTTCATATATAAGTAAACGTTTGTTCTGGTCACCCAGAAACATGTTCTGCACATCATGATACACCACAATGAAAACTTTTGTCCACGTGTTTGTGTATTATAGGGCACACCTCACTCTAATTTAGCCATATTGCTAAAAAAATTACATTCCTTTCACTGAATACAACTGTAACAGGCCCATCTTGCTCCCAATGCAGTGAGGTGAGTTTAAATCATGATTTTAAAAATCCAAGTTCTATATAATGTGGCCACTGATCTTTCAACAGGGGAGCGGGAGAGCCGAGAGCACCTGGGACCACTATGCACACTTCCCCTTCCTCTCTCTGCATGCTACTAATATTCTCCTGGTCATCCTCCTTCCTACCCAAGACAGTGGAGGAATCCTACCAGGAAGTGAAGACCTCCCTGCAATTACTCCCCATCTTCTCTCTAGCTGCTCCAGGCTCCTGTTGTAGGGGGTGCGGTATGGGAAGGGGAGAAACGGCTGGTTTACCAGCCTGGCTGCACCTGTTCCATCTCCAGGGTGGGAGATCCCTGGTCTAGTTGCTCCAGTCTCTGTATTCCCCTGGAAGGGGCAGACAAGGATTGAAGCTCTCCATTTCCCTTCACTCTCTAAACTGCTTCCCCTAATTTTGTCGCCCACAGAGAGCGAGCAAGAGAGAGAGAGAGAGAGAGAGTTAAGCTGAGAAGAGCCACACTGCCTCCAAACCCCAGCTCTTTAGTTAGTCAACCTTGTGGAGGGTGAAAGATTTGGAAAGAGAATGCGTGGGGCTCCTTGATTCCCTTCTAGACTCCTATTACTGGACTTGAGGAGGGCTGATATTACTCCAGCCCCTAGCTTCTGCTTGTTCCCTACCATCTCCACTCTTCCCCTTGTCCCTGGGGAAGGACAACTGTCTCCTCCACATTGCCATGCTCCTTCCCAGAAGGATGCCCCCCGTCACCCCTCCCTTCCCTCCTGGTATCTCCTGGCGTCTTCCCTTACTGCAGTGTCTCGTTCAGTAGCACTTATTTCTTAAATGGCCCTAGTACTCTCTCCCAGGACAAGGTGTGGGTCACCTGGGCCTGGTCAGCCCCATACAGGTCTAAGAATAAACAAGGGAGCTCCCTGATCTTAGCCAGGGGTCCAGTGCATGAGAAGGATACTCCTCCCCCCAGCATTCTCTACCAAAGCGATAGGAATCCTGCATCCCATTCCATGGTTTGATCTGCCTCCAACTCCCATCCTCCATCAAGTTGGGGTTCAGAGAAAGAGACAATCCTTCTTGGCCCCAGTCAAATAGCAGCAGCCCTGCTGCCGCTGTCCCTAGTGCCCTCTCTCTCTTGTGAAGCCTAGGGAAGAATATTTATACTGTTTCTCACCAACAGCAGAGCATGAAAGTGATGTTATTTTGCAAACACATGAGAGGAAATCCTATTGACCATCAACACAGCAGTGAAACTGACTCTATACAAACTGCATATAGAAAAGAGACTAAAGAAAGAATGTTATCTTCCTCTAGTCTGTGTCAGTTTTAGTAATTTTCAGTGTTACTTACACAATAGTGAGCCGTCCGACAGAAACATGATTTTAAAATTGACAGCAGCCCTTTCAGAAATCTACATCTCTGAATCACTAGATGGATATAGTAACAACATCTGGCAATAGTGATTTAAAGGTATGACAGAACAAGGGAACTTAAGGTTACAATAGTCATTGTGCATACATGAATAATAGAAAATGTGACTACAGCTATATATTCACACACTACAAAAGGAGGCAGCTGTTTTACTTCCAGTAATGAGTCCTCTCATAGTACTTCTAAAAGATAATTGAGACTCTTATTTGGCAAATCATTACAAATTGATGACTCCAATTGGATAAAGTCTGACAAGTCATTCATTAAGGAATACATAGCTTACAAATTATTTTGTCATTGACTTTCTGTTTACAAAGCGGATAGGCCTCTGAGACCTTGAAGACTATTTTCACCAAGCTTTTAAGAATCATGGTTTCATAGTTCAGAATCCTATCTGCTCCAGTAAAGATCATGAAGAAACCCTAAAAACTATACAGCTGGGAAATTGTCCACTGAAACGCACTGTACATCAGATGGTGATGAGAAAAAGCTTCAAACTCCTGGCATACAACATTACACAGGACAAAAAAAGTGAGAACTATGCACAGTCTGCCTCATCAAGCTACAAAGACCTTGGAACACTCTGCCACCTAAACACTAACCTTTTCACCATCACACCTGTGGATCACTCAAAAATATTCCTGCTAGCCCCTACATCACCCCAAGGCCCAAGTTTTTCAGCAGTTGGGGCCTGATCCTGATATCACTGAAGCCAACAGAAGTCCAGCAGTACCAACTCTTACAACTTTATACAAAGTCTCATGATTGGTTGCGTTTCATAAAGCCCCGGCTACTAGAATCAAGATACTGCATGAGAATCTCAACCTGCATTTTAAAAAAGTTTCTAGCTCTCATCTCTGATGCAGAACTGGCCCACATTGTTTAAGTGGTGCAACTGAGAGATTTTATTTGAAATTTATCTTTAAAGAGGAGTGAACAATAAGATATCAAGGATAATACAGACCTATTAACGCTTGGTTCTGATCTCAGATATGCAAGCAGATCTTAACATAGGCCTTGTAATATCAGATACATGGAAATTAGAATTAAAAAAACAAATCCTGAGTTGTAGCTGCAAAACTATCCTAGGACATCCCACCGTACCCATTGACGACACACTTATGTAATGCATAATTACCCAATATTCAGGGTCTCAACCACTGTGGACCATTCATGGAAATGTACAGATAATGAAAGCCAATACTCTGAATTTCCCCACTTTAGTTAGATCTAAATCAGGTGAAATTTATGTTGAATATTATTAGAAGTGTGATGATTATACAGAAAAATGAATCCTACATTTTTAGAACATCCCGTAATACACAAAGTATCTTTATTATTATTATTATAATTATTATTTTGTGTGAAAGACATTTTGACATAATACAATGCCCCAGTGTTTGGCAGTTCTGGATGATTGGAATTAACTTATTTATTTGGGTTCAACATAACTTAAACAGATGGTATGACAGTTACAGTTGATTAGATGAATGACAACAGTGTCAGCAAGTCTGAGCATCTGACCTTGGCAAAGTGTAAGTATTGTAATATTTACTATAGGAAAAGCAAAAAACCCTCTAAAGGATGTCTGTTTGTAACTTTTCAGTTTTATACTGGGCTTTTCATTAAAAGAATATATTACTAGGGAAACAGAGTACTGCTTTATAAAGTAGTCTATAAAGCAGCTTCAATTTTGAAAAATATTTTTAATATGTTAACTCCCTACCGTGTTTTCATTTACATAGATACGTTAATTAGCATTAATTCTTTTATTGGGTTCATTTCTAGATTTCATTAACATTTAGATGATTGAAATTTAATACACTACACTAAATAAAATACAGGCTACGAACTGTTTTGTTTTTTTTTTTTTAATGTTTTTAATAAACCACAATTACAGCCAGGTAATCTACATGCATATTTGTATTTATCGGGAATGGTTGGGGGAAAACAAAAAAAAACAAAAAACACTTTATTAATGAATCTTCACCCTGAAGCTTTTTTGAATGTCCAAATAATTTCCCAGCTGCATTTTAAAATTAAACTCTTTAGTTTTCATCTGTATACCCTAGGCCATTACTGCACATTATAACATATTCTGTTTAAATGATACTGATGCTGCAGAATGTTATTTCTTATTGAAAATGGTCATTAATATCACTTCATACCTCAGAGAGTATAATAGTAATTTGGTAATAAAACACAGTATTATCATCATCTTCTAATAACCCGAAAGTGTTGCAATCCTGGGGCCTTGAAAGTGTAATGGAATATCATTCCAACAAGCACATTCTGGTCATTATTTAGATGGGAACATTTCCCATGTCTCTCATACCTCATTTGGTAATTGCACTTCCTGCTATAATTAAATTTGCCCACTTTAAATTGTCCACAACATTTGGAGGTTCATTTTTTTTTTGGTCCCAGGGGAAATATTATTGGCTCCGTTTTTGGCACAATTTTTTTTAATGATGTACTTTAAACTGTTTATTTTAATTTAAGTGACTGTCTAGAATGATGACAAACATCCTGAATTAGATAAAATAGTATAGCAAAGACATAAATAATAATGAAACTCTTCCCTCACAAATGGTTCCATCTACTTGCTTAGAGACAAGATCACTGTCTTCTGGGCACAAGTAATGTTCTCAGTAGATCAGTAGGGTTTACTGGAACCTTGTATAGGTTCTCCAGGAATATAGATTCGGTTGCAGACGATAGAGTGACAGGTGCAGGTTTTAGCCCTTGTACTGAGACGGTTAGAGTTAAACACATACAGTGATTTCAACTGGCATTTTGGGTGCTCAGTACCTCAAAGTATGACCCCACTGTGAGTGAAGTTGGGCACTCGAAAATGGAGTCACTCAGCATTAGAGACCACCACTGAAAAATGTGTATCTATTGGCACAGCAACACTAGGGAACCAATAGCAGCACAACCCTAACCCTAAGCTGTGCTAAGCCGACGGCAGCGATTTAACAAATGAGGCCGCTCTAAGCCAGCAGCTTACCTATTCCCACCCCCACAAGCGGCACAAGCTAGGTCAGTAGGAGAAGTTCTCCCGCCAACACAGTTCTGTTCACACCAGCGTTTATGTCAGTATAACTTATGTCACTAGGGGGAGTGATTTATTCATACAACTGAGACACATAAATTATGCTAACAAACTGTAGATAGCCTAAGTGACTTGCTTGAGACGGCATAATGACTTGGTGGCAGAATTTAATTTCCCAATTCCTTTTCCATGGGCTCTACCCATAGATAAAATACGGAACTGAGCTGGCACACATTGTAAAAAAACAACTTCCTTTTTGCTTCCAGACCTAACTGGACAGAAAGTGACAAAATACCATAAAGAATGTTACTCAAGGCATCTTCAGGCAGGGCCAGCAGAAGTAGTATCAGAAATGTGCAAGTAGTAGTATTTGCGGGAGACTTGCTGCTCAAACTTGCTGACGGGGACCAGATCAGCAGGGTAGAGTGTGTGTGACACAGATTATAGTTGAGATACAGTATCTGAGAACTCCGAAAACACAACCATCAAGTCATTAGATTTAACTATTTTCTACACTATATTCAGAGGTGAAAGTGGGTTAGTACAGCATACTGGTAAGAAGTGGCCGCCGACATGGGCCCATACGCAACCGACGTTGAAGCGCTATCATGTTAATGTCACATCACGTTAGAGCACTGTCGGCAGCCCTGATGGTAGGGTCCTTAAACTGCTCCTGCGGCAGAGCTTTAACATCATTGCCCCTTTCACCAGCCCCCAGGGTTGCCTAGAATGGGGGTGGGGGGTCAAAGGGGCAGCTGCCCCGGGCCTCAGCAATTTAAAAGGGCCCAGGGCTCCCTGCTGCCGCTGCTTCTACCACAACAGTGGCTGGATCCCTGGGCCCCTTAAATGGCCGCCAGAGTCCTGGGCGGCGTGGGCAGGGCAGCGCTGAAGGGCTGGCTGGGGGAAGCTGACCCCAGCCCCACCCATCCACCCAGGCCTGCCCCTTCCAGGGGTCTGGAGCTAGGCCCCTGTCCCGGGAAGACTTGGAAAGGACTTTCACTCCTGGCTATATTCTAAAAGGCAAGCCGGCTCAACAGCATGATGAAGTTGCTCGCTCAGGTGGCTGGGCCTTAACTGAAGCAGCCTCCCTGAAAACTAAACAAGTGTATCCAGCTGGGGATATGGTGAGGGGGTGGGGTGATATGTGACTGGGAGTATAATTAAGAAGGATAGAGAGAGCTTTGAGAGGTCTAGAAAGAGGTGCCTTGGAGAATCTCTCTCTCTGGGCAGAGCCTGCCTGCAAGACAAATCCCATCAGGAAGAAGAAAGGTCTAGGGCAGGGGTAGGCAACCTATGGCACGTGTGCCGAAGGCAGCACTCTCACTGCCCGGGTCCTGTCCACTGGTCCGGGGGGCTCTGCATTTTAATTTAATTTTAAATGAAGCTTCTTAAACATTTTAAAAGCCTTATTTACTTTACATACAACAATAGTTTAGTCATATATTATAGACTTAGAGAAGAGACTTTCTAAAAACATTAAAATGTATTAGTGGCACGTGACACCTTAAATCAGAGTGAATAAATGAAGACTCGGTGCACCACTTCTGAAAGGTTGCCAACCCCTGGTCTAAGGAGTGCAAGAACAAGTTTTACCTAGCAGCTAGAAGCAGCAAGCCCCTTCACGAAGGAAGGCAGGCCGGGGAGGGCAGGAACAAATTGTTCCTAGCTGTTAGGAGCAACAAACCATTCCGAAAGAAGATTAATCTGGGGAGCGCAGAGACGTACTCACGGTAATTGTGAGGCTTGTGATGGAGCAGGTAAAACACGTATTCCAGAAAAGTACAACGTCTGGAGAACCTGAAGTAACAGGCTGGGTCTGAGGAAAGTAAATAAAACCCCAGCAAAAGGTGTTTGGACCATAAAAGTGTCTGTGAGGTAATTATTAAGGGACAGCAGAGGAGTTATTCCTAGAAGAGCACTGTGGGTCCATACCTTGGCCACCAGAGGGTATGCCACAATGATCACATGCACAAGCAGTTTTCAAAAAATGGTCCATAAAGCACTTGCTGGTGGTCCATGGAGAAATAGTTGCTGCTTACACAGTGCTGACTCCTCCTGATTTCTAGCTGTGCTAACTGAAAATGTGACTTTGGGTGCCCATAAAAACAGCTGGAAACTAGGACAATGATCAGCAAACCTAGTCTCCTACATTAGAGTTTGCTGCTACAGAAGAAAAGGGGAGAAAAACCGGGAGTTGTCAGCTGCTAGGATGAGAGGAACATCCACAGGAGCAAGGGAGGAAAAAAACATCCCAGGAAAGAAAAGAAAAGAAAAACATCCCAGAAAAAGCATGTGCAGAGAGAAAGGGAACAGAAGGTGTGAGAAGAAAGCAGAAGGTGAGAGGAACAAAAATGACAGAAAGGTCAAAACATCAAATAGAAAAGGAAGAGCAAATGTAGATGGTGTGATTAATTTTCCCCTCTCTCACAAAAAAAACCTTAAAAACTTACCACAGCAAAGACAGCTAACATTATATTAGTCACCTTCCTGCTACCAACTTCTATATAAGCAAGTAGATGCCACAGGATTCTACATGATTGTACAAAGATTGGAGAGGAAGAGTGTGCATCATGACGGGGAACAGAAGTGCCCACAAGACCATTCTTCTATTAAAATATGGACCACACCACAAAAATGTTTGAAAAGTCTTGGGATTACTATTGTATGTTATTAGTAAAGAATCTCTTGGCCTAAAAATTCTTTACTAAGGTATTAAATGTTTTAAAAGAAAACCTGAAGGAATTTACAGAGTAAAGAATAAATACATTAAGGGTACATCTACACTACAGGATAAATTCGAATTAGCTAAAACCGATTTTATAAAACAGATATTATAAAGTCGATTGTGCGCGTCCACACTAGGCACATTAATTCGGTGGTGTGCATCCGTGGTCCGAGGCTAGTGTCGATTTCTGGAGCGGTGCATTGTGGGTAGCTACTGTAAAAGAATGAGGCCAATAACGTCGATTTGCGTCCACACTAACCCTAAATCGATACAGTAATATCGATTTTAGCGTTACTCTCGTTTTGTAGGAGTACAGAAATCGATTTAAAGAGCCCTTTAAATCGATATAAAGAGCAGTGTAGTGTGGACGGGTGCAGCGTTAAATCAATTTAACGCTGTTAAAATCAGTTTAACAGTGTAGTGTGGACCAGGCCAAAGACCCCAAATCAGTGATGTACTTAAGCACATGCCTAACTTTAAACATGTGAGTAGTCTCACTGCATCTAGAAGTTATGTACATACTTACATATCCCTCGGGGGGAGGGATAGTTCAGTGGTTTGAGCATTGGCCTGCTAAACCCAGGGTTGTGAGCTCAGTCCTTGAGGGGGGCCACTTAGGGATCTGGGGCAAAAATCAGTACTTGGTCCTGCTAGTGAAAGCAGGGGGCTGGATTTGATGACCTTTCAAAGTCCCTTCCAGTCTAGGAGATAGGTATATTGCCTATTATTACTATTTAAGTTTCTTACTGAACAGGGGCCTAATTTGGGACCAATTATTTCATTGGTTTTGGTCCAACTGAAGCTCTGTTTTTGTTTTTATAAGACGGTTCTCTTACCAGTTCCTATGATAAAGTAAGTTAGCAATAATGCATTGATGAGTTTTCAAAAAAAACTTTAGCATAGATGCACATCTTGGAGTGCATGAGCTATTTAAATTCCAACATTGTTAACATGTATTCAAAAGGCCTAGATATGGCAAGATAATTAAATACAGAATTTAAGACCATATTCTGAAAGCTAATGGATTTGGGAGATTTAATATCATAGGGTAGTGCTTCTGTGTTTTAATTTACTACGGCTTTTTCAATTGCAACCTAAGTACTTTTACCCAGTCGTTCAAAGCTTTCTAACCACCTTCTCTTCAAAAGAAATTAATACTAATTTTACAAATGAAAGAGTTCTCTTCATAAGTAATCTTTTCCTGTTTTGCTGACACTAAACTGACTGCCAACCTGTTTGCAATATATTTCTTCAACATAAAATCAGAGATATAGATATATATATAGTTGAAGAAATATATTGCAAAAATTTTCTGTTTGGAAGAAAGCATCAATTTCGCATTTAGCAAAATAGATACACATTATATATATATATATATATATATTACATATAACATTTGCAAAGCAGAATGCCTATGTGCCACTTTTTTTGTTTAAAATAATATTGAAAATAGTAAATGTTTATAAATCTAAATTCCTTAATACATTAATATTATAATAATCGATGCATTAGCTGAATATGGAATTCAAATTATGAACTGATATTTTAAGATTAAAAACAAACTAGTGTTAGGGCACAGGATTAGGAGCCAGAAAAATCTGAGCTCTAATTCCAAGTCTGACATTTTCTCTATTGTGTAGCCTCATGCAAATTTCTTAACCTCTCTGTCTCCAAGTTCCCCTTCCTGTAAAACTGAGATAATACTAATCTACCTGAGAGGACTGCTGGGAAGACTAATTGGCCAATGTTTGTACAGTGCTTTGGAACTCAAACTGCAATGCTGTTAAAGTGTGTCTTATATTTTATAATTGTTTTTGTTTGTTTGGTTGAATACCTACTGTATATGAAAATATCTTGGCATAAGGTACCTCTATATGCCTGAAGTTTATTTGCATTTTATAAATAGCAGATTGAGATTTCATTTAAAGGGTTAATTTCTTAAAGTACAGTAACACTTTGAAAAGTGTCTATGTAAAAATGGTAAATTACCTACTCAAGAAATTGAACTGTTTGCATTCAGAGTCATATCTGATTACTCTCTGCCTGCAGAAAGTTTTATGGACGAGTTAGGAGGAGTGGCATTGAGTTGAGAAAGAAATCCAAGCAGCCCAGCTCAGCCCATGGAGTTTATGATAGGAGGTTGGTGGAAGATCGTATTTGACAACAACTGAAAACATTCCTCCATCGAGGATAAGATACCACCTTTTATAAAATGTCTTTCCTTTTCCATCTAGAGTGCCAATGGAGAGCTCTTTCAGTACACAAAATGTCACCTACTTTCTAAAAATGTCAGAGTTCTGCCAACCCAGTGATCCGACTGGACTTCAGGTTTGTAAAAAACACTACAAAATACTCAGACTGTGAATGTATGGTTTCTGTTTTTGCTTGCTTCCAAAGGTATTTCAAAATGGACATGTAACAAGATCTTGGCTACTTTTAAATTCTAATAGAAAATATGTGAAGTCATCCTTTCCTCTTGTAAATAAAAGCCTGCCCATGTGAGGGATTTGCACTGATTTTTCTCGCAAATAAACTGCAAAATTTGTACACATCAGAAAAATCGAAGACAAGTCAGGAACAAACTGTATCCAGAGAAACCTAACAACTTAGACAACCCAACCATTTGGCACCCTCGGTGTAACAACTGTCTGAAGTGTGCGCCGAGCATACATGCTACTGGAAACCATCACCTTCCAAAAAATAGCATCTGGGTTCACTAGTTGCCATGCTAGCAGAAGGGAGAAAAGTTGACAAAAAAGGCATTTGTCCTTGGATAAAGCATACTGCATAAAGTCTATTATATAACTTTAAAGAGAACAATCCTGTCAAATATACAATGCAGTAAAAAAAGAAAAACTTCAAAAAAGAAACTACTTGGTTGGAGTTCTCTTTTTATATAGGATTGCCCTGTTCAACCATCATGCAGATTTCTCCACAAGAGGGGAGGGGGCGGGGGGGTTGAATGCACCCTTGAAGGCAAGATCTAGCAAGAATATTTGGTACTAACCTTCTACTATAGGTCAGAAAAGGGAAGAGATTTGTCAAAGAAAAACCTAAGGGTGCTTTTTGGTGATACCATCTGCTCTTAACAAATATCTAGCCAGAAATAAAAATGTAAAAAATATTTAAAAGGAGCAAGCGATTAAATTGATTGATGAATACAACTTACTTGAATTCTCTTGGACATGGCTATATTTTCTATAAACAAATCTCAACATACCTACATATTGCATACAAAAAACTAAAGTACATTTTTTATTTAGGTGGCAGAGTCAAGCATTCAAAAGTTAGGAAACACTAGATTAATAATTTCCTATGCACTCTTCATTCACCCTCCTTCTCCATCCATCCTGGACACGAAAAGAGGTACATGTTCCTATGAAAAAATAGCATGTGATCTTGAATTAAAGGCCATATCAGACCGCATACCACAAGGCAGCCAAATTGGAATCTATCAAATACTACTTCCCACAAACATTAGGAATTACAGGTCTAGCTCATCTTACGCTGGGGTTAAGTTCCGCAGTCAGCGCGTAAAGCTATAGTCAAAATTACATTGAGTATAATGGCGGGAGAAATCGCCCGCACTACAAAAACAGTATTTAATGTGCTATTTTTCTCTTTTTGTTTTGTTTTGTTTTTTTCTTGTTTTTGCCAACTGCATAAAGCTGAAATTGCACATGTTAAATGTGCCTAAGATGCGACAGATCTGTATTTCCGAACGTTGTGGCTTTGCGTTTAACTTTAACATGGGAAGGAACATACTTTGATGATTCTCCATAAATATATGAAAATATTTGAAAAGTCATGGAAATCTGCACATCTGTTGTCTTCAGAAAGAACATGTTGGCAGGAAGACAATAAGTACCAAGAAAACAAAAGTCACGCTGTATTGGGTTAGGAGTTCTGCAGACAGTGGTAAAACATAGGAATTAACTATTTGGCATTCACACAGGTAGTATGATTAACCTGGCTAACATGCTGTAAAACGCCAAAGTAAATCACTTTAATAAACAAGTCAGTATTGCCAACACCAAGCATTCAAAAAACATGAGTCAGACCCAAAGAATCCAGAGATTGGTTTAACAACAATGAACTTTTAAAAAACAACATATTAGGTGTGTTGTTTTTAATTTGCCTCCCAGTGTTGGATCATTTAGGGAACAGGTTTTCAAACTGTTCTCTGCAACTGTAAGGGCTAGGAACTTCATCGGGGGTGAAAAAAAGCAAGCAGGGATGGTCAGGCAACAACCTTATTTCAGTAATTTCATATTTATAGCCTCTTTTAAAACACAGGGTTTCCCAGCACATAGGCTATACGTAGTGAAGGGAAGTGTATCTTAAATTGCCAGGCAAAGCACCAAAGACCTAACAGTCATTTGTTGTTTTCCCAACGGGGTGTGTGATGGTTTAAATTAAAAAAAAAAAAAAAAAAAACACAAAAAACAATGGAGGAAAACGATTACTATTTCAGTCAAATGTATTTTCCTGTTCTCAAAAATATCTTGATATTATGAAGTTATAGCATTTTAAGCTAAATTAGCAGCTCTGTAGGGCAGGTACTATGTTTTGGAGAACGTCTGTACAATGCAAAGCACATGCGCACTGATCCCAACTGGGGCTTCCAGGTACCACTGCAATAAAAATGTTATCCTTGCTATGCATAGCTATGCTCGTTCTTCCACACTCTCTCTCTCATGGACTTAAAATGCCACTTCAATAACTGTACATAAAACAATCAATATTTATAATTTAGCCACTTTTGTTCATATTACTGTGTGTCCTACCCAGTCTTAAAAAGAAAAAAACACAAAACATTTTGCTACTTTTAAATAAAGAACTAAAATCAGAAGTCAGTGGTTTCAGATGCTCTCTGTCAGCTCTGTGGCTTTTATGCATTCCAATTTTTGTACAACACAAGAAGTCAGGCTCCAGTATATAGCAGTCTGCCTATTTCTGAAAGACAGTTTTAAAAGGAATGATGTATACCACTGAAAATAAGGGAGTTATAATGGAAATGCGGATACATGTTTGAGTATAATAGTAAAACACTATTACTGAATCCTAATCCTTCGGAACAAATCATTTTTTCTGAAACTATCATAAGCTACTCACTACCTAGCTATCTTAAAAAGCAAACAGAAGTGTAGTTCAAGAGACTGGACACAAGAGGTAGCTAGTGGCTCCATGTTCTGATAAGTACTTTGAAGAACATGAGGACATTAAGATAAAATATGAAAGAGGCACTAAAGCGAGTCAATGGAGGATACCCAGATTTAACTGAATAAAACTGAACCAGCACAGAAAGATGTAATTTTCAGCAGATCTGTGATGGAAGAAAATAAGAAAAAAAGTTTTCATATTATATTCATTTCTATTGTGCACTGAAACTCTATAGACAACAGCCATGTGAAAAATGACATTACTTGTGGGGGAGAAATGCCTTGTACTTTCTTTTGTCATTTCACCATCAAAACATTAGTCCTCCCCAGGACACAAGTTAACATATATAAAGGATTAATTATCATGTAAGATTTTCAGGGCATGTCTACACTACAAACTTAAGTCACCCTATGTTACTGTGTAGGTCGACACTACCCTCCTTCTGTCGGTGGTGCGCATCCTCACCAGGAGTGCTTCTTTGCTGCTTCAACTGAAGAGAGGCAGTGTGGGGTCTGAGAACCAGGGCTCTCAGCTCCACACAGCTCCCTGCCAGGAGCCCAGCTACCCCCCTCTCCCTCTCCAAGCTCTCAGCTTCTTGCCTCCCCACCAGGCGCAGGGGGCAATCGCCCTGGGCTTCTCACTTCTCTGCTAGGAGCAGCGGGCAGCCACCAGGGCTTCTCACCTCCCTAAGCAGGGAGCCAGGCGCAGGGAGGCTGGGCAGCAGCCCGGCTGGGAGCAGGAATGCGGGATAGGAGCTACCCAGGCTCTAGCTGGAGCCCACCCCTGGTCCCCGGCTTTCTTGTCAATTTCATGGCTCCATGCTGGCGCTTGTGAAATTGACATGAATGACAGCCAACTGCACACTCTAACTACACCAATATATTCCCTAACTCCTCCTCCCTGAGAGGCTTATTATGTCGACCTTGTGAGGCACTTATGTCGACGGGAGCAAGGCTGTAGTGTGTACACTGACATAATTAAGTCGATGTAAGCTGCCTTATGTCGCTAACTCTGTAGCGTAGACCAAGTCTCAGTCAGGCTGCTTCCCTTGTTGAATTATTTTCTTCCAGAGAAAGAATACTATCTGTCTCACTTTTAATTTTAATATTTATTTGATGATGAAGATAGCTCACCCTAACTCTAGTCACTTTCTAGATGATAAACATATTGTCTTGAAAGGTTAACAATATTGCTACTGAAGATCTAATTATAGATGCACTAGTTTTCATACTGCTCAAGCACGTTAATTAAAGTCTGGCACAGTTGCAGAAAAATCAGATAATGCATGAAAAGGAGTATGACGTGCATCACATATCAACTGCAGCATAATTATTACCTCTTCTTGATAAAGATGTTCAGAAGATTAATGCTTCAACACTGTGCACCTAATTATTTTAATCATCATTTAATATAATGGAACCAATCCATCAAAATCCAAGAGAAGTCTATTACAGTTATGTTTTTAAAGTGCACACCAGGTATTTACAAATGCTTCCTAATGACAATAATTAAACATCTGGTCACGATGACCTATTCGTGTCTGTAGTTCTCTGTCGGGTAGTTTCTTTCATTAATTATGTACATGCTGGGAACAGAGAGAATTTACATTATGAAAAACAATGCAAGTCTGTGGGAGCACTCATGAAACAACCTGAGCAACTCCCTATTGTACTAACTGATATCTGTATTAAGGTCTTTTTAACATTCTCAGATTTGAAAACAGATGTTGCATAAAAACTACAAGAATACTGAACTAATGCTTGCATGCTTGATGTAAACATTTTGCAAAGAAACAGGTGTTTATTAAACATTTCATTACTGTGCCTGGGGGAAAAAAGTTCAATGTTTAGAGTTAATTTGTGCAGAATTAGTTTATAACAACAACAATAATAATAATAATAGGAGATATACCTATTTCCTAGAACTGGAAGGGACCTTGAAACGTCATCGAGTCCAGCCCCTGCCTTCACTAGCAGGACCAAATACTGATTTTTGCCCCAGATCCCTAAGTGGCCCCCTCAACGATTGAACTCACAACCCTGGGTTTAGCAGGCCATTGCTCAAACCACTGAGCTATCCCTCCCCCTTTCTTTAATTTTCATTTTTGAAAGCAGAAATGTTCAACATTGCAAGACAGGTCTGACCTTAAAGCAACTGAAAGTAATGCTCAAGTCTTTGAAAGCTTTGTAAAAAGCACAACTTGTGAAATACTACAAGCAGAAAATTTTATTTAACCAAAGAGTGTTGTTTAGATTTTGCTGTATACTGAAATAGGGGCGTAAAGTAGGGTTGCCAACTCTTTAATCACACAAACCCAAAAACATCTTTACCTTGCCCACCCCATCCCACCCCTTCGCTAAGGCCCCACCCCCACTCACTTCATTTCCCCTCCATTGCTTGCTCTCTCCAACCCTCACTCACTTTCACTGGGATGGGGCAAGGGGTTGGGGTACAGGCTCTGGGCTGGGGCTCAGGGGTTCGGTGTGCGGGAGAGGGCTCTGGGCTGAGCCCGGGGCACGGGATTGGGGTGCAGAAGAGGTGTAGGGTATGTGCTCTGGGAGGAAGTTTGGGTGCGAGAGGGGGCTCAGGACTGGGGCAGTGGTGCATGCAGGGGCTCAGGGTATGTGCTCTGGGAGGGAGTTTAGGTGCGGGAGGGGGGCTTGGGTGTGGGCTCAGGGTTGGGGCAGGGGGAGCAGGCTATGGAAGGGAGTTTGGGTGCAGGGGGTTTCAGGGCTGGGGTACAGGGTTGGGGTGTGTGCAGGTGGAGGTGCGGGCTCCGGTCAGGCAACGTTTACCTCAAGGGGGGCCAGGGAAGCTGCCGTCGTGTCCACCTGCTAGACTCGGGGACAGCCAGATGGCTCTGCGGTTCCTGGCCAGTGGGAGGTGCAGAGTCAGTGCTCAGGACTGAGGAAGCGCACAGAAGCCCCCTCAACGCCCTTGTTCCTAGAAGCTGGACATGCTAGTTGCTTCCAGGAGCCACACAGAGTCAGGGGAGGTAGGGAGCCTGCCTAAGCCCCACTGTGCTGCCAGAGTTTTAGTTGCCTAAAATATCCTGGACTGGCTTCAACAGTCTCTGGGAGGTTGAGCCCGATTCTGGGAGGGTTGACAACCCTAGCGTAAAGCAATGAAAACATTCTTGAGAGAGAAAAATTATTTTGCTTACCTCATCTAATTGATATGTAATCCCGAACATTATCAAAACACCATTGTTTGAAGCTTTGGAAAACTTTGCAATTTTTCTTTCCACCAATTAGACCATGAAATGTGATCTCCACTGTGAAATCTGGCTATTGTAGGGGAGACCAGATTTCAAAGAGTTGTGTGGCCAGAGACTGGCAGCTGCTGGCCAGGAACTCAGCTCTGTAGGCAGCGCTGCCACTAGCAGCAGTACAGAAGTGAGGGTGGCATGGTATGCTGTTGCCCAGCTCTGAGGGCAAGCAACATAGAAGTAAGGGTAGCAATACCATGATCCCCCTACAATAGCCTTGCAACCTCGGCTCCCTACAACCCTGTTTTGGGTCATGACCCTCCATGGTTACAATACCGTGAAATTTCAGATTTAATTATCTGAAACCATAAAATTTATTATTTTTAAAATCCTACAACCATGAAATTGAGCAAATGGACCCTGAATTTGGTAGAGCCCCAACCATGAGGAATTTGGTGCTTATCACGAAATTCTCTCTCAGTTGAAAGCAGCAAAGAATCCTGTGGCACCTTACAGACTAACAGACGTTTTGGAGCATGAGCTTTCGTGGGTGAATACGAGCTTTCACCCACGAAAGTTCATGCTCCAAAACATCTGTTAGTCTATAAGGTGCCACAGGATTCTTTGCTGCTTTTACAGATCCAGACTAACACAGCTACCCTTCCGATATCTCTCAACTGATTTTTCAGTTCTGGCCTATCTTTAGTCTTTATATTTCAATGACAATGCAACAGATGTTTATTCAAAAGAAAATGTCAGTGGAAAACACACACTTAAGGGATTAATTTTTTTTAAGATATGAGTAATCTGTACATGCAATTATTCCCATACAATGCCTAAACTGGGGACACACTTTCAGATGCACTTTGCATGTGCAATTGATCATGCATGTTTTTGACTATTAGAACAAAACTCTTCCTAACCAACTGACCTGTGACAGTCTCAGGAGTTTGGTTTTGTTAACATTTCATATTCTTGTCACAATTTTTATGCTTAGCTTAACTAGATCAAGCATTCCTCTACCAGAGCAAATCTCCTACAGTCAGAGGCCAGACAGCATTCATCAAAGTATCTTTTGCTTCAGTCGGATGGATGCACTAGACTCTGGAAAGCAGAGAACACACTATATCGCATTAGCCAATATTTTATGTACCATGAACTAATATGTAGGATTGTGTTAAGCTCAGTACTAATACTTTGAAAGAGATTCATACAAATATTTTCTTTGGTTTCAGTCTCTAAGTGTTGACATCAGAGGTTTGCTTGATTGAGGCCTCTGTGTATTAGCATAATGCAAACAATATAAAATAACCACCAGTCACTGGACTGCGCATAAGTAATCCAGGGTTGCTTTTGGAAAGCAATACCTAGAATATTGTTGCTGACTAAATTACTGAAATAATAATATTATCTAGCTTTCATATTGCACTTTTAATCAGTAAATCTCAAGGTGCTTGTATATTAAATAAACACCTTGAACAAAAAAGAACTTAGACTTTTTGTATAAGGCCCCAGTCCTTCAATGAGCTCCACACTGGCAAGCCTCGTCTGCTTCTGCGTGGAGTTCGTGGAGGAAGCAAGAGATCATGACAACAATGAAACTAATACAAACATGAAAGAATGAAAAGAAGTTAGAAGATGTTACATGTGCACAGACAGCAGGAAAATTATATGTTATACTGTATTATTTGAGAAACATTAAGTCATAATGCAATTAAAGAATATCACGCACAAGGGAGTAGAGGACATTTTGACCTGCAATTTTAACTGTGATTTCCTCTGAGTGCTTATCAGTGCAACCTAACAGTTTTCTCAGTTTCATGTTTAGATGCAATTAAGAATGAAATGGACTGGGAATCCCTATTTAATACACATCAGTTGTGTCCTATATTTGACTTCTCTCGTTTTCTTTAATACTTCCTATTTTAATTACTATTAGAAGATATCCTGAAATCATCAACTACTTACTTCATTGAGTAATCCTGATTCCTACAATTATGGGTGGAGTAATTAAAATCTATAGATTATATTCTTGAAAATAGTCTCAACCCATATACCTAGCCATACAGGAGCCTTCAGAATGGCCTGTCCGTCTGTCTATCAGGCCTGCATCCATATAATAAAGCAGCTCACCAGTGTGTGCCTGATCCCTAATTAATATTAGTGGGGTGCTACTTGTGACAATTTAGGTGCTAATATTGTAAACAGCTTCATTACTGAATGGAGTACTAAATACTTGGGGGAAAAAATGCACCTGTCCATAGATATGCAGTACCTTGCTAAATCCTGACATTCCATTTATTTGAGTGAACTGCCAAAGGAATCTGATCCTGGAACATATACACATTCCAGCACCAAAGGGGATTAAATAACAAACCAGGACAGCTGGATACCATTTTAGTTTGGATCGGACTTAAGAAAAAATAAACACATCACACACATACATATTACTGGTGAACAATTCAATGGACCTGAGTGACAAAAGTATAAAATGGAACATCTATTTCCAATCTTTTACACTGTTCTAACAGGCATTCTGCTTCAACGAAAGTGTTCTGTGTAAGTAATAATCTGCCATATAATCAACTTTAATGTGTAAAATATATAATGATATGTTTTCTGGCCTATTTAATTTCTCAGAATTAGTATCTGATAATAGACAAAGCCTCTATAGCCACTGAACACCTCTACCTTCATCCCCATAACCACATATCTCCCCACACACACACACACACACACACACACACACTGCCTCACATAAATGATTACGGCCTCAAATGCGCAACTGTCTTCACTTGGATGAACCCCTACACCCATGCAGATTCATCTCCATGATCAGGATCCAGCTCTGTATTCTGCCTCTGTTCTGAGCCCTGATGCAAGACCTGCTTGCCTCCTCTCCCACTCAACAGTGCATGCTATAACATTCAGGGAGTTGGGTTACTTCAAACTCCAGCTTTGCGCATTATAAACACCCTCTTGCAATCTTTGCTACTTCTGATAGAAGTAGACAACTGTGATTGCAAACAGGAAGTTATTCACAAGAGGTAAAAATTCCATCACTTTTGGTCATCTCCCATCCACGATCATTGCAAGGGCAATCCCACTAATATACCTCTCAGGTCTCCTCTGGACATGTGAATACCAGCCTAGCCTAGCCTCACTCAACTTGTCTTCTGCACCTCATTCCTCTCACAGAGCATTTAATCATCGCTCCTATCGCAGACTGTTTCAACATTTCCATAGTGGAGAGTATACAAATTTCTTTTCTTGTGGTTATCAAGTCTCTGTTCTGTATATTAGGATGGGTCAAGTTCAAGTTTTATACGCTCTTTCAACTTTATTGGCATTTTTTTAATCACAGAAAACTGACCTCAGCTCCTGCTATTTGCACTAAGTAGCTTTGTATGATGCCAGGCATCATTCAGGAGTGCACCATGGTCAGCCATCACGGATCCTATATATTAAAAATTCTTTCACTCTTCTTAGTACCATGCTTGTAATAGCCTTTACGGTGTGTCCTCCTCCACAGTTATCAGAGCCTCAGTCTTAACAACGTTTCCTCTAAGTCCTGCCTGCTCAAACCTGCATTACCACTGTTTAAAGTTGGTTTGCACATTCTCACAACATTCTGCACATATCACTAAAGATTTGTCTACACTACCTCACTTTTAGCAACATGGATGTGCTGCCACATCCATGCCACAAAAAGGCGTAGCTGCTGTTTGTCGCTCCTGCCGACAAAGCACTGGTCACACCAACATTTTCGTCAGTATAACATCTGTCAGTCGAGGAGATGTTTTTTTAACAACCCTGAACAACAAAAGTTGTTTTCTGGCCTATTTAACAACAAAAGTTTTGCCAATGAAGTTCCGGTGAAGACAAAGCTTAAGTCATCAGCAACCAGCACATTCCACATTGTGCTCCTTCACAGCACAAATCCATACTGACCCTTCCAAACTTCAACTGTTCCTTGCAGATGCTTTTCAATAACCTTCTCTCACACTTTCATAGCATGTGATGTCAGCACACAGTGCAATATCTCCTTGACGTTTAAAAACAGTCACCTCAAAGCTTTTCTGCATTTATCTCACATTTTCTGTCTTAAGAATACAACTGAATAGGTTTGTAAAATACTTGATGCCTTCCCTTCCCAATGACTTCTGTACATCCACAGTATTTCATCTGGCTCAAGTGCCTTCTTCTCTTTCATTTTCCGAAGTGCCTCTCTTAGGCAACTTTTATTTCTATAATGGATTTACAAACATGTTTTCTTTTCTTCTCAACATATTTGATATGTGGATTTTTTTAAAACTGGGATATAATTAGATACAAACTTTGTATTAAAAATGATAATGCAACTTAAAGGTGTACATGAATTTGAATCTAGAGTGAAAGTTTCAAGATCACACTTCTCATCTTTATTAATTTTTTAATTCTACTTTAACCTTCAAGCAACTAAAGCTATGAAACAGTTCATTGCTGTATTTTACTACTCAGTCAATCAATCCCTATATAAATATCTTAGGCCAAACAAGCTACTCCATCTAGAGGATAACTGATAAAATGCAAAATTAAACACATACATTTAGACTCAATTATAATTAGTTTGACACAGGTTAGGAATCCATTAAGAAGTAGAATATCATACTATCATTTGGCATTACCAGCCATTTTAATATAAAGAGAAATATTAACTAAAATAAATGAAAATGCTATATCAAAGCAAAATGCCCAAACCTATTACTTGGCCTCATATGTAGTTTTTATATAAACAACTCATAAACTATGTTCTCTACTAATACATTAAAAAATGGCTGCATTCTGTAATTCATATTCAAAGCAATATGGATTTGTTCTAGGATTAAAAAAATCCTAACTGTTGACTGACTGTTTTAAAGGCAAAATCATATCACACTGTAAATGCAAATGTATCATGAAATTAATTATTTTACAAGGCTCAATTCAGTCATCAGATACCCAGGTTCTGCCCATAGATGTCACATCCACCTACGTGGCTGATGACAATGGGAGCTGCCTGTATGTATCTGACAGCACTGTTGTGCCATTAGGGAGTGAAAACTTGTTTGGAAAAAAATAATTAAAAACTGAATGATAAATTATTCTGCTTTCTCAAAAGCTGATACTGCAGCAAAACTTTAACAACCTAACACAGGTGTCGGCAACCTATGGCACACATGCCAAAGTCGGCACGCGAGCTGATTTTCAGTGGCGCTCACACTATCCAGATCCTGGCCACCGGTCTGGGGGACTCTGCATTTTAATTTAATTTTAAATTAAGCTTCTTAAACATTTTAAAAACCTTATTTATTTTACATACAACAATAGTTTAGTTATATATTATAGTCTTATAGAAAGAGACCTTTTTAAAATGTTAAAATGTATTACTGGCATGCGAAACCTTAAATTAGAGCAAATAAATGAAGACTTGGCACACCACTTCTGAAAGCTTGCCGACCCCTAACCTAACAGTTCAACTTCGAAGGCAGGAATTGCTACAAGTGCCTTTCTGTGTTCTGACATGAATGGCATTTGTTATTTTCTTTCCACCATCTGGAGAACTTCCAAGAACGTGAAGCTGGCAGGAGATCAGTAGGTGCAGGTGTCAATTGTGGCAAATATGTAGTGAGAATAGTTCTGGGCAGAAGAAAACAGGAGACAGATCCTTTTCCTAAAGCTCTGGCACGAAGTCTAACTGCTTGGAGGCAATGAAAAACAATTAGAGAAAAAAGCCTCACCAGGCACAAAGGAAGGTCATTCCTGCAATGGGGCTTAGACACCTACCTTGCAAAAAAGTACAAAATTAGTTCAGGCTGCACTCTTTTGATACTGGGATATAAAAAGCTATCGATTTGTTTTGTTGGGCTTCAGAACTGCCAATCCCAAACATCGTGAGTCACATCTCCAAAAAAATAAAGATCTCTTTTTAAAAATAGATTTTGGTTTCTTTTTATTTGTCTTCTACTTTTTAAGCCTTGTAGGGCACACTTGGATCTTATTTTTAAACTTTTCTCTGCAATTATGAGTGCAAGAAACTTAGGGTGAAATCCTGGCTCTAATGGGGTGTACCTGGGTGCCCTACTCTCCACTGGACAGTGCCACCTCCTGGAGGTTCTGGAGATTAGCTCAGTGTCTCTCGTGCTCACGCTCTCAGTCTGCAGCCCATCTCTTGCTCCAGGAGCTGCTGCCGCCTCTTTGTGACTCAGCCAAGTCACTCAGTGGTTTCCCCTTCTGGTGTAGTCTTTCAAAGTCTCTTGCCACAAAAAGCATCAGTAGTCGTCACACCCGCTGCCCTGACAATGTCACTCCAGCAGTGACTTGGGCAGATTTCCTGTTCGCTACCTTATGGTACCACTCTCTCAGTGACTAGTAGGGGAACCCAGGCTTACCCTCTATTCTGGGTTCCAGTCCAGGGCTGTGTAGTGAACAGTTAAGGTGTGCCTCTGTACCAATCTGACTGCTCTCACCCCTGGACTCCTTCCCCCTTACCTTAGGAAGAGAGACTGCAGGCTTCCTCCCTGCTGCCTCCCCACACTATTCCCAACCCCCTAGCTTTACAGAAGCCCTGCCTGTCCCTCGCAGGTGAGCTTCCTTCTAATTAGCTTCCACCCGCCTAAATCTCCCCCGTTTGCAGCCTAACTGGCTGTCTGGGCTCACTTGGCCCAATTCAGCTCTTGCAGGGCCAGTGTGGAGAATATACCCCATCACATGGAGTCAAAAGAAGTTTGCTTTTCTCTTTAATAAATCTACAATTTCTTTTCTCTTTAATGAAAGCTGATATTCATGTTATTGGGGTTGAGCTTCAAGAATATTAACAAATACTGTAGTAACTGGCAACACTGGGTCTGCTACCATACAAGATCTGGCATTCTTATGTGTGTTTTTTTCAAATAAAGCTGAAGCTTGTTCCTTTCTACCAAACTGAGTGTTTTCTGGATAACATGTGGTGGCACTAGCAACAAGACCAGTAAAAACTTGGTTTTTCATACACAAAGAATCAACATGTACTTTCATCCTAGGTGATCATTTAGATGAATGAAAAAGAACAAATAAAGAACCAAAGTCTGAGTGTGCATGCAGTGAAAGACATTCCCTCTGTATGATCCTTCATCTTGAATCTCCTCACATGCCATCTCAGACCTAGCCAAGAGTCAGAAAACCCTCTGTCTTACATTTACAGTTTCAGAACACAGAATCAAAGCTAGCTACCCCACATTCCCTCTACTCATTTTCCCTCATGTCACACTAACATTTCTTCCAAAACCGACTTGCCCACAGTAATATAGGATATTAGTGGCAAGGCGAAAAAGGGGAAAAAAAGCCACAAGACCAACCCAGAGTGCTACTTACTTCTTTCCAAAAGTCTTCAGGCCACTCCATTCACTTGAAAACAAAGCAACCTCTGCCACTTCCTCAGACATTCTCCTGGTCATAGAGCATAGAGTATGAACACTTTGAATCACCCATTTCCAAATAGCCCAGTCTCCTCACAATGTTGCAGCCTGCTCTATACAAAGGCTGAAGTGGGCAAAGTTAGAAGCCATCCCTCCAGCATGTGCAAAGCTGTCTGCAAGGTCTTCTCCATCCAGTTTTTGCTGGATCGAACGCATAAAGCTGAAGAACTGGTATGGACTCCAGGATACGAAGCAGATAGTCATTTGAGAAGACACTGGAGACCACTTGGCCCAATGCCTGACATCCTCATTTGTTACACGATGAAACCACTATACGTCTTCCATACGTCACTGCTGTTTCATGTTGAAAGTGGCAAGCTGGCACACTAGCATCTCTGTGGTGCCCAATGTTTCAGAGCCACACAAAAGGACAGAAGCTTCTACTGCTTGATATATATGCATCTTAGCCCAACTTAATATGTGGCGTTGAAGTGGCAGAGGCTTCCAAACAGTGTGCCTAACACTTATAGCCTTGCTGATTTCACATTTCATGTCAGCAAGGCAACACCTCCCTTCTTTGTGACAATGGAGCCAAGATACTCAAATGAGTTGATGAATTCAACTTCTTGTGCATTGACTATGATGGAAAGGGACAGAGGTACATCAGTCACTTTCATCAATTTAATCTTCTTCCACGTGACTTGAAGACCAAGCGCGGTTTCTTCTTTCATAAATATATTCAGAGCACTGATGAGATTAGTTCATGAGGATGCAAATATACTCAGTCATCTACATATTCTATGTCTGCTATGCAGAAATCATGCAATTCCACCCACAGTAAGTGGCTAGTGATGGCTTCCATGATTGGGTCAAATAACAGTGTTGAACAGAAACGGAGCAGCCATGCACCCTTGACACTGCTGTTGTACTCAAACCAGCTGGACATCCTAATACTTAAGTGGACTCAGCTCTCACTTCTGCAGTGTATTTCTACAAAAAAGTTGAGGAGCTTGCCAGGCACACCACCAGCTCGCAGGCAGTGCCAAAGGGAGCAACTGTCAACAGACTCAAAGGCAGCTTTTAAATCAATAAAGTCTATCTAAACCGCCTCCTTCCTGTGCTGAAATTCTTGAACTTTTTCAGTAATTTTGGTTACTCAAAAATCTGACCCCTGGGTAGTCAGACACTCCAAGTGGCTCATACGGTGGTAGCCACGTCATCCTCGGCAGTAGCCATATCATCCTCGGCAGTGTTGCTTTGGCCTTGTCAGGGAATGCTTATAAAGTCCTCATAAACAGGACTCTCATGTCCAAACGTATCCTGGTGACCAGACTCTCAGACATGGCAACATCGCCACTGCTCATTCACTCACTAACCTCGCCAACGAGGAACAATAGATATAAGCCACGTATGAAGTCATAAGTGGAGAATCCACTCACGACATTATCATTGTGTTATGACCATGCCACACTGGAAGTCAATGCGTTAAGAGCATGTCCAGAAAGCTCTGGGCATTTCTATGTGGTGGCCAGTTCTTGAGCTGATTTCAAAACAGAGCTTAGACATTTTCTCAGCTTCACACTCTTCAGAAGCATCATTACTCATGTTTTATTCTTAAAAACTGCTAAAAAAAATATTCAGAAGAACATTCAAAAAAATACTCCAGATTCATGTTTCATATTGGATGTTAACAAAACTAGTATTTTAACACAAAAAACTATTCACATTATGATCCACATGCTAAGGGGTTTAAATGTTACAGACAGAGATAAGCCTGAACCAAAACTCAGTTCTCTGAAGACATCTGTATCTGAATCCAATCATTGTGTGGCTTTTGTATTTCTTTATTAATTAAAGGGATCAACCTAAAACCCCAATCTTTGTAAAATCACACACACACAGGCAAACAACTATGGAAATAGATAAATCAACAATTCATTTATACAGCATCCTTCATGAAAATCTGAAAAACTTGCCCACATACAGTATCAACAGGCCAACATGTAGGAGTAATTAAGAACAGATAAGAGCAGCAAATATTTGTGCAACCTGGTTTCAACCTTACACACAATGCCTGAATAGAATTCTCTAAGACTAAGGAGACAGGTCTATTCTGTTACATTTGCAGACAATGGCATAAAGTAGAAAATCTTTTGGGTGGTTATCCAAACAACTTCCAAAAGATTTGGATTTCATGTACTGAGGGTATTAGAATTTCCCCATTTTCTACTTTGGAAGGCAAAAATATATTTATTCTACAGCAGCCATAAGTCTGAAAGAGGAAAAAAGGGGTATGCCATTAAGATGCCAATATCCTAGTTTACCAGCTATGGAACAAATATAGTAGAGAGAGACTCCCAAGAATGAATTGTAATCCAATAGCAGGTTCCTGCCCCTTAGCACTACAATTTATTGATTGTATCCACTGACACTATATATAGATAGATAATTATGCAGGAAAAGAAATGCCCTCAACACAGGATGAAACATCAAGAACAAAAAAAAGTTTATTAACCCTGAAAAGCTACACATCTACTGCATCAACTGGAAAGACCAAAGGCTGGTTTTGCCACAAATAAGCAGATGTTAGGCACTGTTTCTTTGGTACAGCACAGAGAAAAAGCTTTTACTTTTTTATACAAGTCTGTAAATAGAAGCATATGTAAATACAGGAGTCCCAAATCCATTTAGAAAACTCTCAGTTCTCAAAACACCTATACCCAAAACCAGCCATCTAACTCTAAAGGGCACTTCAGAAATTAATCCAATAACATATACAAGATAATTTAATTGAGCATCTACTGATTATTTTAAGATTACATGGTCTTAGTTTAATTAACTTCTTAAGGGGGTTGAGGGATTGGTTTACATAGAGACAGACATCTCCACATATATATATATATACACACACACACACATACACACACACACACACACACACACACACACACGCTCTCTCTCTTACATATAGCATACTAAATAGCTCCCTCTATCATTGTGCAAACAACCAGAAACTTTAACAACATTTTCAGTGATTCAGAAAATCATTTCCATTCTAAAATGGCAATGAACCACTACAAATACTATCCTGTAACTGTTTTCACATAAACATCATCTATCAATGTCTCCAAGCTACCACCAGTGTCAGTTCTCTAAAGCCTTCTCTCAAGCCAAACAGCTGCAGTGGGCTGATAGGAAGAAGACTGATGTCTTCGTCTTACATCTATATTCACTGTTATTGTACACCAAGTAATGTAATAATCTGAAGCACCGATGCTTGGGTATCATTCATCAATGCACTATGAAGGTTATAAGAAAAAGAAGATGTTCTCTATTTGACAGCTTGCTTTTACAGAAATTTATTGTAATTTTTCTTAAAAGTACTGAAAGCTGGTTACTGTCACAAATATTTACAAAAGGCTATTATGGTGGAAAATGTCTGACACAAATTATCTGCTTAATCATGGTCATTTTGTGGGTTTCTGTCAAAACAAATCAAAAATCTTAACTTATATATGCTTTGACATTGCAAACTACTAGTGGAGGAATGAATTTTAATAAAAATCACAAATTTTATTATATGATTGATACTATGCAGGGTAGTTGTAGCTGTATCAGTCCCAGAACATTAGACAGACAAGGTGGGTGAGGTAATATATTTTATCTGTTGGTGAGAGAAACAACCATTCAAGCCACACAGAGCTCTTCTTCAGATCCGAGAGTACCTTTTCCAGACCTGAAGAAGAGCCCTGTGTGGCTCAAAGGCTTGTCTGTCTCATCAACAGACAGTGTCCAATAAAAGATATTACCTCACCCACCTTCTCACTCTAATGATTGAAACCAGTAATTGCAAAGCCAGGGCTAAACAAGTTTGCTAAAATACATTAGGTGTTGAAGCTAAATAGCAACTTGCCAAACATCTGATATTTAAGACCTGGAACACTCTTAAACAAGTCCATTTTCTTCAGCAATGCCAGACTGTGACAAGTTTTGTTTGTATAAACATGAAACACAAACAAAACTGAAGCCACTAGATTCTGCTGTTGATTAAACCTAGATCGCAGCTAGAGTGCAGAGGTGTGAAAGGCTAGTACATTAACTTACTGCTTTCACTCATGTTTTCTCTTTAAACAAAAAGGAAATAATTACAATTAAAAACAGTGCTTTTGCTGTAAATAATAAACTAACAATTTGTATTTATATTTGTTTCTAACAGCTTAAAAATGCCATGCAGGAGAAAAAAGGGGGGTTATGTCTTTTTTGCTGGTTATGATGCGTCAAGAAAACCTGGCATAGGCACTTAAAATGTGGCATAAGCACTGCTTGTTTGCTGTTTTTTAAACAAGATCTTCTCTACTCTGCAAAGGTCTATGGTAGAGGCTCTGAAACTGTTGTTGGTGGGTCAGGAGCGGTATATGGAGAGCTTGCAGGTCATTTGGCTCTTCTTGCTTCCAGATGCTACGTTTCATTAAAGATGACTAAAGACACATTCAACACTTTACATGGAAAAGTCAGTTTAGAAACAATTACTGCAGTTGCCACTGGGATGTTGTCACAAATGGTATGGTTATGGGGTGTAGTTTAGTTGGGACAGGACTAAGACCATCAATTTACCCATATGGACCAATGTGTGGCTATCCAACACTATATTATCTGGGCTGGATTTAAAGCAGTAAACAAAAAAGTGACAATTTATATCCTGTTACCAAACCTGAGCTAGTGTTTTCAGTCATACAACTCATTTACATTTATTTTGTGCCTGTTCACTCAGCGCACACTGTACTGTATCAAATACATGACAATGAATTAAAAATCTATACGGGTATCTCAAAATGCTTCAGGGCATATGCTAACCAATAAATTATAGTTGGAAAGAAATTTTCCCTGTGGGCAGGTTATGACATAACTGTCCATTACAAGGTTTCTTGCACCTCTCTCTGAAGCATCTGGTACACACTGATAACAAAAGCTACCTTTCAAGCAATGATCAGAGAATGTGAATGGATGAAGAAATAGAAAGTATACCTACAGTACAAGATGGATTCAATTTTGAAGAATGCTGCCATTTTGAATTAACGGGATTGCTTACAATACTGCAGAAAACAGAATGACTCCAAAAGGATAAAACACACAGTACACTTGTGTTTCTTAGAGAAGCTCAGAAAATGAACCATGAAATGTCACTGTCCCCAAAAGTAGAAACTTCAGGAGATGTTTTAAATGCAAGAGACTTCTTGCCCATCCTGGCAGACTCCTAATATATATTACAATATTTGTGCATGCAGAAATTTTAATGAAATGAAAATGCTGAGATTCATAATGGCAAGAGGATAAATGAAATCAAGTGTATATTAAAAATATACTCCATGAATTCTTACAGAGAAGTCACTCATTCCCCCAAAGAGAACATCACTTAACTGAAGTTTTCTATAACACAAATTGCAATTTGCTGAATGAAAGACAGTGAAGCAATTTCAGACTTCCATTTTACTTCATTATAAAAGGGGTTTTCCTATAGGAGTTCACAAATTTCCAATTTATTACTGCATTTTGAAACATAAGAATGCACACTGAATGTTAACATCATTACATTATATATGGAGAGTGGCCATTTTCATAATCTATAGTCACTGTTGAAACTGACCAGAGAAGCCCAAAATCTAATACTCTCAAAAAGAAAGTCTCTCGCTTAGCAAATCTTTTCAGTCTGTTTACATTATTAATACTATCCTTATTTTCATAATACAGTAATATCAAACAAAGAACAAGGTTTCAAAATTTATTAGAACCCATACAAGTATCTCTAAGTATTAAACATTTTAAATATGATGCCCTAGATAAATAAAAAAAATTAAATGCTGCCAAACAGTATTTTTCATTTCACTCACATTCAGTTTCCCAAAGAGCTTAGTTGGGACAAAAGAACTTAGTAAAAAAAATTATTATATAATAGCAGCTAATAAATTAGTAAGTGCAGCAGTACAGAACATAGTACTGCTACCTTCACAATTTCACTGCTTGTTGTTTATTTTAAATAATAGATGAAAAACCATTAGGATTTACTGTACTTCAAAATCAGCCAGATAATGCAATCATTAGGCTGAAGTCAGATGAGGTAGCATCTGGTTGGGAGGATGTCACTTGTCAGTGGCTGTTCTTCTAAAAGCTGCTAATACTGTCAGTGAAAATTATAGTCCACAAATCAAAAGAAAATAAGTGCTTGCACTGCAACATATATGAAATCTGACAGCTCCCACTGGATTTTCTCCATGTTTTATTACCTCTGTAATCGATTCATGGTTCAAGTGACAGAGAAATCACTGAGAAAGCAAAAACACAGCTTTATTTTCCATTTGAGAAATATAATTTGAATCAGGGGACACATTTTTATATCATTAATTTAAATTTCCTTTCCACAAAAACATTAAAATAACTCTTTTGTAAAGTATAGAGTATTTGACTCTTTCACAGACCAATAGAAATATAAACTGTATTAAAAATGACAATTTTATTAGCTAGACTTGTGATTGGAAGTGACAGTTTTACAACATTAACATGTACTGAACTAATTTTTTAAAATGCAAGGAGATAGCAAATATGTTAAAAATTTAATAGTTGACTAAATGTACACTATCATCAGTGAATGTCTTATACATATTTTTAGTTGCAGCTTCTCCTGGAGGTTTAAAAATGAACTATGATATAATAAGCTCAAAAATTACTTGACTACCTAAAATATATACTAGTGCTATGTAAATAATATATTACAATATAGATATGAAGAGTGCTTTACAATCCAATTAAAAGGAAAGTTCCCTGTGCCTTGAAACAGCCATGGTCTCACTGGCCCAGGATATCCCTTAAACTGACAAAGACAGAGACCTAAGGTGGCACATATTAGACCCACTTCCAATTATTTATAACAGCTCTTTCTGAGGGAGTATAGGACTTGTAATGGAGTAACTTCCATGTCAAGGTGTAAATTAAGGTAGTTTAATGGCATCAGTGGCTATCATAAAGCGTATGACTGTCTTTACCAGATTGGGCAAGCAGGGTGGGGCAGGAATAGGTCAACTGAGATCTTCTGTTGTCATTAAGTCAATGAGCAACACAATTAATTTTTTTAATTGTACTTCTTTCCAAAACACTTTTTGATTATATACACCTAAACAAATAGCAAGAGAAAGAGAACATACTAGACCAAAAGACAACAGAACTCAGCAACAGTTTTTGTCAAAATGTATGCAGGAGGTTATCAGTTAAAATCTGTGGGATTTCTCATTTAGTTATTGGTTCTACTTGGTCCTATTTCCATATTTCAATGACAAATATTTTAGAAAGAGTCATTCATAAACATTAATCAAAGATACAAAAGTAGACCACTGCTGCTGGAACAATTTGTTGTTGTTAATAGAAAATATGCAAAATCCCACAAGACACATTGCATCAGTCCACGATTTTAGCTGACCACACTGTACACATCATTTGTATCTTAATATGTTTGAGCAGCTATAAGTGTCTTAAATTAGTTGCATAACAATCAAGAGGCTAATGGCCCACCTTTTTTGCTTTGTATTTAGTGCAACATTGTATTGCCAAGCCTGAGAACTCATCTGTGATCTCACTCCCCAGTTTCACAAAACTTGGGAGTACTGCAGGGCTGTTTCCATGAGGCCTTGCTGAGACCACGTCCACACTACAGACTAAAATCGAAATTAGTAAAATCGATTTTATAAAACAGGGTTTATAAAATCGATTTTACGCGTCCACACTAGGGCACATTACGTCGGTGGTGTGCGTCCATGGTCCCAGGCGTCCATCGATTTCCAGAGCATTGCACTGTGGGTACCTATCCCATAGTTTCTGCAGTGTTCCCTGACCCTTGGAATTATGGGTTACTACCCCAGTGCCTGATGGGGCAAAAATCACTGTCGTGGGTGGTTCAGGGTACAGCCTCACCCCCTCCCTTCCTGAAAGCAGCAGACAGCCATTTCACGCGTTTTTTACTGGGTGAAGTGAGAAAACGCCATTTTACAGCAAGCATGGACCCTGGTCTGATCAGTACCTTGATCGTGGACGTTGTAAACAGTTCACGCATTCTCGTGCTGTCTATGCTGAACCATGAACAGCAAACGCAGGAGAGGAGGCTGCAGCTACGGCAGCGCGGCGACGAGAGTGATGAGGACCTGGAGACTGATTTCTCCGAAACCGCGGGCCCCCGCGCTTTGGAGCTCCTGATGGTAATGGGGGAGGTTCTACCCATTGCGCGCCGATTTTGGGCCCGGGAAACAAGCACAGACTGGTGGGACCGCATAGTTTTGCAGGTGTGGGACGATTCGCAGTGGCTGCGGAACTTTCGCATGCGTAAGAGCACTTTCTTTGAACTTTGTGACTTGCTTTCCCCTGTCCTGAAACGCCATAATACCAGGATGAGAGCAGCCCTCACAGTGGAGAAGCGAGTGGCAATAGCCCTCTGGAAGCTTGCAACGCCAGACAGCTACCGGTCAGTCGGGAATCAATTTGGAGTGGGAAAATCTACTGTGGGGGCTGCTGTGTTGCAAGTAGCCAAAGCAATCATTAAGCTGCTGCTACGAAAGGTTGTGACTCTGGGAAACGTGCAGGTCATAGTGGATGGCTTTGCTGCAATGGGATTCCCTAACTGTGGGGAGGCCATAGATGGAACCCATATCCCTATCTTGGCACCGGAGCACCAGGGCACCCAGTACGTAAACCGCAAGGGGTACTTTTCAGTGGTGCTGCAAGCACTGGTGGATCACAAGGGACGTTTCACCAACATCCACATGGGATGGCCAGGAAGGGTTCATGACGCTCGCGTCTTCAGAAGCACTACTCTGTTTAAACGGCTGCAGCAAGGGACTTACTTCCCAGACCAGAAAATTACAGTTGGGGATGTTGAAATGCCTATAGCTATCCTGGGGGACCCAGCCTACCCCTTGATGCCATGGCTCATGAAGCCATACACAGGCAGCCTGGACAGTGGTCAGGAGTTGTTTAACTACAGGCTGAGCAAGTGCAGAATGGTGGTAGAATGTGCATTTGGGCGTCTCAAAGGTCGCTGCAGAACTTTACTTACTCGCTCAGACCTCAGCCAAACCAATGTCCCCTTTGTTATTGCTGCTTGCTGTGTGCTCCACAATCTCTGTGAGAGTAAGGGGGAGACCTTTATGGCGGGGTGGGAGGCTGAGGCAAATCACCTGGCTGCTGATTACGCGCAGCCAGACACCAGGGCAATTAGAAGATCACATCAGGAAGCGGTGCGCATCAGAGAAGCCTTGAAAACAAGTTTCATCATGGGCCAGGGTACGTTGTGACTGCTGTGTTTCTTTCTCCTTCATGAACCTCCCCCCCCGTATTGATTCCTGCTGCTGCAAGCAACCTACCCTGTACCCTTCCCTAACAGCTTGTTTATGGAAATAAAGTTACTATCTTTTAAAAACCTTGTATTCTTTATTAAAAGTCAGTCCCTGTAAGCAACCCACCCTCCCACTTGCTTTAAAAAGCATGTAATTAAAAATAGATTACAGAGAAATAACAAGGTACCCCGGTAGTGGTTTTGGAGGAGGATGGGAGGGAAGAAAAAGGCCATTAAGGACATTTCAATGTAATGACAGCCTTTTGGTTGGACTGTCCACGGGGGTGGAGTGGGCAGGTGCAGAAAGCCTTCCCCCACGCATTCTTACACGTCTGGGTGTGGAAGATATGGGACATGGTGAGTACTGAGGGAGGTTAAACATGGGCTGGAGTGGCACTCTGTGACCCCGCAGCTCTTCCACCAGACTTCGGAGGATGTCAGTTTGATCGCGCAGCAGCTCCAGCGTTCCATCCCGCCACCGCTGAGCTTCCTGCCGCCACATCTCATCTCGAGCGTCCCTCCTGTCCTCACGTTCACTGGCAGCTTTCCTGTACTTTGCTACCACGTCTTTCCACTCCCTCAGATGAGCTCTTTCACTGCGGGTTACTGCCATGATTTCTGTGAACATCTCCTCCCGTGTCCTCTTCTTCCTCAGCCTCCTTATCTGACCTATCCTTCGGACTGGAGTAGGGAGGCTTGAAAAATGTGCAGCTGCATGAGTGGGGGAAAAGAGTGATAGAAGGATCATAAGTGATACATTTCACAGAACAATGGTTATACTCTTTCACACTGAACTACACTATTCACCGTACATAGCACATGTCACTTCACTACAAGGTCGCCTTTGGATTCTTTTAGTATTTAGTGCTTGCGGCTGTGGTGTAACAGATCAACCCAGACGCAGGTCCGGGGATTACAAATCAGCTTGCAGGCGGACATGGTAAGGCATACATCTAATGGCAGTTAACCGTACAACCTCCTCCTTTCCCCCCACCCCTGGCTATTAGCAGGTAAAATTCATGCTGGGCAGCCAAACTGCTAAAAAGCACATCTTTTGCTTCTTTTCTTATGCCATCAGAAAGGTTAAGCACTAGAGGAAATTGTGAATGGTTTCCCCCCCCACTCTGCATGTCTGCTGTAATGGCAGGTCACTGAAACCTTATCCCCTCCCCTTCCCCCCCCCCCCTTGGCAGTTAGCAGCGAAAATTCCTGCTGCCCAAATGCTAAAAAGGTGAGCGCCATTAGAGACACCTCCCCGTAAGAATGGGCAGCTTTTTCCCTTCCCCCCGCATGGTTAACTGCAAGGGAAGGATTTCTTTTAAGCCGCAGGAAAGCATCACCGAAGGAATGGTTATCTCTGTCCCCTTAATAAAATACATTAATTTTTACCAGGTGACCATGAACAGTATGACTCTCCTGAGGATTACAGACAGAGAAAAAGAAATTATGCTTCTTGAATGCCAGCAATCCCCGGGACCATACACAGCTAGGCTTTGTCATGCAATGATACCCGATTACGTGCTCCAGGCATGGCGTGGTAAAGTTTCGTACCATGGTGGACGGAATAAGGCTGCCCTGCCCAGAAACCTTCTGAAAAGGCTTTTGGGGTACCTACAGGAGTGCTTCATAGAGATGTCCCTGGAGGATTTCCGCTCCATCCCCAGACATGTTAACAGACTTTTCCAGTAACTTTAATGCCAGCTACTGCATGCAAGCCCTCATGGCAAATCAATCATTAAAAAACGCTTGCTTTTAAACTATGTTTTATATTTAAAAAAGTACACTCACCAGAGGTCGCTTCCATGGCTTCATTGTCTGGGCTAGTGGCTTGGGAGGGCTGGGAGGGTAATTCTGTCTGGGTGAGAAAAAGCTCCTGGCTGTTGGGGAGAATGGAGTGCTGTGTGGTCTCTGCCATCTCGTCATCCTCTTCCTCCTCCTCATCTTCACCCTCCACAGAATCATCAGCAATGGCTGAGATTATTACCCCCACCTCGGAATCCACAGACAAGGGGGGGCTTGTCGTGGCGCAGCCCCTAAAATTGCATGCAGCTCCGCGTAGAAGCGGCATGTTTTTGGCCCAGATCCGGATCTGCCATTTGCTGCTTTGGCTTTCTGGTACGCTTGTCTGAGCTCCTTCACTTTAACTCTGCACTGCACCGAGTCCCTGCTATGGCCTCTCTGCCTCATGGCATTAGAAATTTTTTCAAAAGTTTTTTCATTTCGTCTACTGGAACGCAGTTCTGATAGCACAGAATCTTCTCCCCATACTGCGATCAGATCCAATAACTCCTGTGTGTTCCACGCTGGAGCTCTTTTCCTATTCTCAGGAGACTGCATTGTTACCTGTGCTGCTGAGAGCTCCACGCTGGCCAAACAGGAAATGCAATTCAAAAGTTCCCGGGGCTTTTCCTGTATACCTGGCCAGTGCAGTAGAGTTCCTTTCCCTGTCCAGAGCGGCCACTGGTGCACTGTGAGATACCTCCCGGAGGCCATTAACTTCAATTTCCGTCCACACTAACCCTAAATCGATTTAGTAATATCGATTTTAGGGTTACTCCTTTCAATTAGCTGGAGTACAGAAATCGATTTTAAGACCCCTTAAAATCGATTTTAAGTGCCTTGTAGTGTGGACGGGTACAGCGTTAAATCGATTTAACGCTGTTTAAATCGATTTAACGCTGTAGTGTGGACCTGGCCTGAGGAAGGAGCAGGATGCACCCTGGAGTATCCCAACAGCTAGGAGTACTAACAGAGCCCAGTCTAGTCCTCTATGCCAAAACCAAAAAGTGTGTGTGGGGACGAGGGGGGGGGGGGATGTCCTGAAGAATTTCAACAACTGGAGGATTTATGATTTGATAGTAGTCGTTCGCTTGGACTGCAAGGAGTAGATGAGGGGGCTGTTGCCCTAAACCCTACCCTGGGCTGAAATGACAAATTATTCAGAGTGAGTAAAAAGTGGTCTGTCATCATTGTAAACCTATCAACATGTAAAAACGGTTGTTGGAAGACAGCCCACAACACACTCAAAAGCATGATGCCAGTGCAGTTTGTTTGTAATAAAAACTGTTGATTTGGGGATTTCAAAGCTCCTGGACAGGTTAAAATTGTTTCAACAATTCACCAAAATATTCTTAATATGAGAAGACATGGGCATGTATGGACCAAAGGATATTAGGTTTTAAGTGGCCAGTTTAGATAGGACTAAGTCCCCTCTCCCCACTCCCCTTCTGAATAATGCTTTTATGGAGAGCTGCTCTTGAAAACACTGCTAGCTATCACAGTCTAAGTGGATGGTATTTATTTGGTTCATTTAGGTAGCTTATATCACCTTTCCACCTTATTACTGATACATCTAGTACAGGGGTTCTCAAACTGGGGGTCGAGACCCCTCAGGGGGTCAAGTTTATTACATGGGGGTCACAAGCTGTCAGCCTCCACCCCAAACCCCTCTTCGCCTCCACCATTTATAATGGTGTTAAATATATTAAGAAGTGTTTTTCATTTATAAGGGCGTGTCGCACTCAGAGGCTTGCTATGTAAAAGGGGTCTCCAGCACAAAAGTTTGAGAATCACTGATCTAGTAAGCAACTTTTCCTCCCTCAAAAAACATTTTAAAGAAGTTCTATACATATCATTCTTCTTATCCAGAAATACAACTGTGAAGGATTTGGATTTCGCTCTGTAACCATCTATGAGAGAGTGGAAGACAGGAAGAGTGGTGACTGTTACTGACTGGGAGAAGTACAGAATTCCACCTGGACAGGAACCAGGCTTGACACCTGAGGGGGTGCACTCAGAGAGACCATAACACAAGTTTTATAAAAGAAAGGAAAACGAAACTTGAGGATGCCATGTAGGCTGAGTAGGAGGAAGAGATTGAAATGGTTTTAAGTGATCTGTCCCAATGTTAATCCTGCCAAAACATTTAGAGAAAAGTAACTTCAGTTTCTTTGCCCATTTGTGAAATGCAGTGGCAGTCTTGTTCTTTACTGTGCTTTCCATACATAACATCTAAATAGAAAATTAAAGTGCCTAAAACTGACTAAGAATCAAATGTTGGGAAAGTTAAGAGAGTTAGAACCAAGACACTGCATAAAAAAAAAGAAAATATTTTTGAGTAATCCTTCACCAACAGTCCAACAGTACATTTAAGGAAGCTGCCCAACTGATACTTAGGGCACAAATCTTCTCCCATTTCCATGAATAACTCACTGAATTAAATGAAGGTATTCCTGATTTAGCCAGACTCTGGGCCCTGCCCCTAGGGAAGTGCTTCCCAAATGGTACTGACCCACCAGAGGGTCAGAGGAAGAGTCTAGTTGGGTTGTGCATGCTCCTGAGGCTCTCCCCCAGCTACACACTCACTTCCTGGGGCTAGCAGCAGTGGGATCTGGACAGCAGCAGCACAAAAGAAGTGGCTGGAACCAGCAGCAGACAGTCAGCAGCCTGTCCCCAGCCTGGGGGCGCTCCCTGGTGAGCAGAATGGGCAGTTGGATTCGAACAGTAGCAGCAAGCACCTCTGAGGCACATACAGGATGGGGACAACCTGACTCCCACCACTTCCCCTTCATGCAGCTGACGTTACTCAGCTCTGGCTCTCACTTCCCCTGGGCATCAGACAGCGGCTTGGGGAGCTGGATTCAGGCAGCAGCAGAGAAAGTGGCAGAAGCCAGTCAGAATGTGGCACAAGCATCAGGAGCAAGAGGCCAGCTGAGGCTGCAGGAGGAAACAGGGCTGGGAGAAGTTGAGCAGGCCGCTTTACAGGCCGGGTTGAGGAGAACATGGGGGAGCAGGGGTACTCTCCTCTATTTAATCTATTTAATGCCAGGCAATACTGGGATTGGGTAGTCCCTTAGCTGGGAGGAGGACCTGTGCTGTTCCAGTTAGGCCCCAGAAAGCAAGTGGAGCTGCTCTGAACTGCCTCTTGAGGGCCACTTGTGGTACTGCAGCCATTCCTTGCCACAGTCTGCAAGGTTGGGCTGCCAGTCTGTGCCGTGAGCTTAGCGTCAGTCTCTGAACAATCAATCATGTACAAAACAGCAACCCAGGGTCTGGGTTAGCCCTGAGGAGCTACTCCTTTGTTCCAGTCTCACCCTACACCGCTCCTGAGAAAAAGCAGGCAAGCCTTCTTAACTGGTCTGCTGATTCTGGATCAGCCACTACTTCTTCCTGGCCCTTCAGCCCCTGGAGTACTGTCTTGCTTGTCACCCAGTCTAAGTGGATTTTCCTTGGGTGGGGAGAGTCAGGGTGCTCATGCCTCCAACAGGGTGCAGAGAAGACCTAATAGACCCCATCACACACACCCCAGACATAAAACAAACTTTGAGAGGCTAATTCTCTCCAATGACAGAGACAACCTGAGGGGCTCTTTTGTTGTATCCCATCTTCCACTCTCACATAAATGAGTGATGACCTCAAACTACATGGAGCAGGAGCCCTATTAGAGTTCTCTATCCACAAGGAGGAGCACTGGGACAACAGGGGGATTGGGGAGGAGACTGTTTTTCTTCTGTGTTTGAATTTTAAAAAGACATTAAAATAGTAAATATATATATGACTGACTATTTATATATAAAACAAATGCACACACAGTATAGAAGTAATGGTGGGTCTCCAAAAAAGACAAAATGCAATTGGTGGGTCTCTTTGGTAGAAAGTCAGGGAACCAATTCCAAAGGATGCATCTATACAAGCAAATTCAGCCCAATAATTCTCCACCAATGTTTCTAATGGTTTGATGACGGAATGATCAACGCTAGCACTATGTGCACATTAGTGCTTCCAATATAAGTTCCTCAAAACAGTACTTGACAGTCTTAGCATTTCATGTTAACTCTTAACAGGCTTGCCGAATTCAAACTCAAAGACATATAGGATGATTGTAAGACTGAGACTGATGGTTAGTGCTTGGCTTGCATCACAGTACACCATGAAGAAATGTTTACCGTAAAAACTATACTCTTCCTTCTGACAGCAGGAATAGAAAATGTTTTAGTATCTAAAACAGATTAGCACTTTTCCATCTTCTAAACCGGCAGACTTTGGCATCTCCATCTAAGTATTTAACTCTTAAAATTATTAATTTAATGCATTTAAAACAAATATATCAGATTGGCTCATTAAACTAAAAATATTCCTTGTTGACCACTAGGGGTCATGCAATAGCTATGGCAGCGAGCCAAAGGAAGAAATATACATAAACCCAGGAAAACTTTCAAAAGTAGTACTCGCTAATTCTGATTTTGTTATCCCTTACAAACTGCATCCGTCACACAAAAGTTGCATAGTCTTTTCCCATTTCCCAAAGGCTGAATTAACATGGCTGATGGTATACCTCTAACATTTTACATCTTTAAACACGAAGTTTTATCACTATTACTATAAAATTATATTGTTACATCTGTTAATTTAGTATGAAATTACAGTAATGATCGTGTTTTTTCATATATGCACTGATTTACAAAATTCTGTAAACCAATAATGTGTCTTCCAGCCTTTAATGCACATCAGTGAGGTTCAACTGTAACTAAGATTAAAGAGCATTTTAAGGTTAGAATCAACAGCACTGGAAAAGTACACCCTACATCTGGAGATTTTCATATTAAATATTCTGTGGTTCAAATCTCCAAGCACAACAAAATATTATTAGTAATCTACAATTATGCTGTGAGGTCAGCAAAAGTCATATGCAATGTGTTTTTAAAACGAGTGTTTCATCTTATACTAGCATGATAACAATGTTATTCTTTTGCTTCAAATGGATAATGTTTGCCAAAATCTCACTTCCAATCTTGAAAATTTATGAACACAGATACTTGGGTGCAGCATGGAGAATACCCTTGTGTGTTTAATTCATATATAAACTAATCCGCTCTCTAATGTTCCTAATGGAAAACTAGCATATTTATAGGCCTTGATGGTATACTATGTGTAAAATATTTTTACCTTTATATTCCATACAGTCCATTTTACATACCAATGAAAGCTATTTAAGGTCTTTTAGAAAGGCATTTCATGTGTAGATATGAATATATTCATTTAATCATTGAGTGGAGTATTGATTTCATATATTATAAACATGTAGAAACATTCTGATCAATGTAACTGTGCACATGGACACAATTTATCAATTGACCCACTTCAGTTTCATTTACTGTAATTCATACTGCATTTTCTCTCCTCTGAAACTATCATTTAATTACTACCTCTGTATGCAAACAAAAGAATTTCCAACTCAGTCCTTTACTGAAGTAAAGTGCAGTGCAGTTTAGAGGCTACGCTGCCCTGTAACCCATGGAACTGGTCCCTCCAGAACAGGTGCTGCTGCATATTTGCATTACCTGTTCTGCAGATAATTAAAATACTTCAGTCCCTAAAGCCGTCAGTCTGGTACTTTTCAACATTTGAAAAAGTAAGAAAGATGGATGAAGCAGTTTTCATTTAAATAACCATGCTGATTACCAAACCTTTAAACTGGTCTGAAGAACATGACAGACAAACATATCATGAAAAAAATCATATGATGCAAGTTACAGGTATAAGAATATCACAGAATATCAGAGTTGGAAGGGAGCTCAGGAGGTCATCTAGTCCAACCCCTGATAAGAAGCCCAATAAGAAGCTCCTGAGGCTAAAATCCAGTCTAGGTACCTTAAAAACAAAGTAAATAGGTTTTAATTTCTCTCCATGAGGGTAAAATACTACTATTGACTCTCGTGACAAAGAAAAAGAATTCACAACAGCAGCTGAACAGCAACGCACAAAGAAGTGTCACAGATAAATACATGTCATTTCCTACTTCCTGTGGACTCTCAAAGCTAGGTTTACTATTTAAGAATTTAGGAAATACAGTTGGTTTTTTTTTTGTTTGTTTAAAAGCTATTTTTAAAAAAAATGATACAAACCAGATTTTCCTGCACCTGTCTTTTCTGAGAGTCCAAGGTAGCTGACTTGAAGCTCAGAGACTTGTAGTATCTCCGAACTTTCACAGAGTCTCTCCGGAGATCATATGAAAAAGATGAAGACTTCTTCGTAACTTTCCTTCTAGGTCTGTCTGCCATTTTAAATCCACAACAAACAGGCTACTCCAAACAGGCAGTGTCCCAAAAACCTGAAATTCAGCAGAGATGCTACCCCTAGTTATGCAATCAACTCCCTTCAATCAGACAGGAAGAAATGCAACCTAGAAAAACAAAGCCCACCTCAAGGCAATTTTCATTTTGCCAACAGGATACACAGCTGGAAAAGAGCAGGTGCTTTTTTAAGGAGCACTGTAATTGGAAAGCAAGTACAAATCCTTCTTACTGTACAAACTGAAACAGGTTGCAGCTGTGATGTTGATTTAAAAAAATGCAGTCGCTGTCCTGCTAAACATGCTAAAGGTGAACAAAAGGAAGTGCACTATACAACAACAGGGTGTGGAAGTACTTCTAGCACCAACAGGGTGTGGGGATGAACCAGAAGAGTTTGGGTTCAAAGCATCCTCAACTCCTTCCTTGCTAAAAGCCACTGAGACTAGTTAGACCAGCTTGGTTATTCAGATGCATAAACTAGCAATTTTATATTACCCAGAAGGAGGACTTGGGGTTTTTGTTTTGTTTTTTTGGTTTTTTTATTGGTTTGTTTTTGTCCTAAATTGAGCTTTGAAAAGGTACTTGCTGGCCTCCCTTCTGGGGGGAAAAAAATGGGGCCATCCTAAGTAAACAACCAATTTAATGTCATTTAACTCTGCCTTTTTCTTTCCTTCTCCCTGCAGTTATTTTCATATATTTTCAGCAAGTGGACAGAGTCAGCAGTAGCCCAAAAGCAACAAGCTGCTATTGTCTGAAACTGGCAGCCTGAAGATGGAGATGGTAAGTGAAATTAATCCCTGAACCCAAACCTATCACCTATGCATCTGGCAGGCTGGTAGCAGAAGATGATGCACCACAGTTTTGGGGAGCAGAAAGTTGTGTGTGGCTGTCCACACATGAGCACTCTGGGCTGGGAGAAGGGAACTGAAAAAACAAAACTGAAGTACAGTACTGTAACAACCAAAATTAAAGTCAAAGAGTTTTGACAATAAAATAGCTAGGGCGAGGATTTGCTACTTTAAACCTGCCAGACATTCACATTTTCCTTTTTAAGCCAAACTGGAAATAAAGCCAAAACCACTGTGGACTACAACTTGTGCTGGTGAGGATGTGGGTTTTCTGATATACTGTACTGTGGTATGGATGTTTTGATTGCGTAACTGTACTAGGACAATTATGATTCTAATGCTGTAATACTCAAATTTACTGTTATGCTGATTTAGGCTGCACCGATCACAGCTTTTGCCCAAAATTGCATGTACATGTATTATATGATTTAGTTGCCAGGTAGGCGAACCACAGTTTTGGTTCACCTTCCATCAGATCATAGTAAGTTAAACCTGATGTTTTTTTTTTTTTTAAATTACCTGTTTTTACAGTTGTTTATGCCCACTATGTCTTATTTGGAGGGAGTTTGCTGAAACGCAAATAAAATAACAGTGCTCTTATCTCCTCATAGCTGTCTGTTACAAGTCTGTGTGTATTTTATTAACCTTCATTTTCACCATTTATCTGAATAGTGAAAACTGCAGCAATGATTGTATCACATGTTGAGCAGATGTTTCAAAGAGGTTGGGCAATTCTTTCTGGAGATCCGTCCCGATTTAGAAGGAATGATTGCGCGGCTGCTGCTCTCGCTAGTTAGAGATACCACTCAGAAATGCTGGGAAATGCTAAATTATGCAGGATCACTTTTCTTACTAGGGGCTTTTTAAAGTGGCCTTCTCTATAAACATCAAAACTGTGCAAAGGCAAGGCCCAAAAATAAAGCGCTGAAAACAGGATAGCCATCGTGTTTAATCTTTGCTCCAATAAAGTTTAAAATGGGGCTACTGCCGACCTCAGTGTATATTATAATAAATCTATCCTGATGACCCTTTTTCATTGAAAATGAACATGCTCTTCTATAGTGGCCATTTACTATACTTTCAGATATCTTGCACTTACGGAACATCACTGATAGAAGTTCACTTCTGCGTTAGCATCACTTTGCCTCATACCTGCAGTACCATCATAGAATAGAAATTATATGGTGGGCCATGAACGCTCACAAAATTGGGGATGGGGTGCAGCAGGGGTTGAGGGCGCACGCTCCAGGGTGGGGCCAGAAATGAGGAGTTCAGAGCGTGGGAGGACGCTCCAGATGGGTTGTAAGCTGGGGGCGCTCTGGGTCGGAGCTGCGGATGAGTAGTTCGTGGTGTAGGAGAGTGTTCCAGGCTGGGATTGAGGGCGGGAGGAGGATCAGGGCTGCGGCAGGGGGTTGGGGCCGCAGCCAGGCAGCTCTGCACACTGCCCTGTCCTCAAGTGCCGCCCCTATAGCTCCCATTGGCCACAGTTCCCGGCCAATGGGAGCTGCAGGGGCAGCGCTTAGGGTTGGGGCATCATGCAGAGCAGAGCCCCCTGGCTGTCCCTACATGTAGGAGCTGGAGTGGGGCCATACCACTGCTTCCAGGAGCGGCGTGGAGCAGCCTCCGACCCTACTTCCCGGCTGGAGCGCCAGAGCAGGGCAAACACCAGATCCCACTCCCGAGCGGAGATCAAGGGCTGGCTTAAAATGGCTGGTGGGCCAGATCCGGCCCATGGGCTGTAGTTTGCCCACCCCTGCTGTAAAGAAAGTGAGATCTATACACAAGAGGCCTGGCCCACATCGGTTCTCCTAAACTAATGACTAAGTCTTACCCTATATATTATTCACAGTTGTCTTGTATGTGAAGTGACGACATGAGTATATGGAGAGCTAGTCCCTGGATATTGTGTACAGAACCAATAATGATGTAGGCATGTCATAAGGTATTTTTGTTTTGTTTTCATTTCAGAATTAGTTCCACCAGTGTTAGAAGTGTGGAATGTTCTCTAGAAATCAACTAGACATTACATGAAGTGACTCCAGCTATCTTTCACTGGATTCTCTCTCAGAAGACAAATGGTTCTAGTAAAGGAGGAAGGCCCTTTTACTCCCTGACTTGCAAGGCCTGCAGATGTGGTAGGGTGACCAGATGTCCTGATTTTATAGGGACAGAATGATATTTGGGGATTTGTCTTAAATAGGCCATTACCCTCCACCCACATCCCATACCGTTTTTGTTTTGTTCTTTGTTTCCACACACACACACACACACACTTGCTATCTGGTCAACTTAAGCTGTGGTCACCCTTTCTGGTTAAAAGAATGAGGTGGCGACTCCACTCATATTGCACCCAAAGCACACCTTTTTATCAGGAGGGTTTCCATTGAAACACCTAAAGTAAATCCTTCTCTATCTGGTAGCTGGTTTTCTACAGTGGTTCCAATTCCTGCTGATTCAAGGAACAAGAGACCAAGCCTGAAACTGAACTCAGATCTCCCACCTTCATGGCAGTGCAAAATAATATCAGACTACTAGATGGCCTAAGTCTCTAAGTTTATTTCAGAAGCAGAATGTAATCTTAAAACTATCACCAGTAATTTACAAGATGTGAAAATTGAAGGTGGCCTCAAAATCTGTCCTTTCTAGGAAAGGGCGTAATATTTACTTCAAATCAACAGAGGTCTCTTTTCACATATAATACAGCCAAAGTATGGTGAACACAATTCACTTAATCATTTCCATAGGTAAGTACATCTTCAAGCCACACTTACCAATTTGCAAACACTACTTAGCAGAAAAAACAGCATTTTTTAAAATTGTATTCATATTACCTTAAGGATGATCAATTAATCTGTCAATGCACCTCTGGATGGCAAACAGACCTTTCTGAAAGATCAGCAACTTGGATCAATCACATGATCATTCCATACTGCAGTTTGTTTTAACAAGGTAATGTTCCATCATCATTCGGGGCCAGATTCTTCTACCCTTACTGGGGTTGAGTAGCATTTTACCTCTATGAATAGTTGTGGTTATTGTTTCAGACATGTATGTACATAAATAAAAACAGTATAAAACACAACAGACATGCAAGCTAACAGGAAAGCAGCTGTGGATATTGCAACTATATGCCAGAAAGCAAACAGAAAAAATCGTCAGTAGAAAGGTTTACTTCAAGTGACCACAAAAACCAAGTAGTGAAGAGATCAGCAACTTAGAAAACAGGATTAAAAGGGAATAAACACACAAGAAAGATACACGTCAAGAAAGGTTTTTTGTTTATAGCCAACTTTAACATTTCTCAGTGGTGGCAAATTCTGCACAATTCCAGATGTTTGTTCATTCACATCTGAACCTCAAATGTTTCCTCAGTGTTATACGCTTTGCACAACAGCCACAAATATTGTGAAGTACAAACTTCGTTATTTTAATCACAAAAACATGCAAAGACGGAGGTCATAATACATGACAGCAACAGAGGTAATAAATGGAAATTCAGTTAAATGCTATTTGGGGAATGGGTGAAGAGAGGCATTGCATTACTTTATAATAGTTTTACAGTGTTACAATTCTAAGTTTTCAAGCTCACTAATGACTTGGTCCAAATTTGGTCGAGATGCTGCTAAGCTTATACTTTGATCATACATTGTTAACTACAGAAAAAGTGATCTTTAGGCTATGGTGATAATCTTGCCCAAAATGAACGAAATTTTGTCTTTTTATGAGAGAAATTTAAGGCCCAACCCTGAGGTTGTGTTGATCATGGGTACTGATCAACAGCTTGATATCTAGTTGGCAGCTGGTATCAAGCAGAGTGCCCCAGGAGTTGGTTTTGTTCTACATCTTCATTAATGATCTGAATGATGGGATGGAGGCAAGAGAAGTAGATACGCTGGAGTATAGGGATAGAGTCCAGAGTGACTTAGACAAATTGGAAGATTGGGCTGAAAGGAATCTGATGAGGTTCAACGAGGACAAGGGCGGAGTCCTGCACTTAGGACAGAAGATTCCCATGCACTGCTACAAGTTGGGGACCGACTGGCTAAGCAGCAGTTCTGCAGAAAAGGACCTGGGGATTAAAGTGGACTAAGTCAACAGTGTGCCCTTGTTGCCAAGAAGGCTAATGACATATTGGGCTGCCATTAGTAGGAGCATTGCCAACAGATTAAGGGAACTGATTATTGGTGAGTCTACATCTCGAGCATTGCATCCAGTTTTGGGCCCCTACTACAGAAAGGATGTGGACAAATTGGAGAGAGTCCAGCAGAGGGCAACAAAAATGATTAGGGGACTGGGGCATATGACTTATGAGGAGAGGCTGAGAGAACGGGGCTTATTTAGTCTGCAGAAAAGAAGAGTGAGCAGGGATTTGATAGCATCCTTCAACTACCTGATGGGGGGTTCCAAAGACAATGGAGCTAGCTGTTCTCCAATGGTGGCAGATGACAGAACAAGGAGCAATGGTCTCAAGTTGCAGTGTGGGAGGTATAGGTTGGATATTAGAAAACACTATCTCACTAGGAGAGTGGTGAAGCACTGGAATGGGTTACCCGGGGAGGTGATGGAAACTCCATCCTTAGAGTTTTTAAGGCCCGGCTTGACAAAGCCCTGGCTAGGATGATTTAGTTGGCGTTGGTCCTGCTTTGAGCAGGGGGTTGGACTAGATGACCTCCTGAGGTCTCTTCCAAGCCTAATCTTCTATGATTCTAAGTCCTTACTCACCTAGAACTCTGATTTACACTCAGTTGAAATTTTGCTGAAGGAAAGACTGCAGAATCAGATCCATAATTTGGGAGAATACAACATAATGATCTAGCTGGAATCTTATATGGCCTCCATTAGTGTAGAATCTGAGCACCTCACAAACTAATAAATTTAACCCTCCCAACATCCTGCGTGATTTCAAATATTATTATACCCATTTCACAGAAAAGGAACGGTGAGAAAAGGCCCCAATCTTGCAATGTGCAGTGCACTGCACTGCACCAGTCAGTCCAGAGTACTTACTACATTATCAGGGTTAACATAAAACACCTAAAAATGACGAAGTCTGTTGTCGATTTAGCAACTGAACCTGGATCTCCTGAGTCACAGTCCAGTAAATTCATCCACAAGACCCTTACACATTTGCACAATTCTCTGATTTATTTTTAAGGTGGTTTAAGGTTGTCTATTGCACGACAATTTTGGCTGCAAACAAATATAATCATTTTTCTCAAAACATGAATCTTGTACATCTAGATTATATACCCTCCTTTGTAGCCTAACAGCAGCTTTAATACTCATATTCTATGGTAGCCCAAAAGTTTAAACACAAACCAAAACACCATGTCTTCAGTATACTAAAAAACAACAAGAGTTCCTATTTTAACCTGATGTCAAATGGAGGCAACTGTTTAAGCCTTACATTTTCTCCTGTTAGGCAACACATGGCCAGACATTAATTAAGGGGATAAAGAGCCTTTATACAGCTTTAAAATGGGATTTGTGTATAATGCAATTTGTTAGTTCACTGGGAATTTCAGCAATAATTTGATCACTTAACACAGCTCTGGTTTTGAATGTTTCCTGGACTCTACTTCAACAAGGATCTATCTAATGAACTTCTCATTTTCACCAACTACATTTCAGACAACAAATTTGTCTGGCTTCCTAATCACTAATAAAAACAATAGTGCCCTATCTGGTGTTTGTAATCACCAATAAAAAGATAATGCCCTGATCTCTTTTGCAACAGCTGAACCAAAGATAATACAAAAAAAACTGCAAAAAAAAAATATGCAGCTACAATAGCATGCAAGTATGGAAATTAGTCTAGACACTGCCACTTTGCTGCATTATATTGACGTACTTTGCATCTCTGCATATCATGGTGCATAAATAAAAGATGAAGATTTATGCAGAAGGAAAGAGCTGATGGTGTATTAGGAAACAGTAGACCAAGCAAAGAAAGCATGTTCTTAGACTGAGGAATAATTTCAGCAAAGTTACTGTCATAATGTTTTCTTCTATGAGCATAACCCAAAGACAAGAAACAAAACAGCAGTGAATTGAGAAGCAGTACACTTATACTTCGGGAAAAAGCAGTACAAAAACCATGAAAGGCTGATGCTTTCATTCAGCATAAATCTTAAACAATCCAAAGCTACTTAAAATCCACTCTACCATCAGGTAAGCAGACCATCTGAACAACGGCCATATGCCTCATACCCCACAGTAGTTCAACTCCAGAGATAGTCACTATTTCTTATTGTCACGCTACTCACCATAATGATATTGTGAGCCTAAATACTGCATTTAGCCTTCCCTTGAAGTCAAAGCTGTCATGCAAATGATATGTTGGAGTTACACCAGCCAGAAACCCCAAGTCTCTAAGCAATTCATTTGGTAGCAGCACTAAAATTACTGTGCAGGCCTTGAATTGTGTGTTATTTTTAATTTTTCCGACACATACAAATATGCCTCATTTCTAAATCCATGCCTAGAAGTAATCATTTCACTTAGAACAGATCTAACAGACTGATTTTTATGTTTATATACATATATACATGCTTTTTAAAACAGAAGAGTAAAAGTATTTTTTGCACTTCGTTTTTCTTTTAGTGATTTAGTTTTCATAGATGGTGCTAGTCTGAGATCCTGAATAAGTCCTTCTCATTCACACAAGCAAAGCTTGGACAGTGGCACCAACTTCCATCTGCCTCAATCTGACTTGAAAAGACCACAATCAAAAGATGGATAGAAGGGTGGGTATTTTTTTGTATATGCACACATATCCACTAGGAAGTCATTGAGATCACAGAGAATTTTGCACAATATTATCTGATGGCTCTCTGGAAACCTATGAACTGGAACAGAATTTGTTATGATAATTTACAGGTGAAAAACATTCGATTAGCAACCTCCTACAGCAATCAGTCCCTAAACCTGTACAATTTAAATAAATTATTAAATATACAGATGATAGCACTGTAATTTTACACAAAGGCAATAAATAAATTTGTTTTGTGGACCCAAATTAATCTATCTGGAGAATTTTCGCTTTGTGCTATTAATAACGCAAATACAGCAAATCAAGTTGTGTTGATTTTGTACAATCACATACCAAGGCTAAAGTTCTGTACAGCTCTCCTTATCAGGGCTGCCTCGACAGAAAACCTGCTTAACTCAATTGGTGACTGATAGTGTGAAAGTCTGAATGCCGTACTTTCCAGACTGGTGTTTCTAAGGACTCAAACTATTTTGAAGGTCATTTCAAACAAAAGGGGGAAAGAAAAAAGTTTTGAGATACTGAAAATTAAACTATAGTCAAGATTAATTCCTCACAGATATACCAATGCACTTTATATTAAAAACATTAACTGTATTTCAAACAAACAGTTTCCTAATACACAGAAAAATATTTAAATTGATCACATTTCATAATACCAAATATGTCTCTCTTTTGGGTTTGGATTAGATACCTCCACTCATAAGTAGATTCCTGTTGCTTCTTCCAGCCAAACAATTTTTCAGAAAACTAACCAAAAACTGTTCCGATTGAAAACTGTTTACATATAGATATATAAATAAATACATACATTTTTCAATAGCAATGTTTCCATTATACAATGTTTTTCCACCAAATGTCTTGACAATTTTCAAATGAGTGTCTTATTACACAGTATCACAGCCCTAAAAACCTATGCTCAAAGACGGCGTCTGTTTGGCCAATCGTCGGGCAAACGGTCACACTGGTACCGTGTGCAACACCGTAGTGCGGTGTGCTACATTATAGTGCCGAGTGCATTTTCCCGCCTTTTTGACTGGTCACCTAGGGGTCAGGCTACTGCCTTGTGCAAAAATACCAGCGTGCTGTGTGCATAAGGATAGTGTGCCATGTGCAGATCCTGTTTACGTGGAGGGCTCCAGCTCGGAACCTGGTTGGTGAAGGAGCTAGGGACCAATCAGATGCTCACACGAGTAAGACAGCTTTTGAATAAAACCATGTCTCGCGCCAAGATCTGCAGGAGTATCCGCATGTTAGCTAAAAGGCCTGGATCTCCCTTCCAGCTAGAAGTGTCTCCTGCGTATTTTGCCAGCTCACGTCGTGACGTGTTAGGATTATTTTCCACCAATTTGTCATGCCCTTGGTGTCTGTACTGCTGGTCAGCTGCACCTGGAGTGTGGTATATGCATTCGAATAGCTGTAAATACTCTGCTTAGCTTCTTCTTTTTTCCCCTCTTTTATTTGGTACCAAGTTATGTATATACTATATGAAAGTTAAATTGTTGTATTAATTGTTATTGTGGTTAACTGTTGTATTTTACAGTATTTGGTTAATGTGCGCACAGTTTATTTAGTTTTTGTGTATCTGTTCAGTTAATTATAGATTGTTTGATTTCTTGTTGTTGGATGTAAATAGATTGTTTCAAGTTGTGTAAATATTCTTGTTCTAATAGTATTGTTAGTTAGTAAAAGTGCTCCTCCCCAGCCCAAGTTGCAACTTATCCCCCATCAATAAACGGCCATGTGGTTTTGAACTTTCCATCTGTGACGTTTTGATTTTCCTCACTCGAACAAAAAATTTACTCAAACCTGCATTGATCTTGGACACATAGAAAGAAGCAGGTATTTGTGCATCTATTAATGTTTTATTATCTAATAGAATGCCATATTAAATTTTAATCTAATGTAGAGATATTTATACGACGACTAGTTTTACTAAGTAGTCTTTAGGGTTCATCCAGTCAGATTACTTGAACAGGTAAATATCCTAATGCCCCCTCCTAACTGTTCAAAATTTAAGTTGTTTTCAGGAAAAACCTAAACACCATCCAAAGCATGATTACCTAATCTGCTTGCATCGAGAAGCAGAAGTTACATACTAATTTCCTATTATACATCAATAAAAGATTTAAAAATATAAATCCACTTTTCAGAAATGAAATTAGAGCTAGGCTAACACGAGCTTACATTTTATCAGCATGTTGTGATAAGCTAAAGTAACTGCAAATGAATTGAATAGATTAGAGTTGAAAAAAAAAAAAGTACTCTCTTGCGAAATATAGCTCCATAAAAAGTCTCCAACATTGCTAACTTTCTCATCATCATGGTAATGTAGTTTAATGTGAATGTCAAATTGATATGCTGTCTAAATTAGACTGAATCATGCAGTTTCTATTTTTATTTTAAAATCACTAACATTGAAGTTGTAGTTTCAAAGAGGAAAAAAATAACCTAAGCACACAATTAACATTCTCAAGTATATCCCTCCCTGCTCCCCATATATATATTCAGGGTTGTTTTTCACATTTCAAATCACTCCAGAGAGAGTCCACTACCACCAATCTAGTCCATTTTATTAAGGTACAAAATAAACCAGAGGATAAGAGGGATGTTGAAAAAGATAAAATAAGACTGTCCTAACAAGCTGCATTTTAATGGGAAAAGGACCATCACTAGGACATGTCTTTTTTTATTCCACTTGTAGCAGCTGCGGTCTATAAAGATCTTTATGTGCATTTATAGCATAACAATTTTTCCATGGAGACCCTGGAACTGAAGCAAACATTCTTCACATTACTCCTGGAGTTTAGGTTATTTCACTGAAGTAGCTGCCCCTGCATAACATTTAATGCATTTACAATTAAGGCTCCAAAAGAATGTAGTACAGCCCTTAATTGTTTTATATTCTGTTCTAGAATCATTACATACCTTGTAGCAGAGTTTTGCAAGATAAAAGACTTTACAAAAACTTGTATAATGTTTTATATGTATAGCTGCTTAGTTAAAATTAGACCTTTAATAAACTGAAGATATGCAATTTTAGAGCAACAATTAAAATCAAGAAAAATGCAATGCTGCCATTTTAAAGATGATTCCTATGTATAGTGACTAAACTGAAATCCCTGCAAGTTGCATGGGCCCTTTTTAAAAGACACCATAATAGAGGCCCAACTTCAATGTATACCCCAAATTAAGAAACACAGTAAAAGAACTGAAAAAGAGCCACCGTGGCTTAACAACCATGCAAAAGAAGCAGTGAGAGATAAAAAGACTTCCTTTAAAAAATGGAAGTCAAATCCTAGTGAGGCAAATAGAAAGGAGCACAAACACTGCCAGCTTAAGTGCAAGAGTGTAATAAGAAAAGCCAGAGAGGAGTTTGAAGAACGGCTAGCCAAAAACTCCAAAGGTAATAACAAAATGTTTTTTAAGTACATCAGAAGCAGGAAGCCTGCTAAACAACCAGTGGGGCCCCTTGACGATCAAAATACAAAAGGTGCACTTAAAGACGATAAAATCATTGCGGAGAAACTAAATGGATTCTTTGCTTCAGTCTTCACGGCTGAGGATGTTAGGGAGATTCCCAAACTTGAACTGGTTTTTGTAGGTGACAAATCTGAGGAACTGTCACAGATTGAAGTGTCACTAGAGGAGGTTTTGGAATGAACTGATAAACTCAACATTAACAAGTCACCGGGACCAGATGGCATTTACCCAAGAGTTCTGAAAGAACTCAAATATGAAGCTGCGGAACTATTAACTAAGGTTTGTAACCTGTCCTTTAAATTGGCTTTGGTACCCAATGACTGGAAGTTAGCTAATGTAACGCCAATATTTAAAAAGGGCTCTCGAGGTGATCCCGGCAATTACAGATGGGTAAGTCTAACGTTGGTACTGGGCAAATCAGTCGAAACAATAGTTAAGAATAAAATTGTCAGACACTGTCATAAACAGATAGCTAAGGGTTAATGTTCTTTTACCTGTAAAGGGGTAACAACAGTAACCTGAAACACCTGACCAGAGGACCAATCAGGAAACAAGACTTTTTCAAATCTGGGTGGAGGGAAGTTTTGGGTGTGAGTTCTTTGTTCTTTGTCTTGGGTCTGACCCTCTCGGCTCTGAGAATGATTTTTCTACCTCCAGGCTTTCTAATCTTCTGTTTCCAAGTTGTAAATACAAGGATAATAAGACAATAGGTTTATATTGTTTTTTTGTATTTACATGTGTGTAGTTGCTGGAGTATATTCTTTTTGGATAAGGCTGTTTATTCATTTTTCTTTTAAGCAGTTGACCCTGTATAGTGTCACCCGGATACAGAGACTATGTTTAATGTCTTTTTCTTTCTTTTTTTTTTTTATATAAAGCTTTCTTTTTAAGACCTGTTGGAGTTTTTCTTTAGTGGGGACTCCAGGGAATTGAGTCTGCAGCTCACCAGGGAATTGGTGGGAGGAAGAAGTCAGGGGGAAAATCTCTTTGTGTTAGATTTACTAAGCCTGACTTTGCATACCCTCTGGGTGAGGGGGAGAGATTAGATCTCTCGGTACTTATGTTTCCAGGACTGGAAGCAGGGAATCTCCTAGGGTCGTCCAGGGAGGGGAGCCTGGGAGGAAGTAACAAGGAAACAAGGGGAGGGGGTTATTTCCCTTTGTTGTAAGACTCAAGGCATCTGAGTCTTGGGGTCCCCCAGGGAAGGTTTTGGGGAGACCACAGTGAGCTAGGCACTGTATAATTCCTAGCTGGTGGCAGCCGTACCAGGTTCAAGCTGGTAACTAAGCTTGCAGGTTTTCATGCTAACACCCATATTTTGGACGCTAAGGTCCAGATCTGGGAAGAAATGTTATGACAGACACATAGAAAAACAAACTGTTGAGCAATAGTCAACATGGTTTCTGTAAAGGGAAATCGTGTCTTAATAATCTATTAGAGTTCTTTGAAGGGGTCAACAAACATGTGGATAAGGGGGATCCAGTGGATATAGTGTACTTAGATTTCCAGAAAGCCTTTGACAAGGTCCCTCACCAAAGGCTCTTACGTAAATTAAGATGTCATGGAATAAAAGGGAAGGTCGTTTCATGGACTGAGAACTGGTTAGAAGACAGGGACCAAAGGGTAGGAATTAATGGTAAATTCTCAGAATGGAGAGGGGTAACTAGTGGTGTTCCCCAAGGGTCAGTCCTAGGACCAATCCTATTCAATTTATTCATAAATGATATGGAGAAAGGGGTAAACAGTGAGGTGGCAAAGTTTGCAGATGATACTAAACTATTCAAGATAGTTAAGACCAAAGCAGATTGTGAAGAACTTCAAAAAGATCTCACAAAACTAAGTGATTGGGCAACGAAATGGCAAATGAAATTTAATGTGGATAAATGTAAGTAATGCACATTGGAAAAAATAACCCCAACTATACATACAATATGATGGGGGCTAATTTAGCTACAACGAGTCAGGAAAAAGATCTTGGCGTCATCGTGAATAGTTCTCTGAAGACGTCCACGCAGTGCGCAGAGGCGGTCAAAAAAGCAAACAAGATGTTAGGAATCATTAAAAAGGGGATAGAGAATAAGACTGAGAATATATTATTGCCCTTATATAAATCCATGGTACGCCCACATCTAGAATACTGTGTACAGATGTGGTCTCCTCACCTCAAAAAAGATATTCTAGCACTAGAAAAGGTTCAGAAACGGGCAACTAAAATGATTAGGGGTTTGGAGAGGGTCCTATATGAGGAAAGATTATAGAGGTTAGGCCTTTTCGGCTTGGAAAAGAGGAGACTGAGGGGGGATATGATAGAGGTATATCAAATCATGAGTGATGTAGAGAAAGTGGATAAGGAAAAATTATTTACTTGTTCCCATAATACAAGAACTAGGGGTCACCAAATGATATTAATAGGTAGCAGGTTTAAAACAAATAAAAGGAAGTTCTTCTTCACACAGCACACAGTCAACTTGTGGAACTCCTTACCTGAGGAGGTTGTGAAGGCTGGGACTATAACGTTTAAAAGGGAACTGGATAAATTCATGGTGGCTAAGTCCATAAATGGCTATTAGCCAGGATGGGTAAGAAATGGTGTCCCTAGCCTGTCTGTCAGAGGATGGAGATGGATGGCAGGAGAGAGATCACTTGATCATTGCCTGTTAGCTTCACTCCCTCTGGGGCATCTGGCATTGGCCACTGTCGGTAGACAGATATTGGGCTAGACGGACCTTTGGTCTGACCCGGTATGGCCGTTCTTATGTTAAATATGAAACATGGCATATTAACAGGCAGTGAACCCTGAGCCTGTTTAAGAACAGTCTGTACTCACTCTGTCTTTGTCATCAGCTACGTCACAAAGAGTGTCATCAAGGTCTAAGATTCCTCCATCCCCATGCTCCAGGCGATGTACTTGTATCCAGTAGTTTGGATCCTGTATGCAAAGGAAAAGGATCCATCAGATATTTCAAGTACATATCGGTAAAAAGATATTTCCCAAACAGTCAATATGCCCAGTCCTATACTTACTGAAGTTAATGCTAAAGTTTTCATTCAGATTCAAGTCCTGTACACCTCTACTCCAATATAACACGGTCCTCGGGAGCCAAAAATCCCTTCTGCGTTATAGGTGAAACCCCATGGCAGTAGGGCTGTAGCGGTGATTTAAAGAGCCTAGGGTTCCAGGTATGGGGAGCCCAGGCCCTTTAAATCGCCACCCAAGCCCCACTGCCGGAGCCCCGGGGTAGCGGTGGCAGGGCTCCGATAGTGATTTAAAGAGCCTAGGGCTCCCTGTTAGTGCCCATGTTAGTGTCACAGCCCTAGGCAGTGTTTTCCCTGGCCTCCATGTTCAGGAAACAAGCATACACGTACTCTCAAACAAGAAGCATTTCCCCGAAAGTAACCGTTGGGGCTAGGCAAATTTTGTGGTCAGCCAGTTCCTGACAGCCCCCCCCCCCCCCCCAATGAGGGTGGTAACGAGACATCTGTAAATCTCCTAATTAGGAGAAACCTGGCCAAAAAGCTGAACACGTCATTACCCTTATAAATTGCCCACCGTGCAAGCGGTGGGCAGGGAGAAACGCAGAAATCTGTACCCGTAACCGAGCCTGGTCAACTCGAGGTCTCCCTCGGCTCCGTGTTCTCAGAAGCCTACCCGTTTGCCGGTGGTGATGAAACTTTTGTGGTTTGTGTGTGTAAGTATGCCTAGCTGCTAATTCTGCTAACTAACTGAGCCTGTAATCGTCTGTTATAAGCCGGAGACGAAAGCCGATTCTAGCCGCCCCAAGGCTCCTGCGAGGGGAAACCCACTAACCAGGAAACCTTGAACGCAAGGGGGATTGGCCGGAGTCTCACGGCAATCTTTAACTGTCTTACTGCATTTTTTTTACTTAGACGAGTAATTGCATTTATGCTTAATAATAGCACCAATAGCACCTTTACTAACCCTTGGAAGGACCTGAATAACTACTGGGACCTAGAGCGGTACCAGGGTCAGCTTCTGTTTGTGATTGCAGTATTTTTATTATTTGTTCTAGTATTGTATTGTAGGCCCAAGTTATAACTAGTATTAAGTTGCTCCTTATCCGCACCTGTGACCCATCTAATAAACCGTCAATTTTAACCCCACGACTCATTGTTTGCGTTATCCCCATCGCTACCTTCGGGGCACTTGTCACCCCTCCCGAGGACATCCAGTGATCGAGCCTCCGCCCTATCCCAGCGCTCATTACCTGGTGGATAACAGGCACCTTGTGACCATTTCGGTGGAGCAAGGGGCGAGAGAATTCAGAGATCAACACTCCCCACAGCGGCCAGAGCTCTGAGTCCTTTAAAGCGCTGCTGGAGCCCCAGCGTAGCAGCAGCAGGGCTCCAGTGGCAATTTAAAGAGCCCTGGGCTCCAGGCGCTGTGGGGAGCTCGGGCCCTTTAAATCGCTGTCCAAGCCCTGCTGCAGCAGCTCCGGGGTAGCAGCAGCAGGGCTCCAGTGGTGATTTAAAGAGCTCCGGGCTCCGGCCGCTGTGGGGAGACCAGGCCCTTTAAATCACCGGCTGAGCGTCACTGCCACAGCTCCAGGGTAGCAGCAGCAGCAGGGCTCCAGCAGTGATTTATAGGAGCCGGGGCTGCTCGCAGGAGCCAGTGCCCTGGGCCCTTTAAAGCGCCACCCAAGCTCTGCTGCCGGAGCCCCGGGGTACCCACGCTATATGCAAACCTGTGTTATATTGGGTCATGTTATATCGAGGTAGAGCTGTACATAAAACTTTTGACCCTCGTACACAAGTGAATTATGTAAAGCAGAAGATTTTTCTTTCTGATAGCATCAGTGTTTCTATGGTCCCAATTACTGTAGTATCTGAGCACCTTACACCACTACTGTGGGATGGGGCATGAAAGTACTGCCCTGTCTTAGAACAGCTTTTTTAGGTGACAGAAAAATTTCAGAAATGTCTCCTCAAACTGAAGTATTCCAAGCACTTCAGTCAACAAGCCCCTATAAAGAGAAACTCTCTATATACACCAATACAATTCATCAAAAAACCTTTCAGAGACAGTACGTCAATCCCCAACAATGTTGTTTCACATATTATTGCTACGCAAGACATGTATGTCTCTCATGTGTATAGATTCTGTATTTTGAAGGAAAGATACCATAATTTACCAACAAATGGGGACATAGGCTTCCACAACTTCCCCCATCCTTGTACCATACAAGCAGAATCAGAAGAATGGTACTGCATCAATAGAGGTACACACCCATTTCCCCACAGACATCTACTGTACTGAGCCTGAATTACTACATTTGTTATTCTAAGACAGATCATTTTTATAGTGAAAAATTCTATTATGGCCACAGAGGGCTGGACATGACATATCTAACTCTTTTTTCGCATCTTAGGGCTTGGCTACACGGGAGAGTTGCAGCACTGGTGGTGGGTTTACAGCGTTGCAACTTACTCACCGTCCACACTTGCAAGGCACATACAGCACTGCATCTCCCTGGCTGCAGCGCTGGCTGTACTCCTGCTCTGCCTGGGGTATAACGATTGCAGTGCTGGTGATGCAGCGCTGCTCCGCCACTGTGGCCACCAAAAGCGCTGTAATTGGCCTCCAGAGGTATTCGGAGGTATCCCAGAATGCCTGTTCAGGCACTCTGCTCATCAGTTCGCACTCTACTGCCCTGGCCTCAGGTGACCCGCCATTGAAATGCCCTGGGAATTTTAAAAATCCCCTTCCTGTTTGCTCAGCCAGGTGTGAAGTGCAATCAGTGAATCTTTCCAGGTGACCATGCCTCCATGCGCCAAACGAGCCCCAGCATGGAGCAATGGCGAGTTGCTGGACCTCATCAGTGTTTGGGGTGAGGAAGCTGTGCAGTCACAGCTGCGCTCCAGCCATAGGAATTACGATACCTATGGGCAGATATCAAGGGAAAAGGGAACATGACCGGGACGCGGTGCAGTGCAGGGTTAAAGTGAAGGAGCTGCAGAGTGCCTATTGCAAAGCCCGCGAGAGAAACTGCCGCTCCGGCGCTGCCCCTACGACCTGCCATTTTTACAAGGGGCTGGACACGATACTTGGGGGTGACCCCACTGCCAATCCGACGACCACGATGGACACTTCAGAGCGAGGAGGGGGAAGGAGGAAACCGAGAGTGAGGGTACTGGGGTGGGGGGAGACATTCCAGAGTCCCAGGAGGCATGCAGCCAAGAGCTCTTCTCAAGCCAGGAGGAAGGAAGCCAGTCGCAGCAGCCAGTACTTGGTGAAGGACAAGTAGAGGAGCGGGTTACCGGTAAGCAGCTTTTATTTTCAGGATGGAAATGTTTCGGGAGAGGAGGGGGGGTTAGGGCTGCATGCATGCATGCTTAGACGTGGAACAGCCCATTGAGGTGATCTATCACGTCGCAGTAATTGGCCTCAGTAATCTCTTCTAAAGTTTCAGCCAGAGCGTGGGCAATGCGCTTGCGCAAGTTTATAGGGAGAGCCACTGTGGTCCTTGTCCCACTCAGGCTAATGCGTCCGTGCCACAGTGCCGCGAGGAGTGGGGGGACCATTGCTGCACACATGCAAGCTGCATAGAGGCCAGGGCGGAATCCGTATTGCTGTAGAAGACCCTCCCGCAGCAGCGAGATATCTTCCAGGATTAACTCCTGTGGAAAATGTTGGGAGACTGTTCAGTGTAGATGCCCCCTGAAGCAGTTTGCTTTCCCCAATGCACAGAAACCCCTGCACATCCCTGAAGCAATCAGTCCCCCTTACTCACCATTTCGTGGCTCCTGTGGGTTATGTGCGCTCTGTTTGGTATGGGAAAAGTATGCTAAAGTGAAGACTGTAAACTCCTTCACTGTCTGGGAATAACTGTCTGGGTGAGATTATAAACAATGCTGCCTCTGTTAACTGTTGCCATTTTTGCCTTTTGAAAAGTGTCCTTCACTACTCGACTGCCCGTATCATCCACTGCTCAGAGGCTACAAAACCTCAGGAAGAAGCTGCGAAAAACCAAACAAGACATGCTAAAAGCAGTTATGGATTACTCTGCCAGAGACAGTAAAAAACTGCAGGACTGGAGGAAAAGGGAAAGCAGGATTCGCCAGAGAAACGCAGTGGCTAAGAAGAAAAGCACAAAGCAGCTGATAAGCATCCTGGCGCGCCAAGCAGACTCTATCCAGGCGCTCGTAGCCTTGCAGGCAGAGCACTACCATGCCGGCTCCTCCCCGTCCCAAAGCTCTTTCCCTTGTGCCCCACTGTCAGCTCCAAACCCCCTTCCCCAGCATCCAGGTTCTTACCACCACCAGCTGCCCCTAACACCTCTACGTTCACCAACCAGCCCTGAGAACTACAACTCTTACCCTCTGCATTCAGTCCCCATCACCATGCAGTATTTTCATCCTGAAGTGCAGCAGTCATTACACACCACTCCAGACAGGACATATTCAAACCTGTGACTGTACAGTTCACCACCCCACCCCCCTGCCCTTTAAAGTTCCCAAAATGTTGTGTGTGTCTGTCAAGAAAGTTATTTTCTTTTCAATAAATGAATTCTTGGATTTGAAAACAGTATTTATTATTGCAGAAAGTGAAAGATACCGGAGCCCAGGAAAGAAACAGGCACTGCAAATCATTTTAGGAAAAACAGATTCCTACTAACATTGTAACCACTCCACTTCACTCCCGTGCAAGGTACCAAACATTACTGTTGGTTTTCAGCCTCAAATTCCTCCCTCAAGGCATTCCTAATCCTTGTAGCCCTGTGCTGGGCCCCTCTAGTAGCTCTGCTCTCTGGCTGTGCAAATTCAGCCTCCAGGCGTTGAACCTCGGAGGTCCATTCCTGACTGAATGTTTCACCCTTCCCTTCACAAATATTATGGAGGGTACAGCACATGGATATAACTGGGGGATGCTGCTTTCCCCCAAGTCTAGCTTCCCATACAGAGATCACCAGCGCCCTTTTAAACAGCCAAAAGCACACTCCACAGTCATTCAGCACCGGCTCAGCCTGTAGTTGAACCGATTCTTGCTCCTGTCAAGCTTCCCTGTATACAGTTTCATGAGCCAAGGCATTAACAGGTAAGCGGGGTCTCCAAGGATCACAATGGGCATTTCGACGTCCCCTACTGTGATCTCGTGGTCTGGGGAAAAAGTCCCGGCCTGCATCTTCCTGAACAGGCCACTGTTCCGAAAGATGCGTGCATCATGCACCTTTCCAGGCCAGCCTGTGTCAATGAAACGCCCATGGTGATCCACAAGCACCTGGAGAACCAAAGAGAAATACCCCTTCCGATTAATGTACTCGGATGCTAGGTGGGGTGGTGCTAGAATAGGAATATGCGTTCCATCTATCGCCCCTCCACAGTTAGGGAAACCCATTTGTGCCAAGCCATCCACAATGTCCTGCACGTTCCCCAGAGTCACGGTTCTTCTTAGCAGGATGCAATTAATGGCCCTGCAAACTTGAATCAACATGATTCCAATGGTCAACTTTCCCACTCCAAACTGGTTTGCGACCGATCGGTAGCTGTCTGAAGTTGCCAGCTTCCAGATTGCAATAGCCACCTGCTTTTCCACTGACAGGGCAGCTCTCAATCTCATGTCCTTGTGCCACAGGGTGGGGGCGAGCTCAGCACACAATCCCATGAAAGTGGCTTTTCTCATCAGAAAGTTCTGTAGCCACTGCTCATCATCCCAGACTTCCATAATGATGTGATCTCACCACTCAGTGCTTGTTTCCCGAGCCCAAAAGCAGCGTTCCAAGGTGCTGAGCAGTTCCGTGAATGCCACAAGCAATTTAGTGTCATACGCGTCAGGCGACTCGATATCATTGTCGGACTCCTCACTGTCACTTTGGAGCTGAAGGAATAGCTCAACTGCCAAACGTGTGCTGGCGAGACTCACTAGCATACTCCTCAGCAGCTCAGGCTCCATTTCCCACAGAAATTGCGCTGCACAGAAACCGTTGGGAGAGTCACAAGGGCGCCAAACGTGGAGGGAAAAACAGTGACTGCTGGGATGTGAAGCAATGCATCATGGGGCGTTGGGATAGGAAGCCGAATGACCCGCACCCTTCCATCTCCTTCCCACAACCCATGGCGCCAAAATGGGAGGAGGTGCTCTGTGGGATAGCTGCCCATAATGCACCACTCCCAACAGCGCTGCAAATGCTGCAAATGTGGCCACACTGCAGCTCTTTCCCTACACAGCTGTATGAAGACAGCTGTAACTCCCAGCGCTGTACAGTTGCAAGTGTAGCCATACCCTTAGCTAGCCCACCTGCGTAACAATGACAACACTCTGAGCTGTTGTTCAATGTCTAACGTTAGGACAAATTCAATACATTTCATATGGTGGACAGTTTTCAAAACTGAGTAATGGGTTTAGGTGCCTCAATTTTGGGGGATCCAATATATTACACCTTAAAGAGACCTGATTTTCAGAAAGTACTGACCACCCATCTTTTAAACATGAAATACTTAAAAGGGGTCTCAAGACAGGCCCCAAAAACTAGGGCATCCAAAAGCTTGTCTTATAGCAGGAATGGACTAAATATTTTATGAACACATCTCAAAATTCCTGTGGTATCATCCACCACTTAAATGAAGGAAACAAAGCATATGTTTTCACAAAAATCTCTCAAAATGTTTTAATAGCTCTGGGTTTCCCAGTCATAATGTCTGTTCTGCATCTGGCTTAATCAGATCGTAAGGTCTTTGAGGTTGGGGCTGTCTCTAGGTTGTATCTTGTCCATGCCAAGGGCACTGTCGGTCCTGAACGAACAAATAACGATAACATTACTAGGCAGTGGGTCACAACTCTGTTATACATGGATCTGACATCAAGAGCATGTATTACACAGTCTCTGACTGAGATCAGGGATACTGTGGAATTTTTTAAACAGAGGCTGTTTTTCAGGTTAACTGCTGGAGCATATGAGGTTTCAAAAGGACTTATCCTCAGCCACATTACCTCAACTTCCCAATTGGATTTTTGAATAATTGTGAATTACCATTAACTTTCACCTCAAGTTGCCTACAAAATATTAAAAGTTGAACTACTGCAGTTCAAATTACCAGTTTTTCAAACTCAAAGTTACACTGCTACCAACAGAGAGAAAGGTACAAGGCAAAAATCACTGATGTGTGGGAGGCAGAGGTCTTGGAAGAAGGGCTTTTTTCTCATTTTCATATGTAAAGGACTGGAGTTGGGGAGGCAGGAATGCCATCCCCACCCACATATCCCCTGTTTTAACATGGTGTGGGGCCAAAATATTTGAGAGGAGATTTTTCTTACAAGGTAGAAAGAAATGCTATTAAGCAAGCGCTTTTACTGGAAAAACAGCCCCCACTCTCTCCGTTACACTTCCACTTCTGTTTTCCTTTGCTGCAACGTATTGATTCCCATCCTTCTTTGTCCTCTAGGTCAGTGCTTCTCAAAGCGGTGGTCCGCGGACAGGTCATCGGCTGCTGGTCCTCAGCGAGTTTCCTCATAAGAGCGTCGAATAGGATAATAATATGGCACCAGTCCCTGGCACATTGGAAAAAAAATTGCCGGTTCCCCACATCAGATAGCTTGAGAAGCACTGCTCTAGGTCTCCATTGCCATACTCCACGTTCCCTTCCTTTGCCGCCTCAAAAGGCTACACAGAACTTTATTAGTAACACAATCTAGCCTGCCCTCATGAACAGTAGCATTTTACACCCCAAAGCAACACTGTTTACAGTAGCACAAACACAACATGCATAGGCCTTGGTTTCATGCCGCTGCTTGCCACTGCCACAGGGAAAGGGGTACTTTGAACAGATATAACCTAAATTTAAAAGATCTCTACATCTTTGGCTCCCTATCCCAAAGATCAGATTTTAGAATTGTATTTTGTCAAATGCTATTCTTCTCAGAAATGTAATCCCAGTTAGTGATCTTAAAATCTTTATTAACTATTAAATGCAAAAACATTTCACAAAAAACATTCTTGAAGCCAGAATACACTGTTCCTGCAGTTTTGACTAAGGGCTAGTCTACACTGGCAATGCTGAAGCGCTGACACCACAGTGCTCTAATGTGGCTTGTGAGGTCGCAGCACAGCGCTCTAAAAAACCACCTCCACAAGGGGCATAGCCACCAGCGCTGGTAAACTGTCTACACTGGTGCTTTGCAGCGCTGAAACTTGCTGCACTCAGGGGGGTGTTTTTTCACACACCTAAGCAAGAAAGTCCAGCGCAGTAAATTGCCACTGCAGACAAGCTCTGATCTACCAAACACACAGTTTCCCCCTTATTGTAACCGCACTAGTGACATCATCACTTATACAAAATGAAGTTTTCTACAAGTACTAGCTCAACACACCACATCACTACTGTGAGGTACAGGGCTTTGGACAATACTGACAAACACTATACCATCATTTTTATAGCTGTTTAATTAACAAATATCAGCATTTTCTCAAATCATCATAAAATGTACCAGAAACACAATTTTTACACTTGCAAAAATGAACGTAACACTTTCTGTTTAGAGAAACAATACACAACAAGGCAACATTCCCTCCTCCCTAGCTCCACCCCCCATTTGGCAGGGCAATACCAAGTTATAGGGATATTTCCATATACAACCTAACATTTTAAGTATTGAGTTGACCCAACTGAAATACTCAACCAGAAAAGCTTTTAATATCAGCCAAGTGCAACAAGATTTAGCTAAAACTGTGTATACATATAAAACTTAATGGACAGATTTTAGACCAGATTATATATACAGATTAGAGAGAGTTTCTACATTAAGATTGTGACCTACTTTTCCTTCTGTTTGTGAAAGGAGATGAAAATACTTCATTCCTATGTAATTTGTCTATATATCGAAAATTCTACAGTAAACAGGAGAGCTCAAGTTTGCTTTAAATTCTTCTCTGAAATTACTTTATGGGAAAAAAAACACTCCTGGTTGCTATTGGACCTTTTGGGACACATACACCCGGAAGTGATTATACCGAAGATTATACCGATGTGTGCTTTTGTTTAATTTGAGCATGTAATGTTTCACTGTTTATAAAAAGATCAGGCAAAGCTATCAGCTTATACACACTGTCCTCATGTTCCTATCTGGCAAGCTCTAGAACAAAGTCCAAATAAAACATACCATTGTAAACTCAACTTTCAAACCAGTAAACAGTAGGGAAGACAGTTTCTCATCTCACATCCCACTATGTAAAGCATCTCTATCTCTGGTATCTGAAAAAACACTGTCACAGGATTGAATACAAATAGCTGGGTTTTTAAGGCTTGACAGAATTGACAGGCTACAATAAGGTTTACACTTCAAAACATAACAAGTCACTTATTACAGTGACTCGTTACCTCAGCTCAAAAACTCAACTGGGATTTGAGATATAAGCCAAACTTTATTGCAATCTGGAAATGAGAAAGAACTATTTTACAGCGAACATGAACCGACCTGCCTCTTCAACTCTATCATCTGAAGCCTAACTGTTCTTGGAAAAATCGCTTAACCTCTCTAGCCTCTGTTTCCTGTCTGTAAAATGGGGATATTACAGACAGGGTACAGATGCAAGAGTGGCTAAATCCACAAGGACAACCAGCATTAAGCTGAACTCTGGTATTTCTGGAGGTTTATCCTGTTCTCAGACAGTTTGCACGTTAATAAAAGGGCAACACAGCAAACACACAAAATTACAGGATCCATAATGGAATGACATCATCAAAAACACAATTGCTGCCCTTATGCTACATCATATGCCCAACCTACGCAGCTAAGATACAAGCTGCATTCTTCTGCCAATCAGCAAGTATTTCGTTTTTAAAAAGTGCTTTTCTCTTCTGTGAGAAATGTCAAAGAAAAAAAAACTTAATTTCATGCACCTCATATATTTTATAGTTTACACCACAAAACCTGAGCTGAGTCTATTATGGCTCTTCCTGTTTAACAAGTCACTAACACAAAATATAGGTTAACAAGACTAAACAAGGAATACCTAAAATGAGTTTGGCAAGAGCTTACACAGACAAGATCTGCTAAGTAAATATGAAACAACAATAAACCTTTTCATTTAAGTTTTCTCTATACCATGTGGAGACAGTCATTACTCGATTCTCCTTTGCTCCCTGTGATTACTCCACATTTTACAACATTTATCTACATAACTTTTGAGCAATGGAAAAGATTGTAGGTTCCAGAAATAGATACCGCCAAATGAAAACACAAAATCCTACCACCACTGAACTCTGTGAGTAACTGAAATCCAGAGCTAAGTCTTTGGCAATGGTCTCTATCTATATTATACAGCAGAATAAACAAACAACTGGTCCAAAAACCTGAGCTTCGCAAATATTCAAAACCTGGATATAAATGATGTAGCTTGAGCCCATCCATAGTATTTACTACCTTCAAAAGACACTAGACCAGTGGTTCTCAAACTGTGGGTCGTGATCCCATTTTAATGGGCTCACCAGGGCTGGTGTTATATTTGATGGGGCTCGGGGCTGAAACCAAATCTGAGATCCACTTCCCAGGGATCAAGCCCTCAAGCTTTGGCACCCCCCAGGGCAGCGGTGCTTGTGCTTTGCCCCCCCTGCCCAAGATGGTGGGGCTTAGGCTTCGGTCCCCCTTCCCAGGGTTGTGTAATAGTTTTGGTTGCCAGAAATGGGTCACGGTGCAATGAAGTCTGAGAAACCCTGCACTAGACTAAATTCTGCCTTCAGTTGCACTCAAATACAATTTCACTCTCTTCAGCATGACTGCAAGTGTGACACTGCATATCTTGACTAACTATGGGTTTCATTCACAGCTAGGGAACAACACTGAGTATTTCTTATCTAATGTTAATAAAACACCTCCAAAGTAAATTATTGGAAGAATTACTGAAAATATTATTTTAGCTTAGATGGAAGACTTATTGGACCATAACCTGGCCTTCAGCACTCAGTGAGTTTTCATAGCAAGTGGCAAACCCTTCTGATCAGTCCTTTGGGACACTCTGAAAGGCATTTTGTGTCATCGTATGTCTGGGTTACAAAGAATAAGGAAAAAGCACTACAGCATAGTGTCCTAAAATGAAATCTCTCCAATTAGAGATTCCTCCAGTAGTGACTCTTGAAGCTTTACTCTGCTCAGCCCACATGGAAAGTGATTTTTTACCCAGTACAATTAAATACGCAGGAATTCTATTACAAATCAGCTAACACCAATACTGCAATAAAAATTCTCAAGGTGCTCCATTCTGAACGTATACAGACATCTGATGTGTGTTTATCAGGCTGTGTGTCACATTATTTGCTATGTATAAAAAATACATCTATAAAAGATTATGATTTAAAGCTGTCCTGCTGCAATACCTAGACCAAATAAGCCCTTTCTTAAAAAACTGAAAGACGGTGAAGATGCAAATACATGGAATCTGAAGTGGAAATGCCACTGTTTAAAATGGACCAATACCAAGAACTAAATATATTTTAAAATGGTATTTAGAAAATTGTTAAAATATTTTCCTGAGAAAATTTCTTATATAGCAATATCTACTTAGAGACAATTACAATTTTACACATATGGCTACTCAGCACAATAATATTTTGGTGAAAGTTTAAATTTAATTCTTTGAAATAGAATTAGGTTTTTTTAAATTCATACTTAGCTACTCAGAACTACGATTTTTAGAACTCTGACAATTATATTCACTCACTAATTGATACTAACCTCAGAGTTCAATGAATTTTTTAAGTTTTCAACACAACAGGTATCAAGTTAAATTTTATTACAGCAATAGATTAAATTATACTGCTCTAGAACAATTTAGTTCTTTTGGGAAGGGTAAATCAGTAAGGCGTAATTATTTTGTAAAAGCTATGTGGATGTTTTTAGCATAGTTCAAACAATGTGCAGATCTGGCCAGTTCATTTCATTCAATTCAAGGGCATCGGTAATGCTAAACCTGAAATTCAATGTAATAATACAGTCGTGTAATCATTGCATCACACTCCTCAAGTCTAAGCAAGTCAGTTCTTCTGTTTTCTGTGTACCCCACCCAGTTACATATTCTACCTAGCTGTGCTCTGAAAATTACTTAAATTACATTTTTAAACACTTCACTTTCCACCTCAGAGTTTTTCTATAATTAAAGAAGATAAATATTTTGTTAAGTGAACATTCACCTAGAAAGTGAACACAAGAACAGATAGTCCCACAAAGCTAGTAAGTGGTTTATATTTTGTTTATTCCACATTGATTACATAGAAAAATAAGACACTCAGGATAAACTGAGAATGCCATCACTGTAAGTAACCTTGTACTATTTTATGACTAAATGATTGTACTCTCCCAGATAATGGAAAAAAGAACCATATGCAGAGGATAGAATATATAGGAAAAAGCAATGGAAATTATGTCTGTTAATGGCATAGAAAGTGATTTCCTACTCCTTTAGTTCTAAATATTTGTATGTACTGTTTTCATAAAAGTCTATCCTTTCCAAAAGAGTACAAAGGAGTACAATGGGGTTTCTAGTCGTGAAGGAAAGTTACTGTAAAACTGCTTGTTTTCTGGAATATTTTTAATTCAACCTGTTCAAGAGGAAGGCAATTACAGCTTCTCAGTTCAGAAAATGATACCTGTGTTGGGACAACAGAAATAAGTTTCCTAAGACTTCCCAGTTTAAAGCATTTTATTGTGACTTTCACAACATGTACAAGTTTTAAAAACAATCTAATCTCAGTCTTCCCTTTATTAATATACTTATTTTTTCATATGATGCTCATTGCTGTATTATCTCATCATGACATCAGCATACTGTTCCTTCCAATACATACAGAGGTATATTCCATAGTATATTTGCGTAATTAGAACAAAATGCTTCCTGGTTGTTAAAATGTCTTGAGATGACCAGCAGAGAGCAGCATTTGCATTACTGCTCACTCACTGCTAAGAGAAATTCCAACATTACTTCTTTCAGACCATAGGAACCCATGCCTACTGACTCCTCCATCTCGGAGTTGACAGCAGCCCTATCAGCTGCCACTACAACTGCTAGCTTATTTATCTGGAAACAAACTAAACTAGATCCTTTTAAGATGTAGTCACATTGACTCCATGCTTTCAGATCAACACCAACTGGGATCAAACTTTCAAATGTAACCTTTAATGTGGGTGACTGGTTTTCCAAGGCAATTAGCATCTACTTATCAAACTGAAATCAATGGCAGATGATCAAAATTTCTGAAAAGCGGATTGAAAATTTTAAAATTGTAGGAACCCAAAATTAGATGTCATTTATTAAAATAAAGCCATTAGAGTTTGTGTGCGTTGTCAATATTACCCTTATAAAAGTGTGACCTTTTTAATATTAAATGTCCTTGCATCAAGTAATTCTTGTCTGAAATTACTGGGGGTTTTCTTATATACAACAACTTCAGAAAGAGTTAGAATGTTTTAGGGGTTTCAAATTTCCAATTCTATTAATGATTGCTTTACTTTTACAATACTTCAAATAGTAAATGCAAGCACATTTTTCTAATAGCTGTTTAAAATTGTCTGGAATGTAAGAATACATTACATACTGTGCTATTATCTGCACTATTCCTGAATATTTTCACAACAGATAACACTTTTATGGCAAAAGCACACATACATTAAAAACATCACAAAATAATCAGCCTGGAGTGTGTACCAGAACTATCTGTTCAACAACATAGCACAAAAGAAACCACAAACATTGAAGAACGGTAACAGGCTGAACTGAAAATAATGGTTAATTTAAAAACTATAATACATCTGAAAATTTGCCAATAAGTTTATTCATTTCCATGTCTACCTCTGTTCTATGGGAGGGAACTTTCAGAACCAACTTTCAGGTGCCAAAGAAAAGCCACAAACAGCTTTTAATATCAGATGGATTCTAACTGTTTTCCACAGCCCAACAGCCTAGCAAGAGCAAATATTATAGTTCAAATTACATCTCATTTACTTCGTATCTCTGATGGAATTCCAAATAAGACCCACCGTGCAACAAATACTTCAGCTGCAAGAAGAAAAAGTTTACGCATGTGTAAGCATTCAACTATAGGAGAACACATCAATCTCTCTGGTCATTCAATAACAGACCTCAAAGTGGAAATTCTTCAACCAAAAAAACTTCAAAAACAGACTCCAACGTGATGCTGCAGAACTGGAATTAATTGGCAAACTAGATAGCATCAGATTAGGCCTGAATAAAAACTGGGAGTGGTTGGGTCATTACAAAACCTAAACTTAATTTCCCCAATACTAATTTCTCCCTATGGATACTCACACCTTCTTGTCAACTGTCTGTAATGGGCCACTTTCTTACCACTTCAAAAGTTATTTCTCCTCCTTTGGTATCCTGCTGTTAATTGAGTTCTCTTGTTAGACTGACTTAACACTTGGTAAAGTAATCCACATCCTTTCATGTATTTATACCTGCTCCTGTATCTTTTACTCCATACATCTGATGAAGTGGGTTCTAGCCCATGAAAGCTTATGCCCAAATAAACGTGTTAGTCTCTAAGGTGCCACAAGGACTCTTTTTGCATTCAGCAATAGTTATTTCAACATAAGCACACTGAACTGCTCTCTGAAGACTTAACTCTACAAGATGGGGAACTTTAATGGGAGTTCGAGGTGCTCACACACATCATAGAACAGCCATTCTCAAATGGTGGTGTGAGGGGGGACCTGATGTGTGAGCTGGTGGCTGTGACCTCTAAAATCCCTGGGCCACCAGGACCCTGTGAGGGTCCTGCTCAAGGGCAGGAAAGACCAGCTCACTGACTTCCCCTTTTCCGACTGCTGATTCTATCCCTCCCTCCCACCTCCCAATCCTAGAGCTGCTCCTTACGCCCTGTCTCATGCACCATTTGGCTTCAAAACAAGTGAAGTGGGGAGCTTCAAAAACCTATGGAGCAAATCTTCTTAACTCTCAGAGCTGAGCACTGCACAAACACAGGGGAAAGCAAAGAGACCCTTTCACTCCATGGCATCAACCAAATCTCACCCCTTCATCTTCTACGATCTGTAACCCACAAAATGGTCAAAAAATTATTCTTTGGATTTGGGGATATGGTGGACTGTGGGATGAATTTCTGGGCATTTTTGTACATTGTGGATGAAAAAATTGGAGTTCCACAGCTTTAGGAGAAACTCCAAGAGAAACTCCGGCACCCTGCCACATCAGCATATTTTTTCTTTTTACACAAGTATATGTACTTTTTTTTTTTGCACACACACACAGGCTGCATAACACTTCCCACTACTACCTGTGAATGGCAGCAATATCTAATACTAAGTAAGCTCTGCTTAGTGGAACATGTTCTTTTCTTTGTAGACAAAGAATCTGATGGCTTTCCTACTTCACTGTGATGACTTCATACAATGAAAGGCCATCAAAGTTGAAATTTGGATATCTGGGCTATGTCACATTTCTAAAAATGAACACAGAAGGTGAAGAAGGTATTATTTATGGAACAGAAAGTAATGCTAATTTTTCCCTCCATATTCACTTTCAACAGTAACAATAAATTACTTTTTAATTTCTCACGTTACATTGACAGTTTCAATGCTCATTACAAAATTAGTGCTTATTCATTTTCTCATGTTAAACAACATACATTGATCATTAGCCCATTTCAGAACTAGATCTGTGCCTAAAAACATAACACAATCCACTGAATTGAACTGGCAGTCATGGTCAATTAACTGGTTATTCCTTGGATCTCATTTTAATAGCAAGAAGTCCTAATTTAAAATGCTAAGTTTACTTTGGCTGGTAAAGGGCATTCAGGCATGGTGTCTGATTTTTACAGATTATCAAATATATATAAACCTACTCACTCTTGTGTAGAAGAGAGACTCCACACAATTAATGATTTCTTAAACTGCTTCTCTTGCTCACTTCAGATCAACATCTGAATATATTCTTATTTCCCACCCAACAGCATTAACTAAAAATACAGACTGTCCCTCAAGCAAAATTTTATCGAGTTATCTCAGTCTGACTTGGAGCTTTGGATTTTCATCCACTCCTTCTTTATGGGGCGTACGGTCAAGTGGATAAGGTAGGAGTGGGCAAACTTTTTGGCCCGAGGGCCACATCTAGGTGGTAAAATCGCATGCAGGGCCATGAGTGTAAGGCTAGGGCAGGAGGGTGGGAAGGTGTGCAGGAAGGGGCTCACGGCAAAGTGTTGGGGCACAGGAGAGGTGTAGAGCGGCTCAAAGCAGGAGGTTGGGGTGCGGGGAGTGGTGCGGAGTGCGACATGGGCTCAGGGAAGATGGCTCAGGGCAGGGGGCTAAGGTGCAGGGAGGGGTGCGGAGTACAGCATGGTTTCAGGGCAGGGGGTTAAGGTGCAGCAGGAGGCTCAAGGCAGGAGGTTGGGGTGCAGGGAGGGGTGCGGCGGGGGGGCTGGGATGCAGGATGGGTGCGTGGTGCAGCAGGGGTTGGGGTGTGGTAGGGGACTCACGGCAGGGGGTTGAGGTGCAGGATGGGCGTGGGGTGCGGCAGGGTGCTGGGGTGCAGGAGGGATGTGGAGTGCGGCATCGGCTCAGGGTAGGTAACTCAGGGGGTTGCAGTGTGGCAGGAGGCTCAGGGCAGGAGGTTAGGGTGCAGGATAGGTGTGGGGTGCGGCAGGGGGTGGGGTGCCGGATGGGTGTGGGGTGTATGGGGGGCTCAAGGCAAGAGGTTGGGGTGCACAGAGGGGTGCAGAGTGCGGCAGGTAAATCAGGGCAGGGGGTGAGGTGCAGCAGGGGGCTCAGGGCAGGGGGTTGGGGTGCAAGATGGGTGCGGGGTGCAGCAGAGGGTTGGGGTGTGGGAGGAGTTCAGGGTGTGGGCTCCAGCACGGCGCCAGTTACCTGGAGTGGCTCCGAGGTAGCAGTGGGGCTAAGGCAGGCTCCCTGCCTGCCCTGGCGCCGTGCCGCTCATGGAAGCAGCCAACACGACAACTCTGTGGCCCCTGAGGCGGGGGCGGGGCAGGGGGCGCCACACACTGCCCTCACCTGCAGGTACCTCCCCTGAAGCTCCCATTGACCACGGTTCCCTGGTCCCAGCCAATTGGAGCTACAGGGGGGAAGGGGTGCCTGCAGGCAAGGGCAGTGCATGGAGCCATCTGCCCCCCCACCTCTACCTCTGGGGCCACAGGGACGTGGTACCGGCCACTTCCGGGAGCAGCATGTGGCAATCCCATGGGCTGGATCCAAAGCCCTGATGGGCCAAATCCAGCCCACAGGCTGTAGTTTGCCCACCCCTGGGATAAGGCATGAGTCTAACAGTCAAGAGACTGGATTCTAATCTTAGCTCTGCAGCTAAACTTGCTGCATGACCCTGGAGAAGTCACTTCACTTCACTTCTCTGGGTGTTAGTTTTCTCATCTATAGAATGGGAATAAGACTTACCCTGCATTGTAAAGCACTTTGAGTTCTAAGGACAAAATATGCTATAGAAAAACTAAGTAGTACTAACAACTATTTTCACAGCATACAAATCTCAACCGAGAGGAACAATGGGATTTTTTATACAGAACGATCTAAAATCACTGAAGTGCTACTGAACACAGCAAACTAGGATTCTATGAAAGACTACGTTACAATGTTTCTGGTCTCCTTCCACCTACACAAACATCCCAGAACATGCTATTACCATCTCTAAGAAAGCACCAAACTGAACCAAAAATATGAAAGAAGGAGAGGAAAGCTATGAAATATTTTCCGGTATTAGAATATAAATGGCAGGAAGCTTGTGTTAACTAACTACTAAGGCCCTACCAAATTCACAGTGTATTTTGGTCAATTTCTGAGTCACGGGATTTTTAATAATCATAAATTTCATGATTTCAGCTATTTAAATCTAAAATTTCACTGTGTTTTAACTGTACAGGTCCTGAGCCAAAAAAGAACAAGTTGTGGGGGGTGGTCACAAGATTATTGTAGAGGGGTTGCGGTACTGCTTCTGAGCTGCTGCCTTCAGAGCTGGGTGCCCAGCCAACAGCTGCCACTCTCTGGCTGCTCAGCTCTGAAGGCAGTGCAGAAGTAAGAGTGATACCCTCTGCCCCCTGAAACTCCCTTTTGGGTCAGCGCCGCCAATTTGAGAAATACTTGTTCCCCCCATGAAATCTGTATAGTATAGTATAAAAGCACACAAAAGACCAGATTTCATGAGTGGGGTGAGGAAAGAGACCAGATTTCATGCTCCATGCAGTGTTTTTCCATGGCCATGAATTTGGTAGGGCCCTATTAATAATGAAGGGTAAAGCAGGAAGCTTTGTTGGGGAAAAAGGTTGACACATTGTACTTACCATGAATACTAAAATTATCTTAATTTAAATCTTGGAAGATTGTGTTATATTCTGTTATTGAAAGCGAAAAATAGCTTTTTTCCAAACACTTGAGTAAAAATTGAGTGCAATAATTTCTGCTTTAAAAAACTAAACAGAAAACTCTCCACCCCCCGACCCATCTCTCACACACACACACTCTTACTTCGCATGCATGTCACTTTGGGGGAGGGGAAGGGAGAAATATAGGTAAGTAGATGACCTGACTCTCATGAAACTTGGAAACTACCTTGGGTCTGAATCTGGGGTAGAGGTGTAGCAAGACTTTTTCTTTATAGAAGGTAATATGGCGGGCCAACTCCCTGTTCACTGACTCTTCTGAACAATGTTATAGCTATCAGAAAGGCCACCTTCATGGACAGATGGGTCATAGAGCATGTAGTTAATGGCTCAAAAGGAGTCTTAGTGAGAGATGATAGAATGAAATTAAGGGCTTATTGAGGTATGATCATCACTGATGGACAGGATCTGAGAATCCCCTTCAAAATCTATTTGTGATAGTGTGCATGAAAATCATACTGTTATCCACTGGAGGATGGAAAACGCTGATTGCTTCTAAATGCACCTATAGGGAACTGAATGCAAGACCTGAAAGACTTTAGGGTGAGGAGATTCTAACTTGCACTGATGAGCCCAAGCAGAGAAACACTCTATTTAGCCACATAACAGCTTCTTGTAGAACCTTTTCCACTTTGGTTAAGGATGGATTGCACAGTCTTGGAACACGAGCATTCTATCTCCAATGCCCACTCAAATATCAGACTGAGTTGCAGACCCCAGACTGTGATGTGTGATCTGGCCCTGGTGTTGTATTAGAAGGCCTGTGGATGCTCATGGGTGTTTCACTAAGAGCTTCAACAGATCTGTGATCCACAACTGTCTTAAGCAGTTGGGCAGGATGGGGATGACTAAAACTTTGTCTCAGCGTATCTTCCACAAAACCTGTGGTATCAAAGGAATTGGAAGGAAAACACACCCCACATGACCCTTCCACAACATCAGCAGGACATCTCCCAAGGAGTCTCTGCCTAAGGCTGCTCTGGACTGGTGACGAGGAACTTTCCTGTTCACCTATGAGTAAGGCTACGTTTTGGTCTCAGATATTTTTAGTAAATGTCATAGACAGGTCACAGGCAGTAAAAAAAATTGGTAGCCCATGACCTGTCCATGACTTGTACTATATACCCCTGACTAAATCGGGGGGGGGAGGGGGAAGGAGGGGTGCTGCGGGTGCTTGGAGAGAGGACAGCGTGGCGGGGGACACAGGTGCTGGGGGGGGGCAGGCGGCAGCACATGGCCCTGTACCCCTGCTGGTGCTTGGCAGTGGGGGGCTGGCAAGGCTGCCAGGCTCCTACCTGGCTCCGTGCCTCCCCAGAAGTGCCAAAATCCCCCTCCCTCTGCTCCTAGGTGGAGGCATGACCAGGCAGCTCTGCACACTGACTCTGCCCTGAGTGTCAGCTCCGCAGCTCCCATTGGCCGGGAACCATGGTCAATGGAAGCTGTGGGGGTGGCGCCTGTGGGCAAGGGAAGCATGTAGAGACCCCTGGCTGTGCTGCACCTTCACCTAGGATCAGAGGGATGTTGCTTACCTAGGGGGGCTCCCTGGAAGCAGCACCGCACTGTGACCTCAGCCCTTCCTGCATCCCAACCCCTAGTCCTGACTCCCACAAAGTCCTCCTGGTGCAGGGGAGGGGCAGTGGCCCAAGACTTCCCCAGTAGCAGCTGGTGCAGCTGACACAGGGGCTGCCTGAGCTGCTCTGGCGGCCCCTGAGCCGAGCACACGAGCCACTGCAGAAGTCATGGAGGTCATGCCATGACTTTGTGACAAACCTGCAGCCTTACCTGAGGTGAAAAGTTCCATGCCAGCATTCTCCATTGAGCAAAGATGTTGAGAACCAAATCATGAGTCTCCCATTCGTGATTCACAGAAAACTGTCTGCTTAGGTAGTCCACTAGGGAATTTTGCATCCTGGTGAGAATGCTGCTGATAGGGTTATGTGATGTTTGATGCACCAGTTCCACAGAGTGACTGCCTCTGTGCACAGAGAAAGGGAGAGAGAGATCTCATTCCCCCTTGTTGTTTATATAAAATACTGTTGTCATATTGTCTAGCATTATCTGAACAGATTTGGACTGGGTAAGTGGGAGAAAGGCATTGCAGGCTTGATAGACTGCCCCGAGGTCTAGTAAGCTGATCTGTTTACTGAACTCCCAGGCGTCCAGCGGGCTTCCAGAAGCCCTGTGCCATATGATCACCCTTGTGCGCACCCCAACCCAAGAGAGAGGCAACAGTAATAATGGCTACCTTGGGTGTGGGTGTGAGGAAAAGGATCCCTACCTGAACATTCTCTAGTTTTGTCTACCTGACAAAAGAGTCTAATACCTTGGGTGGAACTGACACCTTGTCATTTATGGTGAGTGCATCAAGACAAGCCAGGATTGCAGGCATCATAGATGTAGCCTGGTCAATGGTGTGTGCATGAGGCCATGTGGCCAAGGATCAGAGAGATGTTGCTTACTTTGGGGGGCTCCCTGGAAGCAGCACCGCACTGTGACCATCATCAGAACCTGCCTTTCTGATGATGGTCACAGGTTCTGATGATGTCCTGTGTCTGATAGTGACCTTTGTATGAGAGTTCTCATGGCCTGAAAACTCCTGAGAGGCAGATATGTTCTTGCAATAGTAGAGTCTAACATTGCCCCTATGAAGTCTATGCACCTCATAAGGGTCAATGTGCATTTTTTGTGACTGACACAGACACCTAGAAAAGTAAAAGTCTGAGCAGATTACAGGTTTCCCTGTGGACCTCCTTGTAGGAATTGCTTGTGAGAAGCCAGACATCAAGGTATGAGAAGACTATAAATCCTTCTCTTCTTACCCAAGCAGCCACCACTGGGGGGCCTTTTGTCAACATCCTGAGTGCTATGATCAGACCAAAGGGGAGTACTCTGAATTGGTAAAGGTCTTGATCGAAGAGGAATTTGAGGAACCTTATGTGGGCTGCCTGCATATATCTGTATGAAAACATGCATCTTGCACGTGGGGAGCTGTGAACCACGTGCCCTCCTCTAATGAATGAATTATTGGTGCCATGGATATCATGCAGAATTTTAGTTTTTGGATAAACTTGTTTAACTGACATCAAGAATTGGCCTCCATTCTTCTTGGTGATCAAGAAGTAAGGAGAATGGAATAAACTTCTGTGGTATTGAGGTGAAACATTTTCTATGGCTCCCCGGAAGAGCAAGGAGTTCTCCTCCTGTCATAAAATCTCCTTGTGAGAGAGATACTCCTTGTGAGGGTAGATCAAAGCACACTAGGCAATTTCTAGTGCACATTAACAGGGTCCATATGGATACTTAGTATGTGGCAGGTTAGATCTACACCAGATTTACACCCTGGTTTACTGTGAATCAAGTGTTTGATTGGACAAGCCCTTTAATTCCAGCCATGGATATACAGTGCAAGGTTTCAAGTGACTAAGTCTATATCTACACTACCACGGTAAGCTGACCTATGCTACGTAACTCCAGCTATGTGAATAACATAGCTGGAGTTGACGTACTTGAGGTCAAGTTATGATGGGGTCTACACTACGGGGAGTCAACAGGAGAAACTCTCATGTCGACTTACCTTACTCTTCTCGTCAGGGGTAGAGTACAGGGGTTGACTGGAGAACAATCCGCTGTTCATTTGGTAGGTCTTCACTAGACCACCAGTGGATCAATAACAGAGCATTGATACCGGCTGTAGTGTAGATGTAGCCTAAGTAACCAAAGGCAGGGACAGAAGGGCCTTGCAAAGACAACTCTAGAAACAGCCAGTCTTAAAACCAAACTTGGGCAAGAGATACGAGTTCACCATTACATTAATTATAAGGAATACTTACAAAAGGGTATGTCTGTAACCCACCTACTGTGTGTACCCTGTGCCAGGAGCTGGGTGGGAATTCCCAGAACCTTGCACGATGCAATATGCCACAAAGTGGGCTGTCTCAACACAACAATATAATGTATTTTTCATACTGAATTTAGTCCTGGAGTAAGGCAATAGCTTCACAGACCTAGAAATTGTTCTGTTTATAACCATAGACCAATTACAACAGGGACAGCAGAGGTGCAGTCTTCTCTGCACTGTCCCACAAACTGGTCGCTGTACCACAATCAGTAAAATTGGAATCATTGAAGGGACTGTTATAGAGGTGAGATCAGTAAAACCGGGAACACAGGGAGTTATACTGCAAGCAACTCAGCCACACAGATAGAGCAGCGCATAGGGTTTAATAAAGTTCCACTTGTTCAGTTTAGCTTGTATTCAGTGACCACCTTTATGGATAAGGGGAAGTTTAATTCCCTTTCATTCTTTGACTTCTAAGACAGCTCAAAAAGTTACCAGTTATGATGTGCAACATGATGTTCATACAGACTGAAGAACTACCAGATAACCACTTTCCATCATTATTTAACTGGACTGAACTGGGAACAATGACTCATACATGAAAGACTTCCCCAAGCCAGTCGTGTCATCTACATGTAGTACCTATGCAATTATGAAGTGAAAAATTATTTAGAGAGATTGAAGCTCTCAGTAAAATGTGCTGCTAGTCAGCAAGTTGCATAAGAATGTGACACACTTACTATATTAATTTGATCTTTCAAGATATTTTGAACAAAAGTTTTCTTAAAATTGCATCTTTTTGTAAGATGTAAATTTATAGTAGAAATATTTTGCAGCTCTTTCCAAATAACCATCACTACTTATTTTCATCTGTAAAACACATTTCTATGACTCTTATTCAACTCTACATTAACCATATTATGTTTCACTTATCCATTTCCACTCATGTTTAGTGTTTGTCCAGCACTCTGAAAACACAGAGCACTACACTACATAAATAACGAGTATCAGTATGATTACTTAAAAGGTTAATTGAAATGTATCTGCCAAAACGTGAGTTAGGTTCTAGATGCTAATATCACCAAGAACTAGAAGAGCAGGAGCTGCAATATGCTGCTCCAGGTTTTAGTGAGTGAAGGGGAGAAAAAAAAAAAAGCAAGTAAAAAGGAACTGATTTTAAATTTTGTTTTACAGCTACACAGATATTCTGTTACCAAATTTGAGAGATTTAAGATTTTTTTAAACTTATAGATATGTCATCATCCTTATGATTTAACATCCGTAAGCAGTGCCACAGGCAGGCAACAAAATTTTAATGAGGGTCGGTGTACACTAGGAAATTAGGTTGGTATAACTACGTTGCCCAGTGGTGTTAAGTACACACACCCAAGCAACACAGTTCAACCAACCAAACCCCTGGTGCAGACAGCGCTAGGTCAATAGAAATTCTCTTGTCAACCTAGCAGTGGAGCTGCAGGATTTTGCCTGGAGCTAGAGCGGAGCCTGAGCACAGTCCCAAAGCCCTGCTTCCTGCCTGTACAGCACTGAAAGCATCATCTGCTGTCAGGAGTGAGCAATCATAGCAATTCAGCCTCATCCCAAGAGATTTCCCATTCTCTATTAGCTATCTTCCTCCTCTCCACATTTAAACTCCTCTCCTTCGTCTATGTCCTTAACTCATCGTCAACTCTGCCCTCATTTTCCCAGTCATGTCCTACCCTACCCATTTTCAAGCTCCTTTTGTTCCCTTCTCCCAGTCATGACTCTATACCTTTTCAGGATCCTCCCCCATGCCTGAAACAACCTACCTTCCTTTGCACATCGAGAATCTAACTATCCTCCCCCAGTGAACTTATTTTTGTTGCTCATCTATGCTCAGGTACTCCTGACTGTCACATCTCCACCCACCCACCATAAGATTATAGTACCACTGAGAGACAGAACTTCCAGGAAGATAATATGATTGCTTCGAGTATTTGCAAACTAATATACAAGAACATCCTCTCCCTTTATTTTGTCAACCCACTAATTCCATTCTACACCTTATAAGTCCTATCATCTCTACTCAATATGAGTTAGGATTGCAGAATCAGGCCCTTAACAATATGAGCCGACTACTGATAAGCTGGAGACAGGGTTAACGTTTGAAGCATTATTTCACTTCCTTGTCATCTATAGTTGTATGAGGCATCTAACAATAGTACACTGAACTCCAACGGCTCATTACATCTTGCAAGATTGCTTAAAGCTCTAGCGGCATGTCTGCACTAGTCAAAAATAAAGCACGAGACTAGATTAAGAGGGAAGCAAAGCAGCTAGACTTCACGTCCAACAGAGAAAGAAATAGAAAACATATCTGTTCAGAATGGAGGATCAATGGATCCAAAAATTGTTGAATTTTACTGTGAAGGAGAGAGAAACCTTCTCTTCTGTATGGAGCAAACAGCATATATAGAGCAGATTCATTTTCCAGTGGAAGGGAACAATGCTGAGTAGCTTTAAATTTTTTGCATAATATGCAAAATGACATTTTGGTGTGCTCAACTACTTCTTAGAAAGTGGTTTAAACTATGGATTTCCAATTTTTGTAATAAAGCCCAACCTTGGCAAAAAGATATAAAGAAATGAGTGAAATCATACACAAAAAGGTCACATTAAAAATGCATTGAAATATAATTCTGTATTACACTCAAGAAGCATACCTTTAAGGCTTGTAAAAGACAAGGTAACTGTCCTCTTTTTTTCACCCACCAGAGACATGTATTACAGTGTTCATTACCTGGTTAACCTTAAGTCTCTTTGGATATTTGGGGAGGGGGGCTAGATTAACTGTCTGCCTGTTCACAAACTGGTGTTTATAAAAGATTCTTTCACTAGAGTACTAGGCACATAACTGTGAGAAGTCTTCCTAGATCATGGAGGAAAAAATTATTTACATGAAGTTGATGTTAAAAAAAAAACCTAAAAGGTTTCACAATTAATCTGAAAAACAAAAAACAAACATAACTCTTGTTTAGCATTATAATTGTAGAAAAGCATCAATTGTTTTTTATTAAAATCATCCAAAACCCTTCTGTTTTCCTTTGACTAGATCACTATTCTTCAAAGCAAACACTGCCTATGGAATATGGTAAAAGCAATGGCATTAGTGATTTCCTTTTCAACGAGCTCCAGGAAGAAGCTATGCAAATCTCTATCCAGTAAGCCTACTCATTTTAGTCACCCTGGACCTTCCTAACATATCACCACACCAGAGAATAAGGTAAAATACAGAATTAAAGATTTTACTATCTGAGGTTTCTCTACAGCATCTATTAACTAGAACTAATTAACACTAGATATCCCCATAACATAATTTTACAATTGTAATGTTATATGTAGAGTCCTGCAAATCCAGTTAGCCACTAAATATCCACAGATACCTGCAACCGCAGATGTAGTTCTTGGTTTCCAATCTTTGTGGATCGGATACAGATCTCAATTTTATTTTCTTTTTTAATTTGTACAGGGCTCTAGAGCAAACAAGTACAGAGCCAGCGTGAGGGTCACACAACACACAAGACTGCAACAGCACTTTTTGTGGACCAGCTTAACACTTGATGCAGGCAGCAGAACTAACGGTCACCAGCCGTGCAGAAAACTGCAACTCGTTCTTGCTGCCCTGTAGAGACGTAGAGACATCGGAGGAGGCGCACACAACATGTTATTCTCGCCTCACAGCTGACTGCTTATTATTTATACTATGGCAACAGCTAGACATCCGTAAGGGACTAGACAGTGACTAGACTAGACTTGGACAGGGGCCTTACTGACTATAAATACTGTGATGGGGCAAGGCCAGATGGCTACTGTAAAGTACTGAGAAACAGGTATGTTAGCCCCAGGCTAAACAAATCCCTAGTACCCTGGTAACCAAATGGCAGTTGCTCCAGGTTAATCAAGGCACCTGGGGCCAATTAAGATCTTTCCAGAAGGCAGTGGAGATAGCTACTTGAATTAGAACACCTGCAGCCAATCAAGGCAGGCTAATCAGGGCACCTGAGTTTAAAAAGGAGCTCACTCCAGTCAGGCAGGGAGGAGCCAGAGAAGAAGGAGTGTGTGTGAGGAACTGGGAGCAAGAGGGCGAGGAGCCGAGAGTGAACTGCTGGAGGATTGAGGAGGACAAGCATTATCAGACACCAGGAGGAAGGTCCTGTGGTGAAGATAAAGAAGGTGTTTGGAGGAGGCCATGGGGAAGTAGCCCAGGGAGTTGTAGCGGTCATGCTGCTGTTACAGGAGGTACTATAGACAGCTGTGATCCACAGGGCCCTGGGCTGGAACCCGAAGTAGAGGGCGGGCCTGGGTTCCCCCAAACCTCCCAACTCCTGATCAGACACAGGAGGAGCTGGCCCAGACTGTGGGAAGATCACTGAGGTGAGCAAATCCGCCAATAAGGGCAGGATCCACCAAGGTAGCGGAGAAACTTTGTCACAATACCTACTGTGGATCTACTGCTACATATCATATTTGCTATTTCCCTCAAAAGCCACATGTAAATATTATGCCCGTAAGAGTCAGAGCACTTTCAGGAGGCTCAAGCACTGAAGGATTGGTACCCTAGCGGGGAACACTGGTTTCTACAAATACACTCGTATAGCGTCATGTCTGTATTGTTTTTCCTAATCTTTTTTATAAAATGTTTGAATTTGGCACTAAAGATGCTGTTTTCTCATAGTTAAGTGGTTGAATGCTCTGGTTTTAAAATGGATTCCTTGGTAAAAAATACACATGGAAAGTTTTTAAAGCTATATATAGGGACAGTTTGAGGATGAAAGCTCCACCAAAGATCTGATTAGTAGAACTCATGGGAGGGAGAGTGGAAAATGGTCATTTTGCTGAAAAATAGGGATTCTGTCCCTATAAACATGGACTATCATGAGTAAATAATGTGTCTGCTTATGTGACAGATAATACGTTCAGCTAGATGAAATCACATCCAAACCATGTGTCATATGACCTACACTGTTAACAAGAAAAACAAAATTATCTTTCAGTTCTACTAGTTAGGACCTGTGATTTTTGGATCAGGATCAGTATTCAACTTTTGCTGACAGCATGGAGTTTTGAATAGCCGCGGCAAGCAGCACAGTGACCACGGATTTGTCATAATATTTTCTTCTCCACACACAATTGTATTTTCTGTTCCTCCATGAGCTTCAGTAGAAAGCTCTACAGCCTCACATTTAATTTTTATACATAGGTTATCATGAAATGCATTGTATATTTCATTTACATGGTTTAGGGTGCTACTTTTTTCTATTTTTAGTTAGTTGAATGAATACCAGGGTTTATTAGGTATTCCAAAAAAATGAGCTGAAGAACTTTGTGTGTTTTGTTGGAAACAAAGTATTTTCAACGGCAATTAGAAGAACAAAGCCACAGGGAACTCAGACACATTTCGGAGTCGTGGTTTTTAGAAATTTTTACTTCCTTCTGAGAATCCAAACTATAAAATACTGATAAACATGAAAAGGCAAGTGCTTCGGGTTAACAACAAATTCTACAAACCCAGAACGCTGAGATATTTTGACATAATTACAATTCTAGGCCCACATTTTTGAGGTTGCCTGGCCAGTTTAACTTGAACTGAGAACCACATGAACTCTTGGAAAAAGCTGATTAGAAAGGCATAACGAGCCTCAAGGAAGGAGCTAAAAAGCAGAACAAAATGGGGTTTGGAGGCACTGAAAAAGGATTCAGTAGATACACTGAGCTTGACTGACTAAGTGGCCAAAAAGAATAGCAGATTATCTCACAGCTAACAGGTCATAGCAGCACACGACAACGAAGATCAATTAAATGAAGATCAATGAAAACAACTAGACATAAGAACTGTTATTAAATGTAGTCTGGGAGACTCACAGAAAAGGAAGGTGAAATAGGATAAGGGGTTCAAAAGATAGGAGCATGTTTTAGGTTGGCAAATACCAAAGGGTCCCTCCCCATATTTTCCCCCCCAATAAAAAGGCCTGGAGAATTACATACTCCACATTTTCCACCATAAGGTGGGTGCATAACTGGATGGAAAACCATTTCCAGAGAGCAATTATCAGTGATTCACAGTCAAACTGGAAGGGCATGAAGAGTGGGGCCCAAATGGATCAGTTTTGGGTGTGGTTCTGTTCAATATCTTCATCCATGATTCAGGTAATTGCATAGAGAATACACTTATAAAGTTTGCAGACAATACTAAGCTGGGAGGGGTTGCAAGTGCTTTGGAAGATAGGATTAAAATTCAAAATGATCTGGACAAACTGGAGAAATGATCTGAAGCAAATAGGATGAAATTCAATAAGGACATATCCAAAGTACTCCACTTAGGAAGGAGGAACACATACAAAATGGGAAATGACTGCCTAGGAAGGAGTACTGCAGAAAGGGATCTCGGGGTCATAGGGGATCACAAGTTAAATCTGAGTCAACAGTGTAACACTGTTGCAAAAAAAGCAAACATCATTCTGGGATGTATTAGCAGGAGTGTTGTAAGCAAGACAAGAAGTAATTCTTCTGCTTTACTCCATTCTGATAAGACCTCAACTGGAGTATTGTGTCCAATTCTGGGCACCACATTTCAGGAAAGAGGCAGGCAAATTAGAGAAAGTCCAGCAGAAAAGAGCAACAAAAAAATGATTCAAGGTCTAGAAAACATGACCTTTGAGGGAAGGTGGGGAAAAAAATGGGTGTGTTTAGTCTGGAGAAAAGAAGACTGAGGTGGGGCATAACAGTTCTCAAATACATAAAAAGGTTGTTACAAAAAGGAGAGAGGTAAATTGTTCCTGTTAACTTCTGTGGACAGGACAAGACACAATGGGCTTAAAAATCTGAAGCAAGCACGGTTTATGTTGGACATTAGTCAGGATAACTAAGCACTGGAATAAATTGCCTAGGGAGGATGTGGAATCTCCATCATTGGGTATTTTTAAGAGCAGGTCAGACAAACACCTTTCAGGGATGGTTTAAATAATATTTAGTCCTGCCATGAGTGCAGGAGACTGGACTAAATGACCTCTTGAGGTCCCTCCCAAGTCCTATAATTCTGATTTTTTGAAGGGCAGTCCTTTCAAACCCTATTCCAGGTACAGGCACATGCATGGCTAGCAGCCCCACAGCCATCACCACAAAAAAGTTGTGTGTATGGGTTTTTGTTGTTGTTTTTGGGGGGGTGAAACTCTCAGTTTAAAGATCAATGTGTGTACACTGTATGTATCTAACAAGAAATGTATACGACACCCATCGTCGCAGGACCTGGACAAAAACAGATAAGTAAATCACCACATCAGCTTCCCTACTCACAGATGGCCTTTCAGACAGTGTCAAATCTAGAATTCCAGCAATGGTAGGCAGCCAGTGTATGCAACTGGGCCTTAAAATAGAAGTAAACAAGGAAGCCCAATTTTTAAGATAGGAGTCAGAACTCACAGAAGAGTCCAAAACCTGCCCAGCGCAAGATGAGGACAGATGAGAAGAAAGGGTGCACCGGCCTTGATGGATAAAGCAGTTTCAAGCAAGCAAGCACCTGCACCAGTTATTGAAACTGGCATCTTCCTCACACCCTCATTTTGATCTTCCAGTGAGCAAAATTCCCATAACTCTACCACAAGTATCTCAGCACCCACCAGAAACACACTACATGGATGTTACAGAAATTTGCTTGGGGCTTCACATGCCTTATTTCACATAAGGCTCCTCAGACTGCTCTGACTGGTTCTGGCCAGACCTTCCTCATTTCTCAATTTTTTTTTTCAAATGTAACAAAAATTTAACAGTGCTTCAATCAGACAAAAGAAAGAGAGTAGCTGACGGTTCCTCAGACACACTTGCCAAGAGGGGGAAACGGCCCACTGCTTTCTCTCTTCCCCTTCCTTTTTTAAGTAAATCCTTTATCTAGAACAGAGAGGGGGATAGAACCCAGAAACAGCACTACATTTTCTAAAATTATCGTGCTTATATTGATGAAGGAAAACAACAGCCCTCCCGTTGTGTTCTTACAGTAGAAAGCGAGGTCTCTATTATACATCAGTGAAGGGAAATGACTACAAGACCTTACAAAAAGCAAAGCAGACATTCTTAATAAAAGTGCCAATGAAAATAGACCATCTTTTATCCATTCAAAGTGATTTCAGTTACTACTTCAAAACAAGAGGAACAAATATTCCACAATGAAAGGAAGTGAATCTATAGCCAGAATATTTTAAATATTTTGGTTTGTTTTCATCCATACCCTATGCTCTTGCTAATGTTTCCCTTATTCTAAAATAGACTTTAAAATTGGATTTAATTCATATATTGGGTATAATCATCTAACTTAATTGAGAAAGAGTAACTGCAGAAATGAAGATACTGCAATTGAAAGATATAGTTATAGCTACATATAGTACAGTACAGAAGCAGCTCATCTTTATAGTTCCACACCCAAGAATGATGTAAAGTCTATTGGGTTGTCAAATCATTTAATACAGAAATTGAGGACAAGTTAACGTTGAGGCAAAAAACAACATTAAAAAGGATTAGTGACTAATGATTCACACACTTGGTAACTTTTAAGTTATCTTTCAGCCAGCTCATGGGAAGTTGTTGGGTCCATTACAATAAAACAGAAAACGATCCTGTATTTTGTAGAGATTCATTTTTGCTGTTAGTGGCATTCACAGAATTCTGTACAAATTGCTGGACGCTTATTTCCATACTCTCCTGATTCAGCCAACTGGAAAACAAAACAGACGCAACCTTTCTAAATCATTTGTCTCATTTGAATTTGTTTCTTTATGTAGCCATTTTGCTTCTATTTCAAATACTTGAATCAAATGATTTTACCCACCCACAAAGTCATTTCTTTCATTCTGCCAGCAAAGACTTCCTTGTTAAAATGTTATGCATGTGTCAACAAAGCTAACTGTAATTCTAGGACTTCACACTTTTGTGTTATAGGCCATGTCTACATCTAAAGTTTTGCAGCGCTGGTTGTTACAGCTGTATTAGTACAGCTGTATAGGGCCAGCGCTGCAGAGTGGCCACACTTACAGCAACCAGCGCTGCAAGTGGTGTTAGATGTGGCCACACTGCAGCGCTGTTGGGCGGCTTCAAGGGGGGTTCCGGGAACGCGAGAGCAAACCGGGAAAGGAGACCCGCTTCGCCGCGGTTTGCTCTCGCGTTCCCGGAGCCACCCAGCAAACCGCAGGGAAGGAGACCTGCTTGCTCTGGGCTCCGGGAACGAGAGAGCAAACCGGGAAAGGAGACCCGCTTCGCCGCGGTTTGCTCTCGCGTTCCCGGAGCCACCCAGCAAACCGCAGGGAAGGAGACCTGCTTGCTCTGGGCTCTGGGAACGAGAGAGCAAACCGGGAAAGGAGACCCGCTTCGCCGCGGTTTGCTCTCGCGTTCCCGGAGCCACCCAGCAAACCGCAGGGAAGGAGACCTGCTTGCTCTGGGCTCTGGGAACGAGAGAGCAAACCGGGAAAGGAGACCCGCTTCGCCGCGGTTTGCTCTCGCGTTCCCGGAGCCACCCAGCAAACCGCAGGGAAGGAGACCTGCTTGCTCTGGGCTCCGGGAACGAGAGAGCAAACCGGGAAAGGAGACCAGCTTGATTACCAGAGGCTTCCTCCTTCCACGGAGGTCAAGAAAAGCGCTGGTAAGTGTCTACATTGGATTACCAGCGCTGGATCACCAGCGCTGGATCCTCTACACCCGAGACAAAACGGGAGTACGGCCAGCGCTGCAAACAGGGAGTTGCAGCGCTGGTAATGCCCTGCAGATGTGTACACCTTCAAAGTTGCAGCGCTGTAACTCCCTCACCAGCGCTGCAACTTTCTGATGTAGACAAGCCCATATAAATAAAACTTAACTCCTGAAGTACGATACCCAAATTAAAGTGATAACTGCTCTTATTTGTTACAGGCACAAAAAACGCACACTTATTTTGAAAACATTAACATTCCCATGCAAAGGCTGGTGAGCAGGAAATGCAATAAGGCTTTGGGGCCTGCTGGACTAACTGCATTTGAAGACCATTGGTGACACTGGCATAAGAAAAGGGAAAATGGAGATCTGCATCCACCAACTTCCCCCCAGAGCTTCCTCCTAGCAGCATGCCCAACCCTGCTGCTTCTCTCAGTCACTTCAGTGGGCATGGAGAAGTGAGGTACTGTGCAGAGCCCCTGCATGGGTTACCTTAAGCAGGACACAGCTCCTCTATGCTTAGCTGATTTCTAGACCACTTTCTTCCTATGGGAAGGGGGCTACAAGCAAACAGATCTGAGGATAGATATAGGGGAAGACACAGAGGCCCTTGCTGGGGACAGAGGACAGACAGAGACCCTGGTGAAAGACAGATCTAGAAATCCTGGATATATGTGAGGTTTTGTTTTGTTTTTTGGTGGGGGACGCAAGGCAAGATAGGAAAGGTAACAGATGCTCTATGGGGAGGACGAGTGGAATGAAGGTGCAGGCAAAGACCTTGGGGAATGGGAAAAAGAAGACAGAAGGAACATGGAAAGAGAGTGTTGAGATGGAGAGGAAGGCATGGATCGCAGGCTCTCAAGCACTGATCCATTCAGGACAAAGATGCCAGAGATGGGAGGGGATAAGAGTGGACAGAGTTCTGATGATGAAACCAGAGAATTCTTCTCCCTCAAGCTATGACTATGTGATAGGAGAGTGAACCTAGCAGCTGCTCAACACCCCCTACACCCCCAATGGTGTGGGGAGAAGGCAGACAAGTTCTGATTGTGCTCCCTAAGGCAGTTCACTCAAGTAGAGACAGTGTGACAAGAAGAGCCCCATAGACCCTGCAGGGGAGTAGGATGAGAGACACACTAGCAACATCTACATCAGCGTCTACGACCACCACGGAATCTTCAAGAGGAATAACGCAAGGCTGATGGATGAAATTTTAAAACAGCAGCAGGAACTCTTGGGTCTAGATTCCTCCAAATGTACAGTGGAATTTGCAAATCAAGACAAAACAGACCAAGTTTTAAACTGCCAATCTACATTGAAGATGCTGTCCCCAAAAGATGGAAAGGCAGACATAGTGAGAGCTGCTCAGAACTTTTGCCAGCTGGTAGCACAACAGCAAAGAAAATATACAAACCTAGATGTGAATGTCTTAAACAATTTACTAAGTAGTAATAAAGGTTTCCCTGACCCTGATTTAATTTTGAAGTTTGCTCCTGTGGACAGCACATTAGGATTCCTTCCCTGGCACATCAGACTGACAGAGACCATTTCTTTGCCTTCACACCTGAACATCAGCTATGAAGATTTTTTTCTGCCCTCCGTCACTATGCAGCCTGTGAGCAACGTTGGGGACAACGACTTCTTGTTGAACACTCTGTTAGGCTTTCCATGGAAAGGATCCAGTATCTCTGTTTACAAGCACCCTGTGATCTGAACAAGTCTGGTTCATAATAATTTTCTTAATTTGTCAACAAACTCAATAAAGTGTCTTACCTTTCTAGAGAAAAAAAAAAAACATCTGAGTGATCCTAGGGCAGGGGTCGGCAACCTTTCATAAGCGGTGTGCCGAGTCTTCATTTATTTACTCTAATTTAAGGTTTCGTGTGCCAGTCATACATTTTAACGTTTTTAGAAGGTCTCTTTCTATAAGTCTATAATATATAACTAAACTATTGCTGTATGTAAAGTAAATAAGGTTTTGAAAACGTCTAAGAAGCTTCATTTAAAATTAAACTAAAATGCAGAGCCACCCGGACTGGTGGCCAGGACCCAGGCAGCGTGAGTGCCACTGAAAATCAGCTCACGTGCCACCTTCGGCACCCATGCCATAGGTTGCCTACCCCTGTCCTAGGGTACTGGCAGGACAGGATGGCTCCATTCCCTAAGGAGCACCTACAAGCAGCCATAAGAGCTCTTCCACTTGGCACTGACAAAAATGGAGCATGCACGTACCTTGAGGACTAAGAAAGGATAAAATTGCTGTGGGTGAAGCAGAAGACTGCCTCTGTGTGTATAGAGACAACGTGGACCAACTTCTGTTGGTGGAAAAGACAAGCTTTCCAATTACAAAGAGCACCTCTATTCTTTGTGTATATGCAGTCCTGCTCCCTTCTATGTATATGTGATGCTGCAGTCTTCACTTATATGTTCACATATTTATTCTACAGGATACTTGCTTCATTCAATACACAGGATAGATAATAAACACAGGAGAGAGTTATACAAGCAGCAAGGGTGTACATTTATATTCAAGGCTGGAAACTAAGAACTGAATTCTATCCCTTCCTCTGCCACTTCAGGTGAAATCCTGACTTCATTGAAGTCAACAGGAGTTTTGCCATTGATTTCAATGGAGTCCTGATTCCACCCTCCCCATCATAATGTTTATGCACAAGGAGGCAGAATTGCACTGGCAACCTAGACTCTGGCATTACCTAACTTCTGAGTGCTTGACCTGGCAACCTAAATATTCTTAGGCAGTTTTATATGTTGGCATGGTTACTTAAAAGGAATCTTACTTTATTTAGTAACATGAATTTCACTGTTTCACTAGGACTACACTCTAGAAACAGAAACAATACCAAGTCTCATGCTAATAGTAACATGACATTCCGATCATAACCTTTCTCTGTGTGTGTGTGTGCGCGCGCGTGTGCGCGTGTGTATAAACAGAAATCACAGTATGTAACACACACAAACGCAGTCACTGGACTACAAAAGTGTAAATCGTTCATGGTAAATAAATGAAGGTTGAGGTGTTGCTGTGGAGCCTTGAGGGGGAAGGTGAAAAAATGGGGACAAGGAAAGGGAAGTCTTCTGTAGAATCAGCTCTTAGTTGTCCCCATTTAGGCCAAAACTACTTTACTAATGAGATGTCTTTGGGATCCACCCAGTTACACTATTATTTTTACTAGACCTCCACTGGCACAGTTTTGTTTTTGCTAGGTGACATTTAGATGATGATGGAATCACTTAAAAAGTACTTACAATGAATCAATTCCGCTTGTGAGAATCAATTATATGCATTCTGTTACGCTGGACAAGTGCCTTCCCTTCTGCTATTTCTCTGTGGTATTTTATGCTCATCAGTACAGCATTTCCTCCAATGAAAAGGCTATTACTTTGTGCTCAAGGAAAGGGGGATGATTTTGAAATGCAGCAAGACTATTTCTGGAACTGCTGCCAAAGAAATTACAGGATGAATTACAAAGGGACTCAGAGTATGTGAGCGGTTTACTTTTTTTGCCTCCTTCAATTTGCTCATTATCTTTTTAGATTTACTTCTCTCAAGTTCCCTTCCCTACATAAAAAACACAACCCTGACTCTTCTTTTTTTTAAAAAAAAGGAGTAAATGGTTAGCTGTTTTTTTTTAAAAAATATTGCAAGTTTTTAATGGTTAGATGTTCAATATTGATGAAGGCTAGAAGGAAGTGTCTCTGTCCCAGATCAGGTGCTGATGAGACATACATATCAAAGACCCGTATAGGGAAAACAACCCTCCTCCACTTTTAGAGCAAGCAACCCATCCATTTTCCCCATTATATCCTTCAAAGTTCCCCCAGTCAAATGTATTTCCTTGGAAGAAAATGGGGACATGCCATTTAACTCCATAAATATCTCTATTTATTAGACGTAAAATGCTGGCAGGTATAGGAGACAAATGATATCTCTCAGCAAGAGAAGAACCTGAAGCAATAGACTTGGGAATACTAGTTTTTAATTAAGCGTATTTAACACACCATAGAGTATGTGACAACTATTGCCTCTCACCATGAAAAGTTCATAATGCTTTGCTCAGCAAAATGGGCACAAGCTTCAAAGCATTTTATTCTTTCAAGGAATGGAGAGAACATTTGATATTGAAAGAGCAAGAACATTCTTACTGCTCTAACCTCACATGGACAAAGTTTTCTGTTATATGTTAACCAAAATAATTTTAAAAATGGTATTCTATATCATCACATTATGTTTTTCACAAATACATGGGAGCCGCCAATATAATACAATATTTGTCCAAGTTACTTTTAATAAGTATCTGAGCATTTAAAACAGATTAGGTCTCAATGTAAAATATACATATCTCATAACACACTACAGGCATATTTTATGCCTATTGTGGGGCCCAGCTGAAGAGAGGAACATGCATCACCCCACCAAAAGTAGCTGGGAAGCAATATGCCATTAAAAGATATAAAGTTCTAGACAACGGAGCATGCTACTCCTGTACAAAAGAAACAGACAGCACTTCCCCTCCTCAGCTGAGACATCCATATAAACAGATGTCCTTGTAGGGCATCTGGCATTGATAACTGCCTGCCATCCACCTTATCTCCCCATTGTTAGCAGATGGACTCTGCAAGTTCTTTGCACCTACTTTTCCCTTTAGCATCTGGAGAGAGAGAAGGAATCAAGATTTAGCCCTAACATAGCTGTCATATTAATTACTAAAATGTATACAATCTATCATCCATTCAATATTAATGCCCTCACTTCACACATAGAAGACGCCTTGAACCATTAAAAGACTTGCCAGAAATAACATTCTCCCTTGGTCATCACCACGTTCCTATAAGCTAATATAGTATGACATGTCAAAGCCTGTTTTACTGGTCCATTAATAGAGCTCTCTGGTGTATTGGGAAGCATATAGCCACAGGCAAAGCGCTTTCAACCATCCAAGGTATATATTAATTAAACATTGAACATGCCCTGGGGTGTCTGAATGCTATTATCATCTGGCTCTTAAAAATTTAAATGGATTTTTTAAAAATCATTTTCTCTCTGTTACGCACTATATTCTTTCACTAAAAAAAGAAGTCCCTGGTGCACAAATAGGATGTGGGGTTTTGGGTTAAGACATTCATTGTTTTCTATTTCCCAATTAATGCTGATTAAGTGATTTTCATAGTGTTCTCCCTCGCCCTCTTTTAGTTCACTTGGAAACTTCAAAAATACCTACACTGGCCATCACTTACTTCTTCAATGTTATTTCTATGAAAAACCATTTTTTAGAAGCTTTTTGGATTTTCCCAGTTGGCATCTGCTCACAAGAAATGTGTAATTCACAATTGATCTGAAAAGAAAATAAATCCTACTTTTTTTGCTCGTTTATGATATATAAAATTGGTTATGACTTATTTATTTGGCTTATTTTTTATATCAGAAATTCAGGTCTTGTCTACCCTGTAAGGTTCTCTGGATAACTAGAGAGGTAGTAAAAGGACTTCAGAAAAATGATACAAGTGAAACTTGATTTATGGAAGTAATTTTTATTCACACTATTTGGAACTTGACCAGGGATGAGTTGTACGCAGGTTAAATAAGAGTGTTAGCTTAAATATCTGAAGAAACAATCTGGAAGAAAGCTTTATGTCAGAGGTTCAACATCTCAACCCCTTCAGCTTAGAGCTGAGAAAGCTCAACACACAAGTCAGTCAGTCATCCAGCACTACCAGTAAACACCCAAGTTGACACTGAGGAATAAATAGGCAAAAAGAAGTTACTTTTGGAAGAAGAAGATGATTTGACAGCTCCTATAGAAAGGTGCCAAAAACGCACATTTAAATTTTCTTTTCCAGATTTATTTTAAAGATTCAATATCTTCACTTCAATTACAGGCTGGAAAGTGCCCAACACACACAAATAGCATGGAAGACAAACCCTAACAATGATATTTCTAAGGAAAAGAAGAAGCAGATTTTAAGAGAAACCACACACCTTTCTGGTGTTTTGCACATACCATAAAGAAGGAAAACAATGGCACACACCATTTCCCCCATTCCTTGGCTTGTCACCCTTGAAAGTGACTCAGATACTCACTACTGCTAGGGAACAAGAATGGCTATAGAAATGACCTCCAGCCCAAAAAGAAATGAATTACACTGATTGGATGTAACTTCTGCTGTTTAATTTGACAGGCAGCAGCACAAACAAGAACTGACTGCAAGAGTTTTGGTGACTTTAGCACCAGCTTTTTAAGTCACTCTCCACTTATCAAATTTCCAAAAGCACTCAAAAAAGCCTATCAGAAGTATGAACTGACCAGTAACCACACTCCTCATTTGGAATCGAAAGTACACAATCAGGCAGCAGCACAAGACCCCCACCCCCACCCCAAAAAAAGGCAAATACAATACAATATTGTGTTAAATGTAAACAACTAAAAAGCATAGGGAAAGTAGCATTTTTCTTCTGCATAGTGAAGTTTCAAAGCTGTATTAAGTCAATGTTCAGTTAAACTTTTGAAAGAACCTGAACAAAATGTTATGAGTTACGAACAACCTCCATTCCTGAGGTGTTCCTAACTCTGAGGTTCTGCTGCATATAATCCAGCCCAGCTCCCAAGCAGTGCAGCAAAGAAAGGTCTTACAGTGCATATTTCTAGCCTTTTCTCTGAAGTTTATAACAAAAATCAGTAGGACAGGGCTTCTCCCTCCTCACTTAACATCGTAACATAGCTCATTGTTACCAAATGTATCTAGCCTAAATTTTCCAGTTCTTCACACACCTCAGTTACATGCTCATGTTTCATATTAAAGCTGGCCTACACAAGGAAAAAGTTGTTTTATTCCAACATGACAACTAACCCTAGGGTTCACACTTCAACCAGCTAAACTGAGGTAAAACCACAATGCGTCCTGATACTAGCATTATGCAACATGTTAGCTGCCACATTCTGAAGAGACACCCTTGGAGACATGTCTTAAATAATTCCTCTCCATCACTAGAGTGTCTATTTGAAGAATGTAGACTATGTTCATCCCTATTAGCTGCCCTTTCAAACTATATATATTGCACTCTTTCTTCATAAATTGATCCCTCCAAACCCATAATTTTTTTGTTCTCTCAACTGTCCTTTTCAGTTAACATAGTGCCCAAAAAAGAACACAATATTTCAAGTGCATTCTTATCAGAGCTACATATTGTTATCCCAGTGGATATTATAGACCATATTAGATTGAAAAAAAACACAAAAACAACATCATGGCAAAAGCACAGTACAGCAGTTGTAAGAGACAGAAAAGCAGCAACAAGAAGGAAACACTTATCCTGGGAAAGCATTGTCTTCCAAAGAGAGCAGAAAATGCACGTCTTGTTAAAAGGATTAACTAGAGAATATGCCAGTAATTTATAAGTAGTAAAAACAAGTTCAACGGAGAAAACCTGTTAAGAGCTATGTTTCATAGAGCATAGCATGGTTTTAGTAACCAGTATGTCTTGAATTCTAATTCCAACACTATTCTGTATGGCCTTGGGCAAATTACTTAGGGTCCAACTCTACAACCAATGAAAGCCCTCTGCACCTTCCCACTGATTTCAATGAGAGTTAAGGCTGCTCAGTACCCTACAATATCAAGCCTTGAACGTCTTTCTCAGTTTCCCCACCAGTAAAATGGAGGTTGTAATATCACCTACTTTGCAGGAATCTTTAAGGATAAAGAACGTGTGGGAGATGTAAAGCAGCATATGGACTAACGATTCTTTATTCCCTATCAGCTGGAACCTAACCAGAGTGAAGCAAAAAATCTAACTATAAGAAAGAACAGTCTGGACTGGTTTACATGAATTGCAAGAAACAATCTAATGTAGAACTTACCTTTTTGCGCTCTGAGCTATCCATCTGAGGTGACAGTGTCTGAGTGGCGGCTCCCTTAGAGAGAGAACTGGGAGGTTGAACCCCTGGGATTGCATGGGGTCGGAAGGACGGGAGTCAGTCTACCTCATCCTAGTGTTCAGTCATCCAGGCCTCAATTTCCCCCTTGACCACAGGTGCTGGAACAAGGGGTGCTGCTGCACCCCCTGACTTGAAGTGGTTTCCATTATATATGGAGTTTACAATTTGGTTCAATGGCTCTCAACACCCCTATTACACAAATTGTTCCAGCACCCGTGCCCCTGATTCTCCAATGAATACACACACACACACTCATATTTCAAGCAGCATTCACCATCTGGGGGGCTTGTTTATTAAAATACAAAAGATAGAAATAGTTCCTTCACCCCCCTAGGCACAAGTAGTTCCTTCTCTGAGCAGCAGGGTTCATCACCTCTATACCACCAAGTTTATGTCTTTTCCCCCATGGATCGTAGGGGCTTCTGCCCCACCCACATATGGTGCTGATGAGATATAAGGGAACACAGACCCTCCCTCCACCCTTGGTTACCACCTCAGACCGAATACAGAGAAGTGTCCATCCATTCTCATCTCAAATTCCTCTCCTTCCTCCATCCTGTGGTTACTCCACCTGGTTTACCAGGTTTCTTCCCCACCACTTGGCTCTCCTCAAGCTCTTCCTAACCAAGTCCCTTCATTGGTTTTAGTCCATTAAGCCCCTTTGAGGCTCCCGTAGCCCAGCTCCCTCCGCTCAGGGAGCTCTCCTAGTCCCACGTGTACAGTAGGATTGGGCTACATCTAAAACCGAGGTCGACCTAGCTACATTGCTCAGCGTGGTCACACCCCAAGACACTAGTAGACACTAGTAGGTTGTAGTAGATGTAGATGTAGTAGACACTAGTAGGTTGACAAAAGAATTCTTCCATCACCCTAACTACCAATTCTGAAGGGAGTATATTAACTACAGCGATGGAAAAAACACCTTCCATCACTGTAGCAAGTGTCTATGGTACAGCAGAAGCACTTGTACTATATATAGGCAGCTATCCTCCTGCATACTGCTGTGGAGAACTTCACACCAGATCTTTCTTAAATTGCGAGAAAGCCAGTCCCTCTTATAGCAGGTGTAGTTTCAGGCTGCAACCCCAGGACCCTCAGTCATCTGATTCAGGCACAGGTCAGGACAGAGGACCATGACCCCTTAGAGTACATCCACACTGCAAAGAATGACTTTTGGCAGCAAGTCTCCGAGCCAGGGTTAACTGATTTAGGCCTGCACTAATGGGCTAAAAATAGCAGTATAAACTTTCAGGCTCAGGCTGGAGACTGGGCTCTGAGATCACCCCCTCACTGGGTTTCAGAGCCCGGGCTCCAGACCAAGCCCAAAACATCTACACTGCTATTTTTAGCACCCCTTAGCAAAAGCCTCATGAGCCTAAGTCAGCTGACCCAGGCTCTGAAAGTTGCTGTTACGGATCTTTTTTCTGCAGAGTCAACATGCGCTTAGAGAGCCAGCTCTCAATCACAGTTCCTGGGAAGCAAGGAGGGAAGACAACTTGGAAAGAGTGGGAGAAGTTCAACATCTGTTCTGTAGCACTAGAACTATGGACAGAATCCAAGAGTTGGTGGACATGTCAGTCAATTCTTCACGAACAGACCATGTATCCCTGCTTTGATCTCCTGTCAAGGGCTGAAATGAGCACTGGTTTGGCTCTCTCCCTCTCCCTGAGGCAGACTATTTGGTTAACAGATTTTTTTGTCAGCAAAATTCTTGTGACTAATTATCATTGGTAATATTGCACACAAATTGCAGTCGACTGTAGAGTGCAGAAATGTTACTGGAAAACAGAATGTTTTCAAATTCAAACTTAGCAATCTACAGATTCCACATTCAAGGAAAAGACTCTGGATTTTAAATCCTATTTGCAGCCATTCAGTACTCTTACAAGTTCCCTTGTTAAACATTTGTCTGACCTTTGACCTCCCTTCTAATAGGATTTCAGATCCTTGATATGTGACATATCAACCCTTAAGTCAATTGATGTGAACTGACAGAAATTAACATTTGTTTTCTGTAAACATTTGAAATTACAAGTTTAAAATTAATTTTCACTGAGCTTTTGCATTAGTAAAACCTGACCATATGAATGATAGTAATAGTGAGGTATTTCCATTTATGCCTTACATTTATTCCACCCAATGTTTTTCACTCCAGGCCTCTGTTTTACAGATCTAAAAGAAAGATACATTAGCGGATTACACCACCCAACCTCTTCTGTTATTCTGAACTGTGTACTGTATTGTTAGTCTAGATCTCACAACTCCTAGATTCACTGTTTAAAATACTAGTTTCCATAACAAAATACTTACCATAACCAATTATAACATGTTATATTCATCCATTACACACACACACACACACACACACACACACCCCCAAGAGAAAAATACTGTAAATTCAGATTTGTCTTGCTTTAGCAATTTCGTTCCATGGATCAGAATAAACAAGATTTCACAGCTGCGAAACATCTTTTCTAAGCACATTAGCAGCACCAAGTTCAACAAATAATGTTGTCAGCCTCCTCTGAACAGGTTGGTTACTTGCCCTTGTGGCCACTTGATAAAAGCCGCCTATATACATCTCTATTCATTGGGGAATATAGACACTATGGAGCCAAAGAGAAGATGGTATAAAAGTTCAATGACCCTAGCAATACTGAAAAATTACTGGGGAAAAACTGACAGCTCTCTGCCCACAACACCAAAAGCACAACACTTTCAAACACTCCCTGTATTGCATTATGTTCTTGCAATGCTTTCTATTCATTACTCATGAGCTAAAAGCGGGACTTACAAATACACAAGCTCAAAAGGAGTCCAAGGAAGTTAGACACTCAACTTCCCATTTACCTTCAAAAAGAGAGTTGGGCATATTGGATATTTCAGCCCCCATCTGTAATATATTCTGTCATTGATTTGGAAAGTTTGAGTTTTTAATAAAAGCATTTATAAGGAGAAAAGAAAAGCTTTTATAACTAAAGTACTAAACACAAATTCTAAGTATGATTCTATATTGCTCGTGGGCATGGAAACATGACTTGACACTGATAGTGGATAATCTAAGCACTATGCCCAGATGTACACTCTTTTCTCAACATATTACATAAAGCTAATGTTAAAAAATTAATAAAATGTCTAAATTCACCATGTTCATGAATGCTGCTGAATTGACAGCTTTGAAACCTCAATGGAGTAAAGTCTGGGCAATCAAAACTACAGTAATAGACACTACAGAATGCATATGTAATAATCTCTAGAAGCACACTGCCTCAACCCTGAGCTAATGTTTTACATTTCAGGTGGATAGTTTGACTTTCAGAGGTATGGAATCTAACATGGATGACAATTGTAGTACTGTTTGTTGTTATTTGTGCCAAGTTACAGATAAAACTTTGAGAGCACTTCGTTACACTTCTGTATAGAATAGTGAGTAGTTTTATCACATTTACCAGTCATATCAAATCATCATTATCAAATTTACTTCAAAACAAGGTCAGCAATAGCCTGCAGATGTCTAAAATACTTGTCTATAGAGATAACCAGAAAGGTTATCTATAGTTTAGGATTATTTGTTATGGGGCTACATTAATAATATTTAAAAGAATTGCATCAAGATAAGGCTCTTTATTTGTTAACATTACAGTCATAAATTGCAAAATAGTACTGTTATTCCTAATGGGGGGAAAAAACGATTTAAGACCATTCCGTACTAGTAAGAACAGCAATTTTCTTCTATGTGCCTTTTAATTAGCATTACAAAAGTTTACATTAGAAGGAACAATTGCTACAATTTATTTTCAAAGAGCTCATAGCTCTGCTCCAGCATGTCCACTTCTCAGATTGAGATCACCCTAAACCACTTGGAACTGGTTACAAAACACTGCTGCTTCTCTCTCACACAACCTTCCCATGGGTTTTTCAAGGATCTCAATATTTAATTAAATGCAACACTTCATAAACAGCAGTGAGACACATGTAAAATGTATTTGTCTCTATCCAACCGCTCCTTAGCTTCCTGGCTTTTCAGTCCTGGGGACAGCAGGTATGAAAATCTTCAAATCTATTTCTGGGAAGAGTATTACTTTGTTGAAATATGAGTGCTATGTTTTATCAAGCAACCAAGAACACTTCCGTGCTGCTGAAGAAAATAAAATGTTAAATGTTTTCATACTCTCATTCAAACAAACCAACACCTTGGCATGTTAGGAAAGTTTATCTTAAAGTCACTTTTTTAAAAAAACAACTTTTTAAAGCTCGTAAATGGCTAGTTTCAAGTGAGTTTTGTTCTCAGGTTGATAATTTGATTATATAGCTAATTCCTCAACTTCCTCACCTTCCCCTTCCCTCCCCACCACCCCAAAAAAAGAAGGCAAATAGGCATTTCTCAGCTCACTTCCTTACTACTCCTCCAAGGGCGAATGGTGCTCAGAACAGAGCAAATGAGTGAAGACTAGATGGAGTCTTGGTCCTCCTCTCCCCACCATGCCTCCTCATTAAGGCTAAGATTTTGTCATGGATATTTTTAGTAAAAGTCACAGACAGGTCACAGGCAAGAAAGAAAAATTCATGAAAGCCCATGACTTGTCTGTGACTTTTAGTAAAAATATCTATGCCAAAATGGAGAGCTCCCAGGGCCTCCACTGCCTGCAACAGCAGGAGTTGTGGGGTACTCCACACTGCCCACAGTGGTTCAGCACTCCAGGAGTAGTTCCACCATGGGTATTCCCGGCTGCCGCAGGCTGAAGTCACGGAGGTCTCTGGAAGTCACGGATTTAATTACTTCCACGACCTCCATGACAAAATCGTAGCCTTACTCATCCAGCACAGTTGGCCACCTGCCCAGAGGGAAGGAAAATTTGCTGCACTCCATGAGAATGTGAAGCAATGGGCATACCCCTTCTACACATAGGGGAGCTCTCTGAAACATGTCTCCTCATATTCCCTGTGAAACACTGCATCACCACTCCGCTTCCACAGCAAAACCCTGCTTAAATGACACAGTCAAGAAATTAATGCTTTACAAGTTCAAAGTCAGTACAGACGTTATTTAATCAACATGCTGTGAGGTATTATTCCCATTTTACAGACAGAATGGGGTAGAGGAGTGAAACAAGGGAGACTATGCCAGGCTGGGGAAGATGCTTAAGGAAACTGAGGCTTAGGTGATCTTCAGGGGGATTCTGCCTGTTTCAAGAGAAGGGCAACAAAGGTGTGACAAGTTTATGACGATCAACAGATGGCTCATGCAGTGCTGCTATAAGGAGGGCTTTGGGATGTATGGCCACTGGGAGGCATTCATGGACAGAGGACTGTTCTCTCGGGATGGACTTCACCTGAGCAGGGAGAGAAATAGACTTCTAGGATGGAGGTTTGCACAACTAATTAAAAGAGCCTTAAACTAGGAGTTTGGGGGGGATGGTTCAGGTAATCTCCACGCCAGATTTTAACACTGAGAGGAAAGAAAACTAAGTAAGAAAGGATACAGCTGTGGGTAGGAGAATGGACATACGGAGGAAGAGTAGTGTAGATACAATTCTAATAGGTGATACTGGTGGTAGAATGTCTGGGCCTAATCAGGTAAAGAATGTGAGCAAAGTCAAACAGCAAAAATTAAGATGTTTGTACATCAATGCGAGGAGCCTAGGTAACAAAATGAAGGAACTAAAGTTACTGGTACAGGTAGTGAAATCAGGTATTATAGGGATAACAGAAACATGGTGAAATAGTAGTCATAACTGGAGTACAGGTGTTGAAGGGTATGTGCTGTTTAGGAAAGACAGAAATAAAGGCAATAAGTGATGGAATGGATAAGAGAGAGTCTGTCCAGGCAAAAATCACATTGGGGAAGAAAACTACTAGAGCCTCCACTGGGATAGTGCTTGGGGTGTGCTACAGACCACTGGGATCTGATCTGGATATGGATAGAGACCTCTGTAATGTTTTTAATGGAATAAATACTAATGGGAATTGTGTGATTATGGGAGACTAACTTCCCAGATATAGACTGCAGGACAAGTGCTAGTAATAATAATAGGGCATGTAGGGATAAAGTGAGAAAGGCCAAAAGCCATGCAGAGTTGGACCTTGCAAAGGAAATTAAAACTAGTAGTAAAAGGTTCTATAGCCATATAAATAAGAAGAAAACAAAGAAAGAAGTGGGACCGCTAAACACGGAGGATGGCATGGAGGTTAAGGATAATCTAGACATGGCCCAATATCTAAACAAATACTTTGTCTCAGTCTTTAATGAGGCTAATGAGGGGCTTAGGGATAATGGTAGGACTTGACTTTAGCAAAGCTTTTGATACGGTCTCCCACAGTATTCTTGTCAGCAAGTTGAAGGAGTATGCGCTGGGTGAATGGACTATAAAGTGGATAGAAAACTGGCTAGATCGTCGGGCTCAACTGGTAGTGATCAATGGCTCCCTGTCTAGTTGGCAGCCGGTATCAATATCTTCATTAATGATTTGGAAGATGGCATGGACTGCACTCTCAGCAAGTCTGCAGATGACATTAAACTGAGAGGAGTGGTAGATATGCTGGAGGGTAGGGATAGGATACAGAGGGACCTAAACAAATTAGAGGATTGGGCCAAAAGAAATCTGATGAGGTTCAACAAGTGCAAAGTCCTGCACTTAGGATGGAACAATCCCATGCACTGCTACAGACTAGGGACCGAATGGCTAGGCAGTTCTGCAGAAAAGAACCTAGAGGTTACAGTGGACGAGAAGCTGGATATGAGTCGACAGTGTGCCCTTGTTGCCAAGAAGACTAACGGCATTTTGGGCTGTATAAGTAGGGGCACTGCCAGCAGATCGAGGGATGTGATCATTCCCCTCTATTCGACACTAGTGAGGCCTCATCTGGAGTACTGTGTCTGGTTTTGGGCCCCACACTACAAGAAAGATGTGAAAAAATTGGAAAGAGTCCAGCGGAGGGCAACAAAAATGATTAGGGGGCTGGAGCACATGACTTATGAGGAGAGGCTGAGTGAACTGGGATTGTTTAGTCTGCAGAAGAGAAGAATATGGGGGGATTTGATAGCTGCTTTCAACTACCTGAAAGGAGGTTCCAAACAGGATGGATCTAGACTGTTCTCAGTGGTACCAGGTGACATAACAAGGAGTAATGGTCTCAAGTTGCAGTGGGGGAGGTTTAGGTTGGATATTAGGAAACACTATTTCACTAAGAGGCTGGTGAAGCACTGGGATGGGTTACCTAGGGAGGTGGTGGAATCTCCTTCCTTAGAGGTTTCAAGCTTGACAAAGCCCTGGCTGGGATGATTTAGTTGGGAATTGGTCCTGCTTTGAGCAGGGGGTTGGACTAGATGACCTCCTGAGGTCCTTTCCAACCTTGATATTCTGTGATTCTATGTCTCCTTTCTGTCCATCCTGCTCAATCCAACCAGGTCTCTCTTGCTTCCCCAAACCCACACTTAAAACTGGCTTCCCTCCCTCTGTCCCCCAACTTTGGTAATATTGCAAATTCAAAGCATTCTCTCTAGTTCAACATACTCTGCCAATATATGGCTGTTACCTACATAGAATACTCTCATGCTCCAGAGACAGGGTCAGAAAATGCACTCCTTTTCTCAAACACTGCAGTATGACTCATGTATGTGGTACTAGTGCTGAGCCATTTATTATTTGAATTTATTACTGGCCTTCTATAGCAATGATACTACATAAACACAGTAGTGTGTATTGTAAGCAGTGATCCCTGGCTTGGTTTATTTCAAGATGACTCATTTCTTATGTTCTTATATTTCACCGAGTGAGATGGGGCAGACAATGGGTATCTTCTTTAATTTGACTTAAAACATATAAAGACAAAATCTTAAAGAAGCTTGAAACATCAGCTTTGAAAAACAATACTAAGTTGTGTCAATATCCTAGCCTAGCAGGTAGGACACTGTTCTCTAAATCCTTTATCTGCTTCTGCAATATCATCACAGTGATCCCAGATCACTTCCAACCTGGAAGTGGAGACCTGCCTGGGAAAACTAAAATATAACCTCAAAATTTATCAAAACAAAAATCCTATTTCTGTAGTGTGTACTGAAAAGGGGGAAGAGGTAAATTCCCACACCAAAATTCAGAAGTAATACTGACACACTATAAAGAAATGTATATGGGATTACAGACAGGCAAGGCTACTCAGCAACACTGTATCGAAAGTCAAAATGATCAAGTCTCAATGTTGCTGTAAAAGGAAACAGTCATTTAAACCTTCTGATACATACTTTACATCAAGGTGCTAGACCGGGCAAAGTTTGAGATTCTTTCTTGGACAGAAAGTAGGTCGAAAGTCGTAGCTCAATCGATCAATAAAGTGTAATCAGAGCTGGGTTCTGAATGGAAACTAGAAAGACAATGAAACAACACTGTTGGGTCAAAACTGGTCCAAAAGTAAGAGTTTGTAAAAAATAAGCATTTACCAAATCTAAGACTGAAAACTTTTTTTAAAATATTCCAATAGAACACACTTTGGTTTTGTTTATTTCAACAAATATTTTCCTGCAGTACTTGTCACTCAAGTATCACTGCATCATACTAGTGCTAGGAACCTGAAGGTGAAACCAAGAGGGAATATTCTCACTATCAAAGAAAAGAGATGTGCAAATAAATAAATAAACAAACAAACAAAAATAAATAAGGGAGAGTATTAAAAATTAAAACAATTTTGTAAACTCTAAAATGTTTTTAACCTAGGAAGTTCATTGCTATAAATGAATTCCTCTAACAAGACCATCTTTAATGAGAGCGAACCAGTGGTGAGCTGGAGCCATTTTGCACAGGTTCGCAGGAACTGGTTGTTAAATTTAGAAGCCCTTTTAGAACCGGTTGTCCCTGGCCCCAGCTCACCTCTGCTTCCTCGGCTCCTCCCCTCAACGCTCTGCCCCCCTTCTCCTCCCCATCCCCTGCTTCCTGCAAATCCGATGTTCGCGCGGGAAGCCTGAGAGGGTTCAGAAACAAGGGGTGGCTTCGCAAGGTAAGCTGGGATGGGAAGGGGGCGCGAGGAGGGCTCCAGGGAAGCACGGTATGGCCCAACCCAGTTGTGCTCCAGCTGAGCAGCCCCGGCCCCGGGCCCGGCCTCCAGCACCCCTGGCCCGGGCCCGGCCTTCAGCACAGTAAGGGAGCAAGGAAGGGGTGTTGGAAGAGTGCAGGGGAGTGGGGGGGGGGGTGGATAGAGGGAGGGGTGGTCAGAGGGCAGTGAACAGGGGGATTGAATGAGGGCAAGGGTCCCCAGGGGGAAGTAAGGAAGGAGCAGGGGTTGCATGGGGTGGTGGGGGGCAGGCAGGGGCAAGGGTTCCAGAGGCAGTCATCAGGGGACAGACAGAAGGGGTGGTTGGACAGGGCAGGGGTCCTGGGGGGCCACCAGGAATGGGAGGAGGGGTTGGATGGGGCAGCAGGGGGCAGTCAGGGGACAGGGAAGGGAGGTGGATGGGGCAGGGGTCCGGGGGGGGCATCAAGGAATGTGGGGGAGTTGAATGGGGCAACAGTCTTGGGGGGTGGGGAGGGGCCACAACCCCCTCCTGGGGTGAGGAAGAAACCGGTTGTTAATTTTTTGGCAGCTCATCACTGGAGCCAACCACATCTTTTAAACACCAACAAAGAGATATGAAGAAAAATTCAAACTACTCAGGGCTACCTACCTAAAACGTACTCATGCTAACTCTCACTGACCACTAGGAGTCACTAAAATACAGGGCCATAGGCCCAATGTACATAGTGCTCGTATAACACTTGACCAAAAGATCTCAAAGCCATTTATGTAATATTATGATGATATACTATGAGTGGTATATATTATTGCATTTCTATGTAGTGAACACAGCAAAGCAAGGCAGTCACCTTCTGCTTCCTACTAGAAGGTCTCCAGGAAACACACAAGCCCCTATGACATGGCAGAGGAATAAAATTGTGCATTAGAATTTGAGAAAGCCCCAAACTGAAGCCCAGTAGCCTTCAACATGCAAGCCTGTCCAAAAACAGAAAAATAAGATCCCCCGCTTTAACATACCAGGTCTAAAACACACATATCAGAGCACAAGCTTCTCTTTAAAGCTTAAATAAATGCTTTGAATTGCTGCTTATATTGAGTCTCGTGCATGACAGAAGAAACTGAAATCAATTTGATTTCTCTGAGCTCCCATTTCAGATTTCAAGTCTAACCAGTTCCAGATTTTCACTTTCCCACTTACTACCAAGACCCATTAGGGCAACAGCAAGTGCCAAGAATCTCAAAGAGCCTAAAGAAATTATTGCTTTGAAATAGTGAGAAAGTTTAATGCTTTGAATGAGAGCAGACTGAATACAGCTGGAACAATGAGTTCTATGGTTGTCGCAATGAAGACAGGAGTGATATCCATCTAACATCTGTGGGCAGGTCTACCTAGAGGCACTAAGTTCGGAGAACACCAATCCCATGTTTCGCAATGAGATCCCTTTTTAAGACATGTCTTCCCAAACCAAAAATTGATACCCAAAGTCCACATTTGGAAGAAAATGGCAGGATCATTAGATAAACAAGGTGGGTGAGGTAATTTCTTTTACTGGACCAACTTATGTCCATGAGACAGAGAAGCTTACAGAGCTCTTTATAGGGGATCATTAAGCTAACGAGAGAACCAGAGATCATTTTATAGTCAAGAACATGAACACAGTAAGGTGTTACAGACTAAACATTTAATAATAGAAATTATTAATAAATGCTCTTGGAACTGTGCTGTGCAATACACAGAGAAAAAGAGAGGCCCTCAAAGGTTCATAGACTAAGGGCCACATCCTGTGAGCCTTACCTTTGTGTTTATGTTGTGTTTAGAACTATGCCTAAATGAATTTAAATCAAACATCTGATGTGACTCAGCACTATTCATTAAAAGGATCTGTAGCATGAGACTGTAAATGAGACAGTCACACATGCGATAAGTAGCTGATAAGCAAACCCATGAACCCAAAGATCCTATCTCAGGCACTAATTTTAAGAGCATTTTATTATAATTTGGACTGGTCGCACCCGTAACATGCTAGGTGCTTTCCACACACAGCTGACTGCAGTGCTTGCCCTGAAGACAATTGAGATGAGTGAATAAAAGAGACGCCACTCAACCTAGCAAGTACTTGCATAACTGAAATAGAGCTAAAATTGAGATCTATTTTGAAACACAGAAGTGGAAACACTGCTTCAAGGGTTTTGCTACAAGTATTGTCATGGAGAGGCCCCAGAGGGTATGTCTACACTTTGAGCTGGTTCCCAGCTCAAGGAAACATACCGCTCAAGCTCTGATTGAGCTAGTGCACTAAAATAGCATGTAACCACAGTGGTGCCAGCATTAGGAGGGGATAGCAATCTGCGCGCATACACAGAGTCTTGGACAGGTACAGAGTCTGGGCAGCTAGCCCCTCCAACCACCACAGCTACACTATTTTTAAGTGTATCAGCTTGATCAGAACTAGCGTAAGTTTGTCTCCTCATCCTGGGAATTACATCCCCCATCTCCAAGTGCAGACATACCAACAGTGAGCAAATTGTGACTATTGCCCCACCCACTGCCCCCACCACCACTCCCCGCAACTTCTATTAGCACACAAATTGCAGCAGTTTTCATTTTTACTCCAGTACACACACACACACACACACACACACGGTACAAAAATTGAAGATAAAATACTGCCACTGATGTTTTGCTAATGTGCTATGTATTTAAATGTCAAATACCAACAACACAGAAAAAGGAAAATGCTGCCCCTGTCCTTAAGCTGCTCACAGTCTAATGCACAGACACTATAGCTCAGACACAAATGATGCATAACTAGAAGGTATAATTTCATAGTGATGCAGAAGTTTTCTGGCTATCTTTTTGTTCTTCCTTCTTGTTAAAGAGCTGTTTGGATTACTGACCCCAAGTTACCATTGAAAGGGTCTGTACTAACCAAACCACCAGTCATTGGCATGCACAAAGCTACGCACTTGAGCAGCCCCACTGAAGCCAATGACATTATTTATATATGTAACATTAAGCTACAGGCTAGCTGTGCTGAGTATAAATCTGTCTGAACACTGCCACTTGCCGTTACTCATGCTACCCCAGCTACAGAACAATTTTTAGGGCACTAGCTCGATGAAAGCTAGCAAAAGTATGTCTGTATGAACTGTGAATCACACCCCTAGCTCCAAGTCCTTACCCTTAGATCACTGGTCCCCAAACTTTTCAGGGTCACACCCCCCTCTTATCCCTGTCTACTCCCCCTTCCCCCTGGACAGGGAGTGGGACGTGGCTCGAGGGGAGGGGATGCAGAACAGGGGTAAGGGGACTGGAGCTGAGAGCAGGGATGGAGCCTTGGCCAGAGGTCGAGACTAGGGGCAGGAGCAGAGCTACAACTGGGTCATGGTGGGGCTGGCAGCCAGGCCCACAGCTAGGGGTGGAGCTGCACTGAGACTGGGGATGGGGCCAGGCACGAGGCAGGGAACAAGGGCCACGTCTGGGGGTGGGGCTGGAGCAGAGCTGAGCAGGGTTGGATGGCACTCCCTCCTCACCCCCCACGTCCCTCTTAAGTGGGTGCACCGCACAGTTTGGGGACCTCTGCTTTAGACTGTGAGCTCTATGGAGCAGGGACTCTCTTTGAACATTGCATAGCACAATGAGGTCATGGTCCATGATGAAGTCTCCTAAACACTGCTATTATACAAATAATAAAATGAACAGTCTTATGTCAGGTTCTCTTCCAGAAGGTTTGCATTTTCAGAAAGAGGCGTGTTTTGGATGATGAGAAATAAGAGAAATCCATTTCCTAGTACACATTTTGTTTGTTTTGAAGATAAAACAAAAATTCAATTATACCAAAAAATAAATAAATAAATAAAACCCCAGAACAATCTATGCAAATGAATATTTCAGGCCTTGGTCCAAAGTCACAGAGCGTGATTATATGTAAAACCCTTTGAAAGCCCCAAACATGGCTTCTCCCCTCCCCCATTAATAGTTCAAAGTCAACTTTCTCATTTACATATCCTGATCCTACAATTGAACCCAGCTGGGAAGAAGCCTGTGCCCATCTAGAACCCAAACAAAGTTGATGGGACTTCATCCACATGGACTTGATTGGAGGATCAGACCTAGTCTCTTATTGCACGCACTGCCCCTCCGTCCCCACACTGATTGCGTTCAGTTCCATCTATTTAACTTATCCAAGAGAAGGTTAAGAGGTGACTTGATCAGTGCCTCTAAGTACCTATGAGGGATGAAGATTTCTGATCGCAGAAGGCTCTTTACTAGTGGGCAAAGTTATAAAATCTAATGCCTGGAAACTGAAGTTAAACAAATTCTTACTGGAATTAAAATGCAAATTTTTAAGTGAAAATAATTAGCCATTGGAACAATTTGCCTGGAGATCTGGTGATTCCCCATCAAGATTAGAGGTCTTTCTAGAAGATATGCTCTAGCTCAACCAGATTTTATGGGCTGTACAGAGGAAATGCAGGGTGAAAAAAAAATCTACGGCGTGCATTATACAAGAAGGCAGATGAGATGATCATAAATTTGATTTCCTATCTAAGTCAGATGATCTGAGCCTCTGGTATCCCATTAATCAATTTCTCCCACAAGTATTACTGTATAGTTTTTCATGCAAGTGAAACCTATATATCTTAAAAGCATTAACTGAACCATTCCTATACTAACAATCCTCACATTGCAGTAACCCACATCATTCCTAGCCCCACATGCTCTGTCATTTTTGTAACCCTCAGTTATTTTGTCACATCTAAAAGGCAGGCCCCAATTATGCAAATGAATCTGGGCAGACAGGCTCCCGCACCCACCTCAGTCAAGTTGCACATGGATGCAGAGATCTTGCCTCCACACATCTAATTGTAGGATTGGTGCCTAAGAAAAATTAAATCAATATGACACATAAATGCTAAAAGTTAAGCATGTGCACAGATCTTTGCAGGAATAGCGCTTTTGTTTGGAACTGTAAAAAAGATATTAAAAATAACAGATGAGAGCATATTAGTGAGTTTAATAATAATGATTTTCATTATGCTAGATGCTGTAGAAACACATAGTAAAAGACAGTCCTCATCCCAAAGAGTTCACAAGCTTAGATGCTGAATCCTGCAGGCAGCAGTACATTGACAAGATCCCTGTGCCTGCACAGAACTCTACTGTCTTCAATGTGATTCCACACAGGTGTGGGGTCCTACCCACATGCAGCCTGTGGCACGATCGGGACCTTAATAGATATCTTGTCATCAGGGTAACTTACTGCCTCCTACATTGGGCTCATCTTGTCACATCCTTATTGTACAACTTGAGGGAGCTTAGAATTTTGCAGGAGGTACTCAGCACCTAGTAGGACCCATTTTCTTTTTTAGACATTCTCTCCGCCAGCAATCCATACAGACAATAGCAAATACTTCCTACACTCACCTCAGGCTATTGTCTACATTCATAAGTAGTGGATGGTGGATTCTCTGCAGCTTGAGGTCTTCAAACCACAATTTGAGGACTTCAATAACTCGGACATAGGTTAGGGGTTTGTTATAGAAGTGGATGGGTAGGGTTCTGTGGCCTGCTTTGTGCAGGAGGTCAGACTAGATGATCACATTGGTTCCTTCTGACCTTTGAGTCTATGAGTAAGTAACAGGATGAAGACTACGACAGATGTTTATAACATTTTTCTGCTTGAAATTTTAGGTGATGTACATAGCAAAATCTGAACTGGCATGTCTAAAAGGAAGAATAGCAGCTGAGCTGGTTCAGTGGCTGATATAGTTGGGATGATTCCTTTTTTGGTACATAACTCAGGAGAAAGCAAACAATGAAATCAGCCCTTTGTGTCATGCTAATAAAAAGGAGAGGTGATGGAGGAAAGAATAAACACAACAGTTTTTCCTGACTGATAAAGGACAAAGTGAATGGCAACACTGGGGAACCGTGCTTGGTTTGTAAAAGCAGAAAGCCCATTCATATTACCGCTACTGATACAACCAGCTTGTAGCTGTCAGTGGTTTTAAGAAACAAAAGGAACTAAGAACATTTTCTGCTCCAGCTGGATAGAGACGCTTCAGAAAAAGAGTGTCAATCACAGTTTCATGAGGAAAAGAGACAGAACAGTATCATGAGGATCAGAAAGAGATTCAACAGATTTGGATGCCAGATTACAATCACGTATGGGCAGTCCCTGCATCAATATAAGTGTATCTTATATTGTGGGGTTTGGTTTTTTCTTTAGATTTATAAGATGTTATTTAATTTTTGAATTAACATCATTTGGATGCTGTTTCAACAAATTATTTGTTTTACTGGGATGCTATCATGTTTTTAAAATGAATTTTTCCCTCCTTTAGAAACACCATATCATATCGAAGAATTTACTTTTCATTAGTAATACTGTTTATGATATTTACACATAACTCAGCTTGGATAATAAAAGCAGACTGGTCAGTTTCACTTTCTGTCTTTTATGATGCAGTGGTCGGATTGTGAACACTCCAGGCGTATGTCTAACCCAAACAAGCATTTTATTGGCTGTGAAAAAAAAAATCACAAGACGCAAGGTGAGTGAGGTAATAGCTTTTACGGGACCAACTTTAGCTGGTGAGAGGCAAGCTTTCATACATCTAAAATTGTGTAAGCTCAAAAGCTTCTCTCTCTCTCATCAACAGCAGTTGGTCCAGTAAAAGCTATTACCTCACCCACCTTCCTTCTCTAATGCCCTGGAACCTATACAGCTACAACAGCACCATATACAAAAACTCATAAGGGCATTTATGTTGAATTCAGATTACAAAACAGCACCATATACAAAATCTCATAAGGGCATTTATGTTGAATTCAGATATTGCAAAACTTTTTTTAAAAACAAACATATTTTGAGGCAGAACTGACCCAGCAATGTCCATTTAAGCAATTCTTCATATAGACTCCATATGGAAATGTAACTGACTTTTTAAAAACAACTGGGATAAACAGAAGTGACTCTTATCATCCAATTCTGGAAGTACCAACCACTGTGTGCAGCGCTTACCACCATGAGTAGTCCCATTGTCTTCAATGGAACTATATACACTGCAGTAAGTCTTATGGCTTGTTAGTAAGCATTTACAAGATCAGGCTCTTCCAGAGACTAGAAAAGTCAATCAGGGTTTCAAAATAAAGCATCAGTAGCACTGTGTACACTGGCGGCAATGCAAAGTTTAAAACAGAAGAATCCATTCCATAGCTGTTGAATTCAAGAGAAAGCTAAAGCAAATTTAGCATCTTCTGACTTGGCACAAGTTACTGCTGATGTAACTGGATATATTACAGAATACAGGAAACTCAATATTTACTTTAAGCATACTGTCACTGTTAGCAAAAAAATGTAATTATTTATATTGTGTCACATTTGCAAATTAAAAATTATAGGAACTTTGATTTTAACAAACCATCTGCACATACTTTGAAAACATATTGTACTGGCCTTGGATAAGATTCAAATACCATCAAGCAATATAATGCTGCCGTGATGAATATATCTAAAATGAAGGCATGAGGGTATACATAAGACAACTGTACAACCGTTAGCTATGCACTGCAACGTATGTGCACTGCCTATCATGTACAGGCATGTGCTGAAGACAGTTATGTAGACAAAATGAGCACTCAAATTGCACTAAAAGGTGTTTTGCCATACAACAATACTCTGTAGTGGCTCAGTACAGTGGACAACTTTTCGAGAAATCCAACAGCAATGATTTTAGGATTGAGTTTTTTATTGTGTTGCTTTAATGATTGCTATTTCAATAAAATATAGTCTTAGAGGATGTGACAGAGACAAAAGAAATGAAGCTTGTGTGTTATTTTACACCTTTCTTCAGGGAGTAACGGACAGTCTCTTTCTTTCCCCGTAGCCAGGCAACCACCTCCTGAGCAGCCACTCCGACTGCCTCAGTTTCTCTCTCTCACAGAGCTATTCAAAAACACCACCCAGTCCATCATTTTAAAGCCTAGTTCTCTCTCCTTGACTCAGGAGTCCCCAGCCCCCTAACCCAGCTCCAGGAAGGAATCCAAACAGACCCTTTACTCCCTGCAGGATCAGCACCTGTAGTTACTTCCTAAGCTTCTATCTTGCATTGGCCTCTTAGGTTACCTAACTAGAGTGTCACCAGCTCCTCACTCTCTCTGGACTCTTCTTTATACCCCCTAGGCCTTGCCTAAGACAGTCACCTGACCTCAGTCATTACTATTCATCCTCCTCCCCTGGGTAGATGAGCTAAACCTGTTGCAGGTGGGCCTCAGCCCATTTCCCCCTACAGGGCCCAGCCACCCTGTGACACTGCCCTACAATAGGAAACTGCCCATGAACCAGAGGTAACAACTGAGGTTACAAAAATAAAATTAAAGTATAATGGGATGGAACTAGTGTGAAAGACATAATGCAAGAGAACACGTAGTTATATTAAAATATAACTATACCTATAGTTATACATACATGCACGCGCACACACACAGTTTGTAGGGAAGGGAAGGTGGTGTTATATTTAAGATAAATTGCAAGAGCTAGAGCAAACAGCACCAGAGCAGATATTAAAAAGGTGGGAAACTGAACAGAATGATAAAACTGGCGGAGATGGAGGTCACATGACATGTAGAAAGAAAGTTTGTTCCACATGAAGGAAGCAATTTGAAAAAACTAAGAGTCATGTGGGAGGAGATAAAAGGAACATTACTGGGAATGTGAAGAGTAGAGTAATTTATTGCCTTACAATGTGGTGAAATTTGAGTGCTACCAGCTTGTTCTTTTTCAGGGGGTTATAATTGAGGTGAGATACCCTTAACAATAGTGGTATTTCAACAAGAGAGACACAAAGATTTTCTGTGATATCAAAGCGATATTTTATAATCGATGTACTGGAGTCATGAATCAGACTACCAAGTCTTATGAGCCTTGCTTACCATCACACATCCTCACTTACACTACAATAGTGTGTCTGTTAAAGGCATAGAACAGAGTCTGTACAACATGGCCTGTATTTAGAAAGCCTTTTCAAGTGAGAAGCCGAAAGAGAGAAGATGAACAATGACTATAATGTAATCTAAAATTACTGAATAAATTATTTTGTTTGCGCAGCCCACCTGCTCAATCTTTCCAAAAACAGAAGTTAACATCTGTGATGTATCCATCATGTTAACAGACTCTTAATGAAGTCTTCAGTGAGAAACAGTAACAGTGAGCTACAGTTTTTCTGAATATGACCATATTTCTTCTTTTTTTACAGACAGGTACCACCTTCCAGACTCAAATGTTTGTTTTAAGGAGCCTTTGTAGAATGCAATTATAGCCTATGAACTGCCCGTTTTTCCTTCATGGGTTTTGGAGTGTAGTGTTTTGTGTTTGGGACTTTTTGTTTTGTTCTCGTAGTGTTGTTTTGGGTTTTTTTAATTAACACAAAACTGTTGAAACCCAGATAGATGTTGGCCACCCAGAAGGCCAGCAGCAGCTGAAACAGTGTAATTAAGAACATACTACAGGATATTCTTAATTAAACTGGCTCAGCTGCCAGCGTGTGCATATGTGTGTGTGTGTGTGTGTGTGTGTATATTTGTCTAGAGTGTTCTTATATATATTATGCACACACCTCGCTCAAGGACCAGAGAGCAAGGTGATATATTTGATTAGATAATCCCCACTAAATCTGCAACAAGCTAACACACTACTCTCTCTCCCCATACACACAAGCTCCCAGAGAGGCTTCCTCCTGCATAAGCCCTCAAACCTACACCTTCCCTCCCACCTCCGCACCTCGCTCCTTGCATGGAAAGGAGACGAAGGGGAACTGCTTGGCTGAGGAGTGGATACCACTCTCTCCCCACAGATTCCCACAACTTCCCCTTTCCCTGCTGCCACCGTAACAGTCCTCAGCACATCCCCTTCTCCTTGTGACAGGTGTCCTGGTAGGCCACTTTGAAGTTCTAGTCATTCAAGTTTGTATTTATGCAAAAATTTCTAGTTTTCTTCCAGGCCACAAGTAGAGGCAGTTCAGAATTATTCTTGGTTACAGCAGCACCACTGGCAGTATCATCTTCAAGCAGAGACAAACCCCAAACTATGAGCCCCATAATTTTAAACTTATGCAAACATAACTATTTTACTCTACTATGTATCATCTCTTGATCTCACCATCTTACTAATATCATCTGAATGTTAGGGCTTTTAATAAACACTTTTGGTTTTCATCTGAAAGCTGCCATAATTGGAATACCATCTGTACTAAAAGCAAAATTCTAGCATTCTCACACCAAAATCAAGCCTTTAATTCCTCTATAACTGACTACGTAGACAGACATTTAGAAATAAGTCAGGGCAACATCTGACACTTTGGGCCAAATTTATCATGGGTGTAACTCCACTGGCTTCAGACTAGTTACAACCAGGCAATCTGACAGCTTGTGATTTGCATATTATTTACTAACATCTGGCATGAGACAGCTATAGCACATTAAAACCAAGCTGAAATGTTTTGCCTTAATTCTGATTTAGAAACATGTTAGCATGTATACAATTCTGGATTTAGTATTCTTCTTGCCAGCTATTGCACACTACATAAAATCTCTACAGTAATGTTAATAAATTTAGAACTGTTCAAGGAATTATAAGAAAAGGTAGAGGGTATTAAGACAAACTGAACTAAACACAAGAGTCCAAATTTCTACAAGAGAGAAACTAATTTCATCTTCGATTTGCTGATGCTACTGCAAGACATTGTCCTCTAATAGACTGGCTGAATGTGGCATAAAAGTTTTTTCATATGGACTGCAAAACAGCATCAGTGGTGATGCTGGAACAATTTTTATAGCGGGTCTGCAGAAACCATGTATTTGGGTTTTTATTAGTACTTCAAGCCAGGGGGTGAGTAGCACCCCAGCATCCCTAGTTCCAGCACCTATGAGCATCAGCAGAAAATACAGCAGTGTTTTCCCACATCTTTACCAGAGGGGAAAGATAGTCATGTGACCTAATCAGTCACACAATCCGGAGTGAGTAGGTCTGCCTTTAATTTCCAACTTGACAATGAACTTCTCATGTAGTCTCGAGCGAATCTCTTACCTCTGAGGGTATGCCTACACTCAGTGATTTCCCTACACCCCCCTTGAATTTCCCCAACATTCCCCCCCCTCCCCGTTTTGTGAACTAGTTACATGCCAAACCTGGTGTCTGAACTTTGTGACTTTGTCCTCATCCACAACTATTTCACATTTGGGGATAATATGTATCTTCAAGTCAGCGGCACTGCTATGGGTACCCACATGGCCCCATAGTATGCCAACATTTTTATGGCTGACTTAGAACAACGCTTCCTTAGCTCTCATTCCCCCAATGCCCCTACTCTACACTGATGATATCTTCATCATCTGGACCCATGGAAAAGAAGCCCTTGAGGAATTCCACCATGATTTCAACTATTTCCATCCCACCATCAACCTCAGCCTAGACCAATCCACACAAGCGGTCCATTTTCTTGACACTACTGTGCTAATAAGCAATGGTCACATAAACACCACCCTATACCGGAAACCTACTGACCGCTATACTTACCTACATGCCTCCAACTTTCATCCAGGACACACCACACGATCCATTGTCTACAGCCAAGCTCTAAGGTACAACCGCATTTGCTCCAATCCCTCAGACAGAGACAAAAACCTACAAGATCTCTATCAAGCATTCTTAAAACTACAATACCCATCTGCCGAAGTGAAAAAACAAACTGACAGAGCCAGAAGAATACCCAGAAGTCACATACTACAAGACAGGCCCAACAAAGAAAACAACAGAACTCCCCTTCAGCCCCCAACTAAAACCTGTCCAGCGCATCATCAAAGATCTACAATCTATCCTGAAAGATGATCCCTCACTCTTCCAGATCTTGGAGACAGACCTATCCTCGCTTACAGACAGCTCCCTAACCTGAAGCAAATACTCACCAGCAACCACACACCATACAACATAAACACTAACCCAGGAATCTATCCTTGCAAGAAAGCCCGATGCCAACTCTGTCCACATATCTATTCAAGTGACACCACAATAGACCTAATCACATCAGCCACGCCATCAGGGGCTCATTCACCTGCACATCCACCAATGTGATATATGCCATCATGTGCCAGCAATGCCCCTCTGCCATATACATTGGCCAAACCAGACACTCTCTACACAAAAGAATAAATAGACACAAATCTGATATCAGGAATCATAACATTCAAAAACCAGTAGGAGAACACTTCAACCTCTCTGGCCATTCAGTAACAGATTTAAAGGTGGCAATTTTGAAACAGAAAAGCTTCAAAAACAGACTCCAACAAGAAACTGCTGAACTTGAATTAATATGCAAACTAGGTACAATCAATTTAGGCTTAAACAGAGACTGGGAATGGCTGAGCCATTACACACATTGAATCTATTTCCCCATGTTAAGTATCCTCACACCTTCTTGTCAAACTGTCTTAAATTGGTCATCTTGATTATCACTACAAAAAAATTTTTTTCTCCTGCTGAGAATAGCTCATTTTAAATAATCAGCCTCTTAGAGCTGATTAGGCAACTCCTACCTTTTCATGTTCTCTGTACGTATTTTATATATATATATATATATATATATAATTTCCTCACTATATGTTCCATTCTATGCATCCGATGAAGTAGGCTATAGCCCACGAAAGCTTATGCTCAAATAAATTTGTTAGTCTCTAAGGTGCCACAAGCACTCCTGTTCTTTTTGCAGATACAGACTAACACAGCTGCTACTCTGAAACCTGCTAGTTCTTGTGTTACGTGAAGGATTAAATAACATTTCCTTACTCACTTTCTTCACACTAGTCAAGATTTTAGACCTCTATCATATCCCCCCTTAGTCATCTCTTTTCTAAGCTGAAAATTCCCAGTCATTTTAATTTTTCCTCCTGTTTCATACCACTAATCGTTTTAGTTGACCATCTCTGTACCTTTTCAATTTCCAATCTCTCTCTTTTGGGATGGGGTGACCAGATCTGCACATAATATTCAAGGTGTACACATACCATGCATTTATATAGAGGCAATATGATATTTTTTGTCTTAATATCTATCCCTTTCTTAATGATTCCCAGGATTCTGTTTGTTCTGACTGCTGCTGCAAATTGAGTGGATGTTTTCAGAGAACTATCCACAATGACTCCAAGATCTCTCTCTTGAGTGTTAATGGCTAATTCAGACTCCTTCATTTTGTATGTATAATTGAGATTGTTTTCCAATGTGCACTACTTTGCATTTATCAACAATGAATTTCATCCACCATTTGGTTGCCCAGTTACCCAGTTTTGTGAGATCCCTTTGTAATTTTTCGCAGTCTGCCTGGGACTTAACTATCTTGAATAGTTTTGTATTATCTGAAAATTTTGCCACCTCATTGTTTACCCATTTTTCCAGATCATTTATAAGTATGTTGAATAGTAATGGTCCAGTACCAACCCCTCTGGGATACCATTATTTATCTCTCTCCATTCTGAAAACTGATAATTTATTCCTACCCTTTGTTTCCCATATTTTAACCAGTTACTGATCCATTAGAGGACTTCCCTCTTATCCCATGATGGCTTACTTTTCAAAAGTCAATTTAAATTAAACAGATTTTAAAAACAATTATATTTTTTTAGAAATCTAGACCTGTTATGTGTTTTGGTGTAACTTGCATTATCCTTATGTTAAATTTGCATTATCCTAACAAAATATTTACTTTATTCATATTTCTTTTATACATCTCATTGGCCCTGACACCCGCTCCTCCCCATTAACTCGAACACCCCCACTAATTTCAATTCCTGGGGAAACTACTGCCTGCACTGCAATTAGACACTGCAGCTGGCCCATGACAGCTCACTCGGGCTGGTGGGGCCCACGCTAAGGGACTGTTGGTTTAAATGTGGTGTAGAGATATTCGGGCTCAGGCTGCAGCCCGAGCCTGGGACCCTTTCACCTTACAGGGTCCTAGAGCCTGGGCTGCAGACCAAACCCAAACATCTGCACAGCAGTCAGTTAGTTTTAAATGCAAAACATTTTTTAATAAAAACTCTTTTTCTTTTCATATCCAGCACTTTTAAGGTAGTTTCATTTAATAAAAAAAGTAAATGCCGGTTTGGGGCATTTTTAATTCAATTTGAATTTCCACCCAACAGAGATTGACACAAAATAATCCCAACTAAAAAATAAATGCATCTTTCACCATTTTCTAACATAATAAAAATGTAAAAATTAAGCCATTATGTAACTTAAATAAATGTGGATAGACAGAGTATAAGCTAAGAATCTGAATGAGTATATCCTCCCAGTCAGCGAAAAGAAGCATCAAATTTTGCATAAAGGCTACATTTAGGTCAGGTCTACGCTTAAAATTTAGGTGAACAGAAATATAATGTTCAAGGGTGTGAAAATCCATACCCCTGAGCTCTGCAGCAATGTCAACCTAACTCCCCAGTATAAACACAGGTAGGTCAATGGAAGCATAGTTACTGTGACTCTGGGAAGTGGTATTCCTACAGCAACAGAAAAAACCCTTCCATTGCTATACTATGAGTTAAGCCAGCATAACTGCAGACCTGCAGCTGTGGAGCTGCAGTGCCCGTAGAGTAGACATGGCCTTAGTTACAAATCAACATGTTTTAATAGTTGTCAACTAACAAGATTCAACCTCTCTTTTGGAAAATAACTAAAAAGTGCATATATGATAGATTACTGAAATACATTTAAATCAGCAAGCAGGAAACCTAGATTTAACCCTGACACCCACCCTCCATTCTAATCCATGTCCTCTTCCACCTACCCACTTACATTTTCTCTCCAGTTAGGAGGCATAGCTGTTGGCATTTACACACGCTGACTCCTCGCTGTGGTTCCATCCAGAGCAGCTCCCTCTAGCATTGCTGCTTGTTCCCACAGAACTGTTCAGGAATACTTTAGCAGGGAGGCAGAGAGCTTACAGCCCATCAGCCCCAAATCTGGCCACAGGGGGTAGGGACTTTACGAGTGCCTTCTCCTACTAAAGACCTCCCCAAGCAACACATTGGACCACCACACCTTCCTGAGCAGCTGCTGTGCTAAAAGAGGGAAAAGGCACAATCTCAGGCCACTCCCTCAAAGTACCACCAAACTGAATGGAGACTGAGCTCTGCTCCACCCAATAAATACTCATGGTACAGCTACACTACACATGCAAGGTGTGATTCCCAGCTCAGGTAGACACGCACTCAGGCTAGCATGCTAAAAATACCAGTATGACTGTACTGACTTGGATGACAGCTTCCACTAACCACCCGAGTACATACCTAGGATCTCAGGGTGGGTTGTACTCAATTAGCTAGCCCAAACCACCACCAGTGCCCCCATGGCCAGACTGCTTTTTTAGCACGCTAACTTCATAAGAACTAGCACATGTAAATCTCCCCTGAACTGAGAGTTACACCTAACAGTTGCAGTGCAGATGTACCCACAGGCAGCCAGCAGTGCAGAGTCATTTTCTCCCACCTAGGATTCTACAAGGCAGGCTTTAGATGCGTTTGACTGATGTGTTCACTCACCAAATTTAACAGCCCTTGCATTCATACACCTGGAGGTCCTCACATGGACAATGTTACAGAAATGCCTGATGTTATTTTCAGTTAAGCTTCCCCCTCTCCCCCCCAAATCAGGCACACATGTAAGCATCACTTGGCTGAGCTAAATTAATTTTTCAGTTGGTTTGTGGTCAGGCAGGAGGAGGAGTGGGGAGTATGAAGATCCTATTTCATTCATTTTATACTTGAACATGCCTTTGAACCAAATTGGGTAACGAGAAAGGCATTCCTCCCTTTCAAATCATAAGATTGGCAAAAGAGGACTAACTAGATATTTCCTTCCTTTTGACCATGGGATTCATCTGATGCTTCAGAAAACTGAAAGACATTGTAACTTTTTTGTTAAATGGTAATTGCACCACGTAATTTCCCCATTCATTAGCATGTAAGGAGCTGTATGCCAATAGTCAGAGCTTGTGGAAACCTGGACATTCACTAAAATAGCTATTCCAGAATAACTGTCCACTGGCCAGGGATGGTTATACTAAAATAACTTTAACCAGAATAATTTATTCCAGAATAACTATAATTATTATAATGTAGATATGTCATAAACAGATCACACATATCCGTGTAACAAAGGGTAGTTTTATACATCATATTATCCAATGCTTGAAGACCAATACAGCATTTATATTTCCTTCAACCGTGGAACACATACTATTCAAACACTCACTATTAAAGGAACTGGCTAAAGACATACAATGTCTTGCAAAAGTCTATAAACATCTGCCCTACAGAGAGAGAGGCACATTAGGAGAACTCATGAGGGAAAAGCCTGTACTTTGCATTTTACTACAACCTGCTCCCAGTCTTAAAGATTTGAAGTGTGATAGAATTCCATCAGCTTAATTCTCATAATTGTCACAGAATGGGCCTGAGGACCAATGAAATGCCATTTTTCCCACTCATATACATTGCTACACTGAACATAATTATTTTTTCTGTTAAAGGTTCTACTCTACAAAAAAAAGCTATTAAAACAATATCTTTTCTTACTACTCTCTACTTCTATTAGCACTTCCAAGCCAACAGTTATGGGGAAAGCCTCTACTGTTGCTGGCTCAACATCTGTTGATGTTAACTGAACTCTTAATTACAGGGCTAAATTCTGCCCTCTGATAGCTCTGCACGAATCCAGTGAAGACAGTCTGGCAGCAAATATAATGAGGGAATAATTTGTTCTGCAGAACCTTTATTATTTGTGATGATGCAAAGGCAGAAACAGCTTGCCTTTCAGATCCCAGGTTGGGTTTGTAGTACTGGCTCTTAAGGGAACACACACACACATACACACACACACACTCCTGATGTCTTAAGGTCCCTGGGGCTGAATTTCACTCTCCCTATATCTTTTAACCTGTATATTGTTTAAATATGGAAATAATTGATACAATAAAATATGGATCTCCACAATCCCAGTTGACAGTCGTTTCAGAATATAGTTACATTTTAAACTCAAACATTAAGGGAAGAAACATTCACTCCAATCAGAAAACTCAGAAGCCAATTTCTGAGTGAATCTGAAATCATTGTCAATATGTCTTTGATACAGACTTTATTGGACCACCCACAGCCCTAAGAGCAAGAAGCTGCAAAGTAGTGGACTGTTCTCTTTGCTCGAGAGGCTAGAGGCATAATTTGTGGTTACAAAGAACAGATTCTCCCGCTTACTGCATCAAGACCATTACAATTGTGATGTGAGAACCTCCTAATCAATCACTCAGGTGATGGGTGGGCTGAAATAGGCCACTTACTGAAAGGCTTGTGATTTGAAAGCTCTGCTGCAACTTCTATTCTTCAACTTAATTGCAGTATTAATTACACAGATTAATTAAAAAGTGGCTTTGACTGAAATGAAATTAGGGGCCTGGGTTGATAAAGTAACAAAAAATCCAAGATAACATTAACTTTTTAGAAAGCAAATAGTGGAAAAATACTAAATTAAAAAAAATATGTACAATATCTGCTATTTTCTCCAGATGAGATTTCCATAGCCTTTTTTATTATTATTTTTAATAAAATGCAGCAACTATCATCACTATACAGTTGTAGGAGAGACTGGAGTGACACCTTTAATGTCTTTTGTAATTGCAATGGCAAGTGCCACAGCCTAAAAGTTTCAAAAGTGACTAATAAGTTAGCTCATCTTGCAGCACCTACAAAGTGCATATTTTCACAATAGCCTAAGCACCCACCTTCCTCCAAAGAAAAACAAAATCAATCTGCTTTAAGGTGACAAAAATTGAGGCACACAAAATCAACAGTCACTTCTGAAAATTTAGAGCCATGCCTCCCTATATAGTTGTCTCTAAGGCTGAAACAGCTTCTTCATATGCTACTTCAATCTAGTCTATCAGCTATACAATATATATTATACTCAATTAAAAACACCCAGAAAACAGGTTGTACATTTTACAAGATGGCCTCCAATTATTTGCAACCTCAGTAAATAAATTATTTTAATAAATTTTCATTAAACTACAAACTGAATAGTCCTTCCCATTTTATCAAGGGCATACAGGCACCGAATTATTGAAGGGCAGTGAATTTGGAACAAATAACCGGAAAGACCACTTTCTGCAGCAAATTTTAGTCAAATACAATAATTGGCTTAATAAATGTTTACAGTATACTTGAGACAGAGGACTAGTGTCCATGCATGTCCAATTACTCATCCACCCTGAGGGCATTCTCATAGAGGGGCTTTCCACAGGGTTCTATTACTTCACCCCTGCATGATCCTCAGTAAGTGATGCCCCACGTGAGAAAATAAATGATCTAGTTTGTGGGGCCATCAATAACCTGATCGCACATAACTCTCATTTTTAATCAACCATGGACCACGAACAAAGTGCACTATAATAACTAAGATAACTGAATTTTTATATCAGGCTGAAATATAGCATGTTCAGAAAAATACTCGTAAGTTCCCTCTATTTGTTTAGACTTCTCCAAATGTTCAAATAAATACAGCAGTATATTCAAATTAATGAGTTCATTTTCAATAGTGAGTTTACAAGCAAAATTAATCTGTGGTCAATTTAACATCCTATTAAACTGACCACAGATTAATTTTGCTTGTATGCTTCCTTTCCATGTTTCAACTATTTCCTTTCACTCAAAACAGGGGTCCATTCTGGCGAAGGGGACTGCCTCGACCACTCTTACTTCCACTACAGAATCAGGTCCAAAAGCTTCATTTGGTAAAGACAGTTTATGTACTTAATGAATGATACAATACAAAGTTTACCTATTTTAGCCTCAGTCTAAGGCAGGGGTGGTCAAACTTTTTAGCCCTCAGGCCACATTCGGGTATGGAAATTGTATGGCAGGCCATAAATGCTCACAAAATTGGGGGTTGGGGTGCGGGAGGGGGTGAGGGCTTCAGCTGGGGTGCAGACCCTGGGATGGGGCTGGGGATGAGGGGTTGGGGATGCAGGAGGGTGCTCTGGGCTGGCACCAAAGGGTTCAAGGGCAGGAGGGATATCAGGGTTGGGGCAGGAGTTGGGGCACAGGAGGGAGGCAGGGGTGCAGACTCTGGACGGCGCTTACCTCAAGCAGCTCCCAGAAGCAGCAGCACGTTCCCCATCCAGCTCCTAAGCGGAGGCGGGGCCAAGCAGCTCTGTGTGCTGCCTCATCCGCAGGTGCCACCCCTGCAGCTCCCATTGGCTGCGGTTCTGGCCAATAGGAGCTGTGGGGACAGTGTTTGGGGCAGGGGCAGCGGAGCCCCCTGGCTGCCCCTACACATGCCGCTGCTTCCAGGAGCCGAGTGGAGCAGAGCAAGCTTTCAACCCCACTCCCCGGCTGATGGGCCAGAGTAGGGCAAGCCCCAGACCCCGCTCCCCGGAGGGAGTTTGAGGGTCAGATTAAAACATTTGGAGGGCCCATCCCTGGTCTAAGGGCTTAGTTTATAGGGCTCCAGCTGGCCATAACTGCTGTATGATAAAGCTCAGCTACGAAAAGTTCATTAAGTATTTATTCATAGAAACATCGCAATGGAGTAGGCAATATTTTGTAAAACACTGAGCACAAATTCCATTTTAAAAACATATTACTAGCTAGCTTTGGTTTAGCAAACCTTTATGTTCTTAATGGACAGAAACTATTTCAATGCCAGAAACTTAAAACATACCATGGGTAACTCAACGAAATGCACTATTTTGCTTGCGCATGTAGGGTAGGAAATTCTGCAATGCAGATGCTGTCTAGATGACAAAAAAGGTACCTTTTCTCAATCCTGTTAGCTAATTCACTACACTATCTGTGGCCTTTTTCATCTAGATGCTGAAAAAGATTCCTCCTCCGCCCCTCCCCAAAGTGTTTTAACATAGCCCACGTCCAGACTAACCCGCTGTATCGGCGGGTTAAAATCGATTGCTCGGGGATCGATATATCGCGTCTAGTCTGGACGCGATGTATCGATTCCCGAGCGCGCTTACATCGATTCCGGAACTCCATCAACCCGAACGGAATTCCGGAATCGACGCGGAGAGCCACGGATATCGATCCCGCGCCGTCTGGATGGGTGAGTAACTCGATCTTAGAAATTCGACTTCAGCTACGTTATTCACGTAGCTGAAGTTGCGTATCTAAGATCGATTTTCCTCCCCTAGTCTGGACGTGGCTATAGTTTGAAACACCCTTGAACATCCTGTGTACACATAGCTTAACACCTTTAAAAATCACATTAGCTGGCTGTGTGGTAACCTGAAGCCTAGGTTAGACAGAGTAACAAACAGCTGCAGAGTTAAGAGTAAGACTGAGCCCTTTGTTTTTCAGTTGATATTTTACACATTTTTCCATCAGTTACTTAATTTAACATCGGAATTCAAACTACATTCCCTTGAGTGGTCAACCATTACAAAATTATAATAGACAATATCCATCAATTTGTGCTACAGAATGTGTTTTGTTTTCAAGTTAAACACGAAAAAACTATTCCTGTGAATGACTATATCTGTATCAAAGTGTGGTTCTCAATCTGAAGAGAGGTTCTGAAAATGGCATTGAGTGAGGTTCAACATTTTCCCCTCTCTTGCTGATCTAACTTCTCAAATTTGTTCAGCTTGAAAAATCAAAGAAATTTTTCTAGCCTCTAATGCTGAAATTTCAAATCCAAGGATGAGTTCGAGTGTTCTGTTCTCACATTATCATTAGTGGAAGAAATTCTAATGCTCATTTTTGCTAACAATTTTGTGATTATACACAAGGCAGAAGACATTTGAGCTCTTTGCTCCTGCACTGCATTGGCCCTCCAATGCCAACATGAGCAAAAACATCATCTTTATCAGAAGAGTAAATAATGTGATTCAGGGAAAACACAGGGACAAATCTTTTACCCTCACACAGCTTAAGTGACAGTATATCCAAGTGATCCTTCCTGCAAATGCCATGGAGAAGCAGTCTGGAGCAGGGATGGGACATGGACAGTGAATCCACTAGCCTCAGCAAAAGTTGCCTGTGCATCTTTGTGCTGAGGTATCTACAGAGTTGAGTTCTCTGGCTTGCAGGAGAAGGGTTCTTTCCACTGACTCCTAAAATCCTGCCTCCAACCAGAAAAATCACACCTGCTCCACCATGCCTGGGGCCTTCTAAAAACCTAATTGAAAGTAGGGTTTTTCACACAGAGAACAAATAAGTTAACTAACAAGATGCCAATTTGCTGACCTTAACTGCACTTTACACTTCAATGGGCTTTTCTGTGATCAGTTATGGATTATAACATTAGCCTCATACTTTGAGCTGAACAGTAGTTTTCTAGCACCTCTCTGCTGCCAACAGGGAGATCCAAATTTAAGAGCCAAGTAAAATTCTTATGCCTTTAGCCTGCAGAGACTGCATGTTTTACAAAGGTTAAATGCTCATTCACTAGGAAAGGCTGGGCCACCACCACTACGCTGTTGAAATTCCACCTCTGTCAGTATTTGGTAACTGGCTGCTTTCCCAATGCTTTCAGCTGCAGGCAAGCAGTCTTCACAGGGAGGCAAGAGGAGAAACTGACAGCACATGCACACATAAAAAAGTAGATTTAAAAAATGCAAACACTGTTCTATGCAACAGATTCTTGAATCCAAATGAGTTCAGATCTTGTTATTCCAGTTAACTATTTTATTGATGAAGCTAAAACAGCTGGTACATCAAATTATGATGAAATAAAAAACTGATAGCAATCTATCCACAGTGTTCAAACCTTCAGATGGATTTTTTAAAACTTGCATCCAACGAAGTGGGTATTCACCCATGAAAGCTCATGCTCCAATATGTCTGTTAGTCTATAAGGTGCCAGAGGACTCTTTGCTGCTTTTAAACTTATTATCACTCAGGAAAAGTGCTCATTTTTTAAAGTACCATTTCATAATTAATTAAATCTTTGTCCCTCTCCATTCAGAATAAATTCTGGAGACTCAAAATAAGTTATTCCTCCATCTCACCTGTGTTACATGTACACACTGTTTTTCTATTGTGGATTTCTCTTAAGTAGGATATTGCCACTGATTTTTAATAGAGAAAACATAAGTTACTCAGTACCTGTTTTGGGGGAAATGAAGTAGTAATCAAGGGAATTTGTAGCAGATACAAAAAAGTGGGGTAAAGTAGAACAACTTTTTAGCTCAGCAACTCTGGCTAATTTTCTTCAAAAATGTGAAATCCTGACAACTATGCTGGACATATTTCCATAGCTAGAGACTGAGAATCTTCTTCTTACTGATTAACCAAAGCAGAAAAAGGTTCAAAAATATTTTTGAATTACTGTTAGTTTCAATCTTTGTAATTTTCTTCCTAATTCAAGATATTTATACCCAGAAAGATTTCCCCCCCCCAAAAAAAATGAAGAGGGAAGCATTAGCCTCCAACTCCCTATGTAATGGAACCTGAAGCTCTGAGCATCATCAACAGGCTGTTTGAGAAAGCCTGTGGAAAGTGTGTGCACATGTAATGTAGTGACTCATTTCTTTGGTAACATTTTATCCAAACCTCCCTTTGCCTCATTAATATTTTATCTTTTTTAAAAAATTGTTTTGCAATAAGTTTGTTCTGTTACTAATTCCAATCTTCTCACTGTTCTATGATAAATACCTCCCACTCCCCATGTCTCTTAATATTGAATTCTGGAGACTGCATTTCACACTCTCCCCCCTCCTTACCAGTTTTGTTCTTTCCTCCTTCAAGACTTAGGGTATGTCTACATCTACAATTTTGCAGCGCTGGTTGTTACAGCTGTATTAGTACAGCTGTATAGGGCCAGCGCTGCAGAGTGGCCACACTTACAGCAACCAGCGCTGCAAGTGGTGTTAGATGTGGCCACACTGCAGCGCTGTTGGGCGGCTTGCAGGGGGGTTCGGGGAACGCGAGAGCAAACCGCGGGGAAGGAGACCTGCTTGCAGGGGGGTTTGGGGAACGCGAGAGCACACCGCGGGGAAGCAGGTCTCCTTCCCCGCCGTGTGCTCTGGCGTTCCCCGAACCCCCCTGCAAGCAGGTCTCCTTCCCCGCGGTTTGCTCCGGTGTTCCCCGAACCCCCCTGCAAGCAGGTCTCCTTCCCCGCGGTTTGCTCCGGTGTTCCCCAAACCCCCCCGCAAGCAGGTCCCCTTCCCCGCGGTTTGCTCTCGCGTTCCCTGAACCCCCCCTGCAAGCAGGTCCCCTTCCCCGCGGTTTGCTCTCGCGTTCCCCGAACACCCCTGCAAGCAGGTCTCCTTCCCCGCGGTTTGCTCTCGCGTTCCCCGAACCCCCCCCCGCAAGCAGGTCTCCTTCCCCACGGTTTGGAGGGGGGTTCGGGGAACGCGAGAGTAAACCGCGGGGAAGGAGACCTGCTTGCAGGGGGGTTCGGGGAACGCGAGAGCACACCGCGGGGAAGGAGACCTGCGTCCCCGCGGTTTGCTCTCGCGTTCCCCGAACCCCCCTGCAAACCGCGGGGAAGGAGACCTGCTTGCAGGGGGGTTCGGGGAACGCAAGAGCAAACCGCGGGGAAGGAGATCTGCTTGCGGGGGGGTTCGGGGAACGCGAGAGCACACCGCGGGGAAGGAGACCTGCTTGCGGGGGGGTTCGGGGAACGCGAGAGCACACCGCGGGGAAGGAGACCTGCTTGATTACCAGAGAGGCTTCCTCAGGTATGCTGGGATACCTGCTTATTCCACGGAGGTCAAGAAAAACGCTGGTGAGTGTCTACACCTCATGACCAGCGCTGGATCCTCTACACCCGAGGTTCGACCGGGTGTACGGCTAGCGCTGCAAACAGGGAGTTGCAGCGCTGGTAATGCCCTGCAGATGTGTACATCTCCTAAGTTGCAGCGCTGTAACCCCCTCACCAGCGCTGCAACTTTGTGGTTTAGACAAGGCTTTAGACTTTAGTACTTTCACTTTGTATGTTTGTTTACTCATTTAAGTCCTTTATCTTGTCTTGCTTCCATATAAACATCTTCTTTGCTTCCCTCCATCTGCCTTCTTTGAAAGGGAATACTCATTGGGGGGGCCCTATTCATGTTCTCATTACCTCAGTCCCTGTCTTTTTGCCAGCCTCCAGGGATATCCCATTTGTTTTCTTCCTCTCTTGTAGAACCGCATCTCTTACTGAATGCAGCCCTTTCTCCCTGTTCTCCTCTCCCTACTTCCCACAGTCATTCTCCTTCCAGTACTCCCCTCCCCCAGCAAGCATGAAAGTCCTGCAGAGCCAGAGAGACAATGAATTGATAGGCTAGACAAGTAAACTGCTCCAGCACAAAGGAGCACACATAGGGGGATGGCTTTTCAGAAGATGGCCATAATAAAGCAACAACTACCCAGGCTCTAATCCTACAAGGTTCTGGGCACCTTCATCTCCCAGCAACATCTGGACTGGGCCCACAATCAATGTACTATAGTTCTAAAACTGCATCGCCCTCAAGCTGAAATGAGCTATCGGTACCTGCTTTCACTTGCATTTTAGGGCCCAGTCATGCAAGGTGTTGCAGGTCATTATTCCCATCAATGGGAATGAATACCCCTTAGCACCAGGGATCAGGAGTTTTTGTATTGCTGATAGAAGGACCCAGTAAAGTCCCTACGGACACAGGTCATGCTGTTAAGTAACGTCAGAATGCAACTTATATTTTCTGTACTGACATTCCCTAACCTAAAACTTCAAACACCACTCTCTCGTTAGCAGTTATAGATCATGAACTTCAAAGGCCAAGCAGTCTACATTTTACAAGATATGTGGAGAAGGGACCAAATACTGTTCACTTTTTCAACAGGTCTACTCACATGAGAAAAGCTCATAGGTATTTAAAAGTCAACAGCTTCTAGGTGTTGGTTTCTCTTTTCTTTATGTGCTCAATGTTACCAATGTTAAAAAAAATACAAAGAAGAAACTGAAGTGGAAAATAAATAACCTTTTATGTAACCAATGCCTGTTAACATACTGTATATAGTGCCACAACGTGATTATACAAAGCTTCTTTGATCTAGCAGTAACATCTGGAAACAATTTTAGAAAACAACTAGGGCTACAGTAGAAAAATCTGCAACTGCTAAAATATTTTGATCTGTGGAAGAAACTGGATGTTCCCTGTTAGTTAGAAATTTGTCCATTTCTAGATAGCTTTGGACTTTGACTCATTTCCCTTTTTACTAGTTTGTTAGTGACAAACATTACAAGGCTCAAGCACAGCACTGCTTCCGAGCCCTTTTAAGTTAAATGCCCCTTCTCAGAGATGTGCTGGATAATATAATTCAGCACTGAGGCAGTTTAATTTTGTATTTGTCTTCCAGCATCAGACTTGCTGAGCCATCACAGTGACTCAACCAACATTTTCTTTGCTCCACTTGGGAGAGGTCATCAAAAAATAGAGCAGATGCCCCAAAATACCTTTCAGAACTTCCTTATACTACCTTTCCTCTGCTCCTTTTGCTTTTGTTACTGCTTGCAAAATATTTCTGAGCAAGAACAGCTATGCAATGCTCTAGATTTATATTAAGAAAATTCCATTTTATTTTCAGAGCATTAGGTCATTACTGTCGCACATTTTATTCAATTAATATTTACATAAAAAAAGTTGTTTTCAGGGGGAAAATATTTTCTTTTGAAGCAACTGCTCATTGGCCTAAACAAAAAGAAATGGCAAGGCAACATGAACTATATTGTGTATATCATCTCCATCTTTTCTTTTCCCTCTTAATCCAGCTTGTTTTGCCTAAAGTCAGTTTAAGTGTACTAACATGCAAAGAGATGTCATAGTCTATAGCACAAACAAGAACATGTTACCTCCAATGGCATTTTTTTAAAAAACAGCATAAACATCTGCAACCATTATTAGAAAGGTTAAAGTGTAGAGAACTATGAGATTCAAATGGTTTCCCACTGGTTGAAGTCTATCACCTAGAACAGTGTTTCTCAACCTGGGGTCCTGAGACAGGCTTGGACAGGGGGTCATAAACAAGGCCAGCATCAGAAGGTAGGAAGCAGGGCAATTGCCTGGGGCCCCACAGCACAGAAGCCCTTGTCAAGCTAATTTACATGTTTCATACCAAAGCCACAAGCTGGGGGAGGTTGAGGGGGCAATTTTTCCTAGGGATCACAATGTTTCTTAAGTCCGAAGGGGGTCATCACCACAAAAAGGTTAAGAAACACTAGCCTAGAACAAGAAAACCTGGCAACTCCCTACAACCCAAGTACTATCTTCAAATTGATCCTCCAAAGTAGATACAGTGACTGTTCCCCTTAACATGACAAGCTCTTTCACAGTGCCCACCTCCCCAGCACTGTTTAAAAAGCTATGAAATACTGTTATATAAATTCTATTCAGAATCTATATATTACACACCAATGTAACTCTCAAACGATTTTCCCCACACACTCCAATATATTATTTCCAATATAAAAGAATACTTATATATTCAGAAGCTCCATAATATTAAGTTAAATAAAAATTGCACACATACCACATAAATATATTCCTTAAGATGGACGGTATCATGTATAAGACTGATAAAAAGATGAGTAGGCACCATACATGAGAGAAACATCCTAATTTTCATGGATTTTTCTTACTAACAATTGTCGATCATCTATATTAATTATGAAAAGGACAGTCAAGGGTCCATCTATATCTGCAAACTGTATACTTACAATACTATTTTCCTAGTTTTTATAGTGATGAACTTCCAAACATTAACTTAATATGAACCAACACAGTGTTTCCTTTCTGAGACTGCAGAAATCTCCCACCTCATCGTAGCTGTTCACAGCTTTTGCCAAGCAACAGAGCAAAATTAACAGTCAGTTCAGTTTTACTGCTTCTGTTCAGAAACCAACATCAGTAAAGTGGTCAAGAATCATTCTTAGACACCATGAGCAGCAATGGAGATACCCAGTCAAATTTTTCAAGCTCAGCACATCAAAAGTCAAATACTGGACAGAGACATTTCAGTCTCAGGTTATCAACTGAAATGAGTAGCAAGTTCTTCTCCTATTCTGAGGCTAGCTTAGGGTAGATTTATTCAGCTTTAAAGGAGGTTCAAGATTTGTGCAAACATTGAATTAAATGATGCCTAATAAAATCAGATTTTTCACTGAAGCAACTGAGCATTTGTCATGTTACTTTTGCTCCTCTGTGCTCTGACCGAGACACCATAGAACACTACAGGATAAGAAGTGACTGTAATGTCCCAGCTAATCTGGCCCTTATAAACCTAAGTCCCAATTATGCCAAGTGTAGCAGCATACAGTTCTTGAGTGAAGCCCCGCTCAAGTCAATAGAGTTCCATGCTGACACAGCAGTCCATCCACTCACTACACCAGTGGTAAGCAACCTATGGCACATGTGCCAAAGGCTGCACGTGAGCTGATTTTCAGTGGCACTCACACTGCCCGGGTCCTGGCCACCATTCCGGGGGCTCTGCATTTTAATGTAATTTTAAATGAAGCTTCTTAAACATTTTTAAAACCACATTTATTTTATATACAACAATAGTTTAGTTATATATTATAGATTTATAGAAAGAGACCTTATAAAAATGTTAAAATGTATTACTGGCATGCAAAACCTTAAATTAGAGTGAATAAATGAAAACTTGGCACACTTCTTCTGAAAGGTACACACTGCTGTACTACACAACGCAGCAGCAGGATCCTAGAAACCACAGGCTGGTTTATGTCACTTGGGGCTGGTCCACACTAGGGGGGGAAATCGATCTTAGATACGCAACTTCAGCTACGTGACTAACGTAGCTGAAGTCGAATATCTAAGATCGGATTACTCACCCGTCCACACCGCGCAGGATCGATGTTCGCGGCTCTCCATGTCGATTCCGGAACTCCGTTAGGGTTGATGGAGTTCCAGAATCGATATAAGCGTGCTCAGGGATCGATATATCGCGTCTAGATTAGACGCGATATATCGATCCCCGAGCAATCGATTTTAACCCGCCGATACGGCGGGTAGTCTGGACGTGGCCACGGACTGAGTTTTTCAGTAATTATTTTGGGGGTAGAGGTGGGCAGATGAGAATTTGTTTGTTTCAATTATCAAAAGAGTGATGAAAATCAGGTATTTTTTTAAAGTCAGTATCACTGTATCATAACAGACTACCTTTGAGGGATCAGCTTTTAAACAAACAAACATATTTTGAAGTGAATGCATGGTTTCTGGTACTTTGCTTTACATATGCAACGTTGCTAGCACTGATGAGCACGTGACAGAAAAAAGTGCAGCACATTCACTAGGAGTACAAACTTTCCCACACTTCCTGCCAATGCATTTTAGTCCTAAGCACAAAGTTGAAACTGTCAACTTTGGGTGGCCTAGCTCTCAAGCAGCTGAGACCCCATACCCATTTAATGCTTGACCTTTTTGCTTAGACAACCAACAACAATGCCAATTGTGGTGTGTACTCCAATATCCATTAGCATTTAGGGTGCAAGACGACCAATGCACCTTACAGAGGTGATCAAATATCTGTCTGCAATTACTTTCTGTCACTACTGCCCTAATGTGAATTTTAAACTGACAGCTAAGCTTTGTTCCAGACGTCACTAACTCTGTCAGACACCTAATCTCCCCCTCCCCCCCAATTTTTATTTTATTTTATTTTCTGGGGGAACTGTGCGGGAAATACATCTAAGGAACCATTGGAAGCACGTCTGCTGCCTCATTTTCACTCACAGACTCAAGCCACAATCTCTGAAAGTTACTCTTAAAATCTTTAGGGTACCAATAGGGGGATTGGAGGTCTTCTTGCTACTATCTCAAGCAGAAGATTACCAGGTGAGATTCTTTGGCCTGTGTTCTGCAGGAGCTCAGATTAAGGTCAAAGGGGCCATTTTGAGCATGTAATCTACCTGTGAATCACTCTTCCCTGCCTGGGAGTTTTCTGCACTTTTGGTGGATAATTGTACTTTCATTGGAGGCTACAATTCACCCATTTGATTCTCTCTCTCTTTGAAGTGTGGCAGCAACCACTCCTCTACTGGCCTCTGATGTAGCTTTGTCTCTATCAAGACTCTCAATGAAATATATTCAACTTCTCATTTACTCTGCATATTTACATGTCCAGTCACACCCACACACCAAACGTTAAAATAATCAACACATACAACTGCTTCCATCATTTGCATCACCAGAATAACTGTGTATTATTGCCTTCTTATTGTAAGCTCTACAGTCGTTATATTTTCCAGACACTTACAGCAACAAAAATCAAGGTAGAAATTTAAAAATGAGAACCAAAAAGGGACCTCATACCAAAGCCATTGTAGACTAAAGCTATCAGACAGATAATCTGCTCCTTTTTAGAATACATGTCCCAGCTTCTTACAGACATATAACTAACCTCTCTGACAAATTTCAAAATCTTGGGTATTAAAGTCAATCTTCTGGTGAATTGAATTGTTCAGTAGCAGTCCATAATATATATTTTAATCTAGCTGCTATGCCAAATAGTTAATAGGCCTCAATCCATGCATTTCTTTTGAAAACCACACACACACACCCAATATACTCTACCTCTCAGCTCATTATTCAGTTATGTAATCCAAGTCTTCTTGTTCTTTTTTTTTTCCACAATTCATACCCTCAAAGTCCCCCTACAACATTCTGATTGCCACTCTCTGTAACTTTTCAATCTCAAAGTCATTCATATAATATTGTGAGTAGAACTACACAAAAACTTCTGTTCTCCCCCTAAGTAGGTTTTGGAAAATTTACCCATTGCCTACTAGCCAAGGTAAAATGCATTGGTGCAAGCCATAGTGGTTCATACCAGTGAGTATTTCTTCATTAGGGGTCTACACCAGTCAAATTACACTGATGTTGCAATACCAGTGACTAAAATCCCAATGGAGACCTGGCCTTAGATTTTGCAAAACTTAATTGCATTCTCCAAAGAAAGATTTCTTCTTATCCTGGGCAAATGGATTGCAAGCCCTGCTTACAATTCAAGATTGAGAGCTGGGTTTGTTGGGTGGGTTTTGCTGTTTTTGTTTGTTCTGTTTGGTTGTTTTAAAGTTGTTGAGAAAAAGCAGAACATTCCTATTTCAACTACACAGCCTTTATTGGAATGTTTAAAAAGAAAGAGTGCTTGTAATAAAGCTTTCAAGAAAATGTTAAGACTTTCTGTCACATTGGCATGGGGATTCAGTCCATCACACTAACAAGTTAACCCATATTTAAATAAAGAAAGATTTTGTATCTATAATGGGAAATGTTCACAATAAAAATATAAAGGGGACTGATGTACTCATTCTTAGTTATAAAATGCAACTACAGAATGATAAAAGGTAATAACCAAAGAAATTGAAATATGTTATTCATACGCTATTTAATTTCTTTTAAAATAGTAAGGGTTTCTTTTCTGACCCTAATTTATTTGCTATTTTTAAACAGGTGTTGTTTCCACTCCCACCACCTCAATTCAATTCAAATAATTCCAAGTGAGAAAAATAAAATTAAAATAAAGGTCAAAGATTAAATTACACACAATATTTTATTAACAGATTTACACACATAATTCCAAATACGGTCTATAGTGCCAGAATAACTCCATTGGCATTTCCTGATTTGTACAGTATGCATGTAGAGAGCTAGTGTTGTGTAGGCATATCAAAACCACTCCTAGTTTAGATCCTCTGCTGCTAGTCACAAACTGAAAACTGTGGGAAGAGAGAGCTAAGCTCTGTGTGGTTCTGATCCTGCAAAGACTTACTCATGTGCTTTACACCCTGCAAGAAGCTCTGCTGAAGTCATTGGGATTATGCACAATATGTAAAATTAAGCAGGTGCATACATTTTTGCAGGATTGGAACCTATAGTCTCATGTAAGTGTTAAAACATTACATAAACTTCTATTAGATTTCTGCTTTCCTGCATGAGGCCATAACTGATGCTAGAGTAGTATGTTTTGGAAAAGTCAGAAAAACTTCAGATGATGTCAACATGATACCAAAAAATAAAGAAAAAAATCCATACTTGTTCCCTCAAATATATAACTGATTATATTCCTTATCTACTTTTCTTTTTAAAAAGCAAAGAGCCATAAAACTGTTGAACTCCAATACAAAAAGATGATCTAATTTACACTAGAAGGGTGTGGCAGTGACCAAAAAAATCTGACACTACCATCCCTAGCTATTTCCATATTACTCTCTCATGAGCATCCGCACTGTTACTTGGGAAACATTTGGTAAAATCTATCTGTATTTATTTACAGAGGTATTCATGGACTCATCACTCTATTATCCAAGTGTCTCAATGGAAGATGTGCAATGCATACAATGTCAAACCTCACTATCAAATTAACAGTAGAAACCCCTAAAAGAAAGGCCTGTGGTCTCAGGTGGGGTAGATTAGTGTTTTCACAACAGAATTTCCATATAACAGAAACCATCACTTTGTAATTAACACCATTCCAACCCCACACACCTGCAACAAAGTTTACCCCAAATACACAAAATAAAATAAAAAGCCAACAAGTCCTTTCTAAAACCCAAGATCAAGAGCTCTGAAGGCTAGGAGCGAGCAAAGTTGTAACCTTGCAAAGTATCTTTAAATAGTTGATCTGTCAAACATATCACATTTCAGAGGTTCTTAATTTTTTTTTCCATAATGTGGCCACATAACACAGAGCTTTTGTCATTGGCCCCTCCTCTCCATTTGCAAACACATACAAGCAACCATCCTTCCCACTCACACCCTCACATAACTTCCCTGTGTTACATACTGCAATTTGCTCACATGGAAATATAATATTAGGAATGTATTTGTAGCTGTCTTTAATGCAATTTAACAGCTGGAAACAAGAACATGATCCAGTACAATATGACTAGCTAGATATTCATTCACAGATCACAGTTTGGGAACCATAGATTTACTCTAACAGTATTAATGTAACATTAATATTGTAAAAATTAGGGACCAATCCTGCAAATATTTACTGCCATAGTCCCATTTAAGTAAGTAGCATTATGCTCATGCGTCAGGGTTTACAGGGCTGTATCTTAACTTTAAGAGTGTTTTGGGACGTTGTCTTCTATTTGCATATGAAATGCCATGCACATTAATGAAGCTGTATAAATAACTACAGTTGGCATTTAGCATCTTGACATCTTCCAGTTCAACTTTTTACTATTTCACTAGTCAACGCTGTGTGACATTGCACTTAAGAGGCATATTAAAAATACACTCAGAAGTATTGTCTCAAAGCAAAAATCTTCAGGAAAAAACGAAATAAAAAATGGAAACTTTGGTTGCCCCTTTCCCTATACTAGCCCAGGGTTCTCTTTGGAAAAAAACCCATGCACATCATTTCCAACCCACCAATGCTAATGCCAACAGACTTTAAACTACAGCTTGGTGCAATTTCAGAATATCTTGAAGTAAAAATTTCTAAACTCTGCAATCAAGTCCTGCACAGAAAAAAAAATTCAGAAAGGCAAAAAATAATTCAACTTCTTGAGCAAAGTTCGGGCGGGAGAGGCAAGCACCAGCCAAAATGTCATTAAACAACTGGTCTTTATCAGACTGGCCTGGAATTAAGTTGATCAGAAATGAAAACTGTTTTGCAGCAAAAAAGTAAAATATTCTAAGTGTATACAGACGGGCCGATACAATTGTTTGTAAATGACTGTACATTTAATGATACACTCAACTCCATATGAAAACTGTTCTAGACAAATTGTAATTATTAACATCACCAAAAAGCAAGTAAGAAGTCAATTACATTTCCAAGCATAAAGGCAATGGATATATTTCCAGCACAGAAGCTCCCCACACTGTCAACTTTTTTCGCAATAACTGGAAAAGTAAATGATTCTCTAAGCTGACACGAGCATTTCTGACACAGACAAGAGGGCATCAACTTGCCGTGAAGAATGTGCTGCTTCACATTAGCCATCATCCTAGCAAATAATCCAACAAAACTCTCTTTAACCCATCCCTAACTTTTTTATTCTGCAGATCCTCTTTCCAGCACCTTTCCATTCTCTGGTAGCGCAAGGGACATATTACTTTTTCAGATATAAACATTAGATGCCTGTTGTTTCCTGAGCTCCGCACATTTCACTGCTTTTTCCTTCCTGGGCCTGGAGCAGCTGGGAAGCCTGGGGCTGGATTTGAACTCTTTGCAGTAACTACTGCTCAGGAAAGAGAAATCATTTTAAAGGAGACTTGCTTTGGGGATTTTAATTTTGTTCTGTTTCAAACACCAGGCTTTGAACAAATGTAACAAAACCTAAAGCATGGGGTTACACAGCCTTCTCCAGGACAATTAAACTAACAAGATGTGACAGCCAATACCTCAGTTTGTATGGACCCGGTGCACTTAGGGTGTACGCAACTAACAAGAAGAAAAACAGAGAGAAAGACAGAGCGAAAGGGACCCCCCACCCACATCCCCTTTTCAAAAACACACCTACAAGAGAATCACTTGCTCGTTACAAAATAGTAACAAACAAAGAGTTCAGGCCTCAAAGTACTCAAGTCTTTGCCACTGTATCTCGCTACCGACTAAATCTCAGCTCCCACAGATGGGTACAAAGGAGCCATGTTCAGTTAGCAGCTCCTTTCACACAGACACACGCTCCCTGCCCCCAGGGCCGGGCCGGGCAGCCCAGCAGCGTTTTAAACTTTACTGTCAAGAAAACTAGACCGCTGCAAGCAGGAGCAGCAGCGCTTCTGGCCCGAACTCCCCGCGCTTCTCCCGTCCCTTGAGCTCTCAGCCAGGTGGGACAGGCACGAACTCCACTCCACTCCACTCCACTCCCCTCCCCTCCCCTCCCCGCCCTGGATAGGGGGCTGCGGGGGCCAGGCCCCTCCGGCCCCATGCCCACGTCTCTCCCCAGCCGAGCAGCCCTGCACTTTCCCCCCTTTATCCCCTCCCTTCCTCCCCCTTTCCAGGAAGCGCCATATTGATCCCAGGCGCCCTCTCCCTGCTCCGGCTGCTCCTTCCCCCGCTCGCTGCCCGGGCGCGCCCCCTCACCTTGGCGATCGCCTTCTTGTACCTGGTCACCGCTTGCTGGATGAGGCTGAAAACTTTCATGTTGCCGTCCCCGCAGGGCACGACCACCCGCGTCCGCCCGAAGCACACCGTGACTTTCATCCTGCCCCGGCCGGCTGCGGCCCCGCACACGCTGCCCGCCCGCCCGCGCTCGGCCCAGCTCCGGGCGCGCCTAGCTCTGCACCCCCCGGCCAGCCGCCAGCACCGGGCAGGAGCCCGACCCCCGGGAGGGCGACAGCGGCTGCTGCTGCGGACCGGCCGAGTCCCGGGCCGGCGCTGCGGAGGCCCCGCTCACACGCTCGGCCGCCGCCGGGGCGGTGCCAGCGCTCGCTGCTGCCTCTGGCCACCTGTTCCGCGCCTCCTCCTGCGCGCAGCGAGGTGGCGGCGGCTCACTGGCATGCGGCGGGGGAAGGGCCGCGCTGTCTCCCCGCTATGGCCGCGCAGGGCATTGCCGCTCGCTCGGCCTCCGGGCCCGGCCCTCCCCCACCGGCGGCAGAAGGGGGGCAGGGTGTGGGGCTGCGCCTCCTCACACATGTCCGGGGGAAGGGGAGGCTCATGGGGGCGAGCCCGGGGGAGGGGCCCACGGGGCGCTGTTTGCGCGGGGCTCGCCTAGGGGCTCTGAAGGAAGGAGGCGACCCCACAGCCGTGTCCTTGCCGCAGTGGGAAGCCCTGCTCAGCCCTAGCGCTGGAGATTCGTGCCTAGCCCGCCCTACAGCGCTTTTCAGCACCAGACCTCCCTGCCTCCCGGGAAGGGGAGTGTTGTATCCCTGCCAGGTCAAGGTGCAAGCCATGGGGGAGAGGAGGAGAGAGAGAGCTAGGGTGACCAGATGTCCCGATTTTATAGGTACAGTCCCGATATTCAGGGCTTTGTCTTATATAGGCACCTATCACCCCCTATCCCTGTCCTGATTTTTCACACTCACTATCTGGTCACCCTAGAGGGGCCCCGCTGAGCTGCAAAGGGACCCACTTTGACGTCCTCCACCACTCCACCTGGCGAAGGCAGGTTTTAAACCTTCCCACCCCTCCAGGTGCCTCTCTTCACACCCTCTCTTCCCCTCTTTTAGTATCTTGAAATGTTCTCGTCCACTCACGCCCCTTCTCTACCTACGCTACATTGATGACATCTTCATCATCTGGACCCATGGGAAGGAGTCTCTGGAAAAATTCCACCACAATTTCAACAGCTTCCACCCCACTGTTAACCTCAGCCTGGACCAATCTACATGGGAAGTCCACTTCCTAGACACCACAGTGCAAATAAGTGTTGGTCACATTAAGACCACCCTATACCAAAAAACTACCAACCGCTATGCCTACCTTCATGCCTCCAGCTTCCATCCCAGACACATCACACGATCCATTGTCTACAGCCAAGCACCGAGGTACAACCACATCTGTTCTAACCCCTCAGACAGAGACCAACACCTACAAAATCTCCACCAAGCATTCTCAAAACTACAATACCCGCACGAGGAAATAAGGAAACAGATCAGCAGAGCCAGACGTGTACCCAGAAGCCTCCTACTGCAAGACAAACCCAAGAAAGAAACCAACAGGACTCCACTGGCCATCACATACACTCCCCAGCTAAAACCTCTCCAACGCATCATCAGGGATCTACAACCCGTCCTGGACAATGAGCCCACACTTTCACAGGCCTTGGGTGGCAGACCAATCCTCGCCCACAGGCAACCTGCCAACCTGAAACATATTCTCACCAGTAACTGCACACCGCACCATAGTAACTCTAGCTCAGGAACCAATCTGTGCAACAAACCTCGATGCCAACTCTGCCCACATATCTACACCAGCGACACCATCACAGGACCTAACCAGATCAGCCACACCATCACCGGTTCATTCACCTGCACGTCCACCAATGTAATATATGCCATCATATGCCAGCAATGCCCCTCTGCTATGTACATCGGCCAAACTGGACAGTCGGTACGGAAAAGGATAAATGGACACAAATCAGATATTAGGAATGGCAATATACAAAAACATGTAGGAAAACACTTCAACCTCCCTAGCCACACTATAGCAGACCTTAAGGTGGCCATCCTGCAGCAAAAAAACTTCAGGACCAGACTTCAAAGAGAAACTGCTGAGCTTCAGTTCATCTGCAAATTTGACACCATCAGCTCAGGATTAAACAAAGACTGTGAATGGCTTGCCAATTACAAAACCAGTTTCTCCTCCCTTGGTTTTCACACCTCAACTGCTAGAACAGGGCCTCATCCTCCCTGATTGAACTACCTCATTATCTCTAGCTCGCCTGCATATATATACCTGCCCCTGGAAATTTCCACCACGTGCATCTGACAAAGTGGGTATTCACCCACGAAAACTCATGCTCCAAAACGTCTGTTAGTCTATAAGGTGCCACAGGATTCTTTGCTGCTTTTACAGATCCAGACTAACACGGCTACCCCTCTGATACATCTTGAAATGGGTGCTTTTCCCAGCATGTCAAGGGCCTGTTTTGTCCAAGTAGGTGCAAGCTAGACCACACTCGCCTCTGCCCAGGGCCCTGGCTCCTGGAGGCACCGGAGTGTAGCAGAATCCCAGCCTTCATTCTAAACAAGCTCCCAGCCCTGGTCCCTGCAAAGAAAAGCTTGGAACACAGGACATGAGTGTAACCGACTTACCCATGCATCACTATGGGTGTTAACTGCTTCGTGTGGCTAACAACTCCCAGCAGAGGACTCCAGGTATAGCAGGAGGAGACAACTGCGGTAGGCCACTAAGCAGATGGACTCTGGTCCTTCTGAGAGAAGGGGCCTATGCTGCTGTTCCTGAGGGTGTTTCTGAGTGACCCTGCCTCTTGGAAAGGACTGGGGGGGCACTGTCATTCCAGGTGGGGAGCAGGGCCATGACACAAAGGTGGGCTGTAGGGGTGGAGTCATGATGTGCCTACCTCTTCAGGTTGCCTTCCTCCAGCCACCCTCTGTGAAATCAGCTTCTACCCTAATATTTTGCATGTTCCAGACATGTCAGGTGAAAGAATCACAGCAGCCATTTTGGCAATTTTTGCTGGCGGACAAAAAGCAAGGAGGACTGGAACAATGCACAAGAGCGCACACACACGAACTGGATCAGTGTGGGCAGATCCCTTTTGACTTTAATGGGTGTTCACCTGCATGGATCCAAGTGAGGTGGGGATGGAATGAGCCAGAGACAGAAATTCTCTGTTTCCTGCCCCAAGGATCTTTACCAGATCCTAGGTCCCCACAATTTCCCACCTTGTGGCTTATAAGGGATACATTTTAGTGGCAGGAGGAGCAGCTATACCTATTTGTTGACTGAGAGTAGTCTCCCAGCACTCTAAGGCTGTTCTCAGTCATGACTGGGAAGTAGAGGACCCTGAACCCCAAGGAGCTTGGTTATTCAGTAGGAGACATAGCCCATTTACAGCAGTGCATGGGGAAATGAACCATTCTCTCTTCTGGTGTTTTCACAAGGTCACCAAACAATACAGATGTGAGAGTACAAGGAATGAAACCATATTTGTCAGCTTGATAGGGGGAAGCATCGGGAGAAAGCACAAAGGTGCTTGTCTGAAATGTTAACAAGTGGGCCAGGGAGGCTGACACCATTGGCCGATCACAGCTGAGCGTTAACTGCTCAATAGCAAATGAGATGATAGATTCATAGATTCCAAGGCCAGAAGGAACCTTTGTGATCATCTAGTCTGACCTCGTATCTAACACTGGCCATAGAACTTCCCAAAATAATTCCTAGAGCAGATCTTTTAGGAAAATATCCAATTTTGATTTTAAAATTGACCATGGTGGAGAATCTACCACAATCCTTGATAAATTGGTCCAATGGTTAATTACTCTTATCACTAAAATTTATCCCTTATTTCCAGTATGAATTTTTCTAGCTTCAACTTCCAGCTATTGGATCGTGTTATACCTTCTCTACTAGACTGAAGAGCCCATTATTAAATATTTATTCCTTCTGTAGGCACTTATAGCCTGTAATCAGGTCACTCCTTCTCCCCATTAATCTAAACAGATAGAGCTCCTTGAGTCTACCACTATAATGCATGTTTTCTAATTCTTTAATCTTTCTCTTGGCTCTTCTCTGAACCCTCTCCAATTTATCAACATTCTACTTAAACTGTGGGCACCAAAACTGGACACACTATTCCAACAGCAATCGGACTAGTGCCAAATACGGTGGGCAAATGACCTCTCTACTCCTTCTCAACATTTCCCTGTTCATGCATTCCAGGATTGCATTAGCTCATTTGTCTGCCGTATCACACTAGGAGATCACATTCAGCCAATTATCCAACACAACCCTCAAATCTTTTGGAGTCACTTCTTCCCAGGATAGAGTCCCCCATCCTGTAATTATGGCCTAGATAAGGATGACAACTGTCCATAAAGGTCCTTGAAAGTGAATACAAGTGCCTTATGTTTGATGCAATAGAGAAGGGAGAGCCAGTGGAGGGATGCAAAGAGAGAAGTGATATGGTCAAAGCAATGGGCTGGGGAAATGACTTTCCACCAGCATTCTGAATTGAGATGAGTGTGGCAAGATTGCATTTGTCACGGCCAAAGAAAACAGATGTTGCAGTAATCAAGACATCAGATGATGAGGCCTTGAATGAGAATTTTAGTTGTGTGATAGTCTATAATGCCGTCAGAGCTCTTCATAGCTTTTTGATAAGTTATTTACAATTAAATATTCTCTGCATAGGCACTACTTCTGTAGGCACTGTATGCTCATAATATTGTATTTTAACCCTCTAAGTAGTATGATATGCCCCTGGTATTAGCAGATTTTACTACATTAAATTCCTGACATGTTTCTTTTCTCAGTGAGTATAATGCTTTTGAAAAGTCATCAGAGGGCAATCCTGGAAATTGAACCCTTCAACCCACCCAACAGGTAAAGCCTGGACAATAGCAGTGTAATCTTTTCTACAGCCCCCTGCCAATGTGTTCACCTCTGATATTGAGATACCACCTTCTGAAGGTGAGTGTCCTTTTCCACACCCACTGAGTTACTGGCCTGCCTGCTGATACAGCCAGTGAGGATGCCAGGTTTGATTCCTTCCCCTCCCCATCACCACCAGGAGCCTATGCCAAACCCCCTGAAGTCCATGGAAGTCTTTTCTATGGGCTTTGGACAAGCCCTAAGAACTGGGCTGAAATAACCAATTCATTTCACACAGGCTACTGGGCAATCATCAGATGCCAACTTTCATCCACTACCAACCTATATTGGATTTGAACTAGTGATGTAGTAGTGGATGAAACTGTATCCCCCTGTATAAGAGGCAATATGTCTAGCGACACGTCTACACTTAAAATGTTGCAGCAGTGCTGTTGTAGCACTTCAGTGAAGACACTACCAATGCCAATGGGAGGGCTTCTCCCATCAGCATAGTTAATTCACCTCGCCAGAGGATAGTAGCTATGTCAAAAGGAGAATTATCCGATTGATTTAGCACTGTCTACATGGGGGTTAGGTCAGTTTAACTGTGTCGCTCAGGTGTGGATTTTGCACACCCCTGAGTGATGTAGTTATACTGACTTAATTTCCCAGTGCAGACCTGGCCTAGTAGTTACAGTAGGAGACAAGCACCTGGAAGTTCTCTCTCCTAAAGGACTGCCACCAAAGAGTGCTGTGCATTTAACCTCTCTGTATTTCAGTGTTCCTGTAATTAAAATATGAATAATACATTTCTCATAGGAATATTTTGAGGCTTACTTAATTAAAGTTATTCAGATCATTAAATAAAAGTTTCTCTCTCTCAGATGCATAAACATACAAAATATTATATAACCTATTAATCTGATCTGTGTACTGCCATATTATAATATTTTACCATATGCTTATTGTGTATCATTTTTCTCTTTTACGAAATAGAAAGGTAAGATTTAGGAAATAAAACTGAAGTAAATTTATCCCAGACATGAACTGTAAATACATTCCAATTTTTTTTATAGCCATGATTTATTCTTTAAATTTTTTGAAGTTCTCCATTAACCTGCTGCTATTGTACTTTCCAGGTGATTGCCACAGCTGCTGGGAAACATGCAGAGAGGATGGAAGAGTGATAAATCATTGGTTTAATAGACTTCATCAGAGAAACTTGCAGAAGCAGTTGCAAAGAAGTGAAGTCAGTAGAGCTACCCAGAGACTCTATACTTAATAAATAGTTTTGTAGTGGTTCAGTAAATTTTGTAAATGTGCAGTGTTATATATCAGTAGTCATTTCCATTATCTATTGAAACTAGGGTTGTCAAGTGATTAAAAAAATTAATCGTGATTAATCGTGCAATTAATTGCACTGTTAAACAATAATAGAATACTATTTATTTAAATATTTTGGATGTTTTCAAATATATTGACTTAAATTACAACACAGAATACAAAGTATACAGTGCTCACTTTATATTTATTTTTATTACAAATATTTGCACTGTAAAAAACAGTATTTTTCAATTCACCTAATACAAGTACTGCAGTTCAGTCTTTTTATCATGAAGTTGAATTTACAAATGTAGAATTAAGTACAAAAAATAATTGCATTAAAAAATAAAACAATATAAAATTTTAGAGCCTACAAGTCCACTCAGGCCTACTTCTTGTTCAGCCAATCGCTCAGACCAACAAGTTTGTTTACATTTGCAGGAGATACTGCTGACCACTTCCTGTTCACAACGTCACCTAAAAGTGAGAACAGATGTTCGCATGACACTGTTGTAGCCGGTATCACAAGATATTTACATGCCAGATGCACTAAAGATTCATAAGTCTCTTCATGCTTCAACCACCATTCCAGAGGACATGCATCCATGCTGATGATGGTCTCTGCTCGATAACAGTCCAAAGCAGTGTGGACCGATGCATGTTCATTTTCATCATCTGAGTCAGAGGCCACCAGCAGAAGGTTGATTTTCTTTTTTGGTGGTTTGGGTTCTGTATCTTCCACATTGGAGTGCTGCTCTTTTAAGACTTCTGAAAGCATGCTTCACACCTCATCTCTCTCAGATTTTGAAAGGCACTTCAGATTCTTAAATCTTGGGTTGAGTGCTGTAGCTATCTTTAGAAATCTCACATTCAAACCTTCTTTGCATTTTGTTAAATTTGCAGCAAAAGTGTTCTTAAAATGAACAGCATGTGCTGAGTCATCATCCGAGGCTACTATAACATGAAATATATGGCAGAATATGGGTAAAACAGAGCAGGAGACATACAAGTCTCACCCAAGGAGTTCAGTCACAGATTTAAACAACACATTATTTTTTTAACGAGCGACATCAGCATGGAAGCATGTTTAGCATATCTGGCACATAAATACCTTCCAATGCTGGCTACAAAAGTCCCATGCGAATGCCTGTTCTCACTTTATGGAGACATTGTAAATAAGAAGTGGGCAACATTATCTCCTGTAAATGTAAACAAACTTGCTTGTCTTAGCGATTGGCTGAATAAGAAGTAGGACTGAGTGGACTTGTAGGCTCTAAAGTTTTACATTGTTTTGTTTTTGAGTGCACTTATGTACCAAAAAGATCTACATTTGTAAGTTACACTTTCACAATAAAGAGATTGCACTACAGTACTTGTATGAGGTGAATTGAAAAATACTATTTCTTTTGTTTATAATTTTTATAGTTCAAATATTTGTAACCAAAAATAATATGCAGTGAGCACTGTACACTGTATTCTGTGTTGTAATATAAATCAATATATTTGAAAATGTAGTAAAACATCCAAAATATTTCATAAATTTCAGTTGGTATTCTATTGTTTAATAGTGCAATTAAAACTGCAATTAATTGGGATGAATTTTTTTTAGTTAATCGCATGAGTTAACTGCTATTAATCAACAGCCCTAATTGAAATATAATGTCGCATATTGGAAATGTTCCTGCACTGCTACAAAACTAATTAGCTATAGATTCGGTCACTGGTCAACACTAGTCACTTCATGCACAGCCATGGTTAGAGCTTTTTCATGTTTTTTCTACAACTATGGTTCCTGCCCTTCCTATATGGAAAAAGCTTATTGGTGGTTTTCCCAGCTACTCTAGTAGTCTCCTGGAAAACAACTTAAATGCAGGTTAAATAAAACTTTAACATTTTCAGTATTCAGTTTTTAAAATGGAAAAATACAGCAGCAAGGTAAGAGAAGGAAGTATATCTGGAGACCTGATTTAAGGCCAAATCTTACAAATTCACACTCACATGAACAGACACGGTACTAATGTGCATAAGGCTTTTCAGAATCATACCATTAGAGGGGTTAAATTGCCCCCCATTGTGTGTGGAATTCCTACCCTCCCAGGCCCCCAAAAAAGCATCTCCAAAAAGCTCTAGTGCAAGATTGTTGGATTTGGGGTGTGCATGGGTTTTTTCAAATGTCATTTTATTCAAGCAAAAATAAGTATACAACCATAAAACAGGGCTATGTGGTCAAACCCTGCCTCCCAAAAACAACAAAGTTTCTGAAAGTGTCCAAGGGCTAATTATGCAAGATAAATTAAGTATGAAACATTATAAAAGATTATGAGAAAAGGATTATACTAATTAGGAGAAAAATCATCAAGTCTGCTGGTTTGTATAAATTACAAGTACTTTGGATGTACTTAATGAAAGGATGCCATGCTTCAGTTCAGGTGAAATACATATCTTTTTTGGATGCTGAGTTTTTTCAGTGGCTAATTATGCCCTAGGATTAGACAAACCATTTATTAACTGGTGCATTGTTGGAAGATGTCCATTCTAAGGCAATTACTACTCTGGCAGAAGGAGTAGGTGATGTAACAGCAGATGGAAATAATCAGAATTTATTATTAATGATGATTTATATTACAGTAGCACCAAAATACCGCAACCATGCTGGAGCCCCATTTACAAATTTACAATTTACAAACCCCAAAGAGATTCTGTCCAAGACCAATGCAGCTAATCTGATGTGAGGTTAATTTAAGCATCAAAAGATATTTGAGCAGTAGAATGACTATTGGTTCTAGGAATGTTTGTCAGATGGGCATTTCAAAGTTGGCAGTCAGTTTATGGGTTACAAATGACTATTGGTCTAACAGTAATAATATTTCACACTACCTCAGTTTGTACCTTGTTTCAAAGTGATGCAGTTTTAAATTATAAAGATGTAAAACTCAATCAGAATATGGTATAGAAAGACCAGCACAAACCAGGTGCTACTGGAAGGATTGAAATAAAAAGGAAGAAAGGGCTTGTATACTGAAGAACTGTTCCGTAGATGATGCAGACAAAACAAAAAAATCATCAGACATTTTGTAGAATTCGGGTACAATTTTCAAGAACACCTAAGTGACATAGAAACCAAAGTCCTATTTTCAAAAGTAACATAGGGACTCAAGAGCCTAAGTCTCACTGAATGGGGACTTAGACTTAACATAGTAACACCTAACATTTAGGCCGTCTAGACTGTAAGCCCTTTGGAGCAGGGACTGCCTTTTTGTTCTGTGTATGTATAGCCCCTACCACAATGGGGTCCTGGTTCAAGTAGGGCTCCAACTAAGCACTACAGTAATACATAGCAGTAACAGTGGAATCCATAGCCTGACTTAGGCACCCAGATGCCCTATACAATGCTACAATGCATAGGAAGAATTAAGCACCTGAGAATAAGTACAGAGCCACCCAAGTTAGCCAGCAGGAAATGCTGAGGAAAGGAGAAAGCCCTTACCCTCCCCCAGCCAAAGGGTGTTAAGTGCCTAGCTCTGGGCTGGATGGAGGTGCCTCCCTCTAGTTGGGATTCACAGCCATGAATGCTCTGGAAATAAGTGCCTAAGCTAGTCAGCCCTTTTTCATGAAAAACCTGTTGAAGCTGTTCTGCTTTGTATGCAATACTTAAATACTCATTGGGCCAGAGAGAGAGTGATTTTATACCCCACTGGTTAGGGCACTTACCTGGCAGAACAAGGTTGCAGTCCCTGCTCTAACGAATATTAAATATTTCATACAAAGCAGAACAGCTTCAACCGGAGAGATTGAGAGAGACCCAGGTAAAGGTACCCTGCAGCCCAGTGGTTAGGGCACTCACCTGGGAGAAGAATCAAGTCTCTGTGCCAAGTCTTAGTTAAACTACATTAAAAGAACATAATTTAGACTGCAAAAATCAAGTACTTGAAAGTTAGGAAATGTCAGATTTAAGGGTACCTGTGCAACCTTAATTCTGCTATCTTGTGGGTGCATTCTGTGCTCTGGATGAGGTAAGTGTCCTGTGGGGAAAACAGTATATGATCCTGTAATTAAGACTGGTCTCATAAAGAATATGCATAAGGATGCAGAATTAAAGTTGTACAGATAATTTTACACCTGCCAGCTCCCCCGTAATATTAATGTGAGTGTACATATAAAATCATTTAAGTAGCAAAATTAAGTAATCATCTTTCAAGCATTCATGTTGTTAAGAGCCTGTTAAACAATGTATTAAACAGTTTCAGGGGCTTTCCATCCTATTATGATCTGAACAGCACAACACATCAAGATAATGCAGTTAAATTATCAAAGGCAAAATTATTGGATTGGTTAAATATCTTTAAGACTCAGGATGTTTGTAATAATTTCATTTTCAAGGTTAGAAATTCTCTGCTATCATAAAACTATCAAAAAATTACTTCACTAGTCTGGATCTTAATCTTCAGAAGCTACTTCAAGACATTTTGAGTCTGCTGAGAGGTTGTCCTCTTCCCATCTTTGTTCTTCTTCCACATTCTCAGTCATTCTTGGCTGAGATTCACAGAATCATAGACTCATATGGTTAGAAGGGACTGCAAGGGTCAACAGATTAAATGTCAGTCTTCAAAACTGTGAATCACAGAAGCCTTCCCTAGGATCCTAGAAATTGCAAAGACTTAGGGAGTTTTCCCATTAACTTCAATGAGCATTGGATCAGACCCTAAATCCCCAAATATATAATAGCAAGAAACAACTACAATACTGGGCTCTGTTTGTCAACAGGCTTGGTCTACTCTTAAAAATTAGCTCGACCTGTCTGTCACACAGAGCTCTGAAATATTTCTGAGTACCATAGTTAGATCAAAGTATTCCTGAGTATAGATGCAGCTAGGTCGACAGGATTCTTTGAGCGATTTTGCTACCACTTCTCAGAGAGGTGAATTAACTGCATCAATGGAGAAACCCTTCCGTCGATGTAGGAAACATCTGCACTCCAGTGCTACAACAGCTTAGCTGCAATGCCTGTACTGTGGACATACCCTCATTTAAATATTGTCAGTGAACAGAAGCTATGCCAGTTCATTTGCCAGTGCTCAAGTTTTATCTGATTCTACCTTACAAATTATGTACAGATTTTATACACATATTAAGAAATCATTTCTCTGCTGGCACTACTCTGAACTGCTAGGGATCCCAGTTTAATTTCTCGTTCCATTCATTGCCTTCTTGGACTAAAAGGTGAAGGGATGTATTGTGGAATTGATCAATTAACTCTCTGGCTGATTAAGGAACAGCACTGGTAGGAGCAAAGGGAATTCCATCAAGTCTTCAGTGGCTGAAATTTGGTGGCTGCAACATGGGGCCTCACAGGGCACTTAAAGACTGGAAAAAAAGAGGGTTTCAGGGTTTTCACAGGAATATGAAGGATTACATATACAGACATACCTTCAGAAAACCTAGATACCTGTTGCAAGTTTATTTAGATACATTAGCTTGGCCACTTTCACTCCATTTACACTACCACTGCTGCATAAATATTTGCTCCAAGGCAAGATTCTGAAATGCCTGCAAAATTAATTTTCTACAGTATAAACAACAAAGTGGCCAAGTAGAAAGGATAATCAGAGTATGCATTTACTAGAACTCCTTGTCAGAAGTGTGACCAGGATGTACATAGTTATCTGGAATGCTGCCGCAGCACAACCCTTGAATGACTTCCCATATAATCCGAAAAGCTCCAGAAGCCCCCACCATGGCCCAATTTCAGAGTTGCTGATCACCTGCAGCTCCCACTGAGGAGGAATAGTAGGTGCTCAGCCCCTTTGAAAATTAGGGCACTGCCATCAAAATAGTTCTTGGGCTAAATCAGAAGAAAAGACGGAATAAGAAAAAATGAATCAGGGAAATGAGACACGCACCAAACTTCATTCTTTCCTTCTTCTTATTTTTCTTTATATCCTTTCTTCTCTCATCCTCTCTTTTCTCCTCCCCCTCCCACTCTTTTATTCTCTTTACCACACCTTTTCCCGTTTCTCCTTCAATCTTCCACCTCCTTTTCCCCTCTCCTCCATCTTGTCTTCCTTAGTTGTATTTGCAGCTGCTAAAATGCAGTAAAGAGAAGAATGAAATGAAATAAGAGACTCACTGTGCTGAGCTAAACTCTGTGACAGCTTGTCATATATGGTAAATACTTCTTCATTTTGCAGAACACAAAGACTCTGACAATAAACAGAACAAGCTACGGTTACCAAAATGCAATTGCAGTGTTTTATGGTACGGTAGAACCTCAGAGTTATGAGCACCAGAGTTACGAACTGACCAGTCAACCATACACTTCATTTGGAACCAGAAGTACACAATCAGGCAGCAGCTGAGACAAAAAACAAAATAAATACTGTACAGTACTTTGTTAAATGTAAACTACTAAACAAAAGGAAAGTTTAAAAAAAGATTTGACAAGGTAAGGAAACCATTTCTGGGCTTGTTTCATTTAAATTAAGAAAAAGCAGCATTTTTTCATCTTTTTTCATTTTTTCAAAGCTGTATTAAGTCAATATTCAGTTTTAAAACTTTTGAAAGAACAACCATAAGGTTTTGTTCAGAGTTACAAACATTCTCCATTCCCAACGTGTTCATAACTCTGAGGTACTAGTGTATATTAATCTGCTCTAAATCTTAAAAAAATCCTGCATTGGTTTAAAATCAGGTTATACCTGGTAAAATTAAAGTGCAGTACTCTCAATACATGTAATGTGTATCAGTTTCATGAAGGTGCGTGTTTCAAGAGAAGTAAAAGTGGTGTGAATGCAATCAACATGTAAGATCTTTTCCCCCTTTGTTTTTCTAATTTGCTGATTTCTGTAATGAATAGAATACAGTAAACTCCAGAAGTTTCCATGAGTAGAAAGGGAGCAGTACATGGAGCTAGTGCACGGTGCCAAAAGGAGAGTCTTCACTCAGGTCTCATCTTGTTTTACTTTGAGTAAACAAGAGTCCTATACACCAGGCACTTCAGGCAGAGTTAATATTCTGAGAACAGATCAAATAGTTGATATCCCGCTGTGTTGTGTCTACTATCATCTTAAAATAGGAGAATTTATTGAAATGGTATAGGAATAAATTCTTCCCTAAGATACACATTCTTCCCACTGTCTTCAGCAGGACTCTGCACACCTATCTGAGAGCAGAATTTGGCCCAGATTTAGGAATACACTCTGAGCAGGTGGGCCTGCTTCAGAGTAACCCATCCAGGGCCAAGTGTGGCACTGCAGGCACTCCCTGCCTCAATCCATTGGCTGTAGCTGTAAGCTTGGCATCAGTTTACACCCAGCTCAATAACAAACACAAACTTTGGCACTCCGTACCTTTAAATACATAAACAAAACAACACTCCAAGTCAAATGCCTATCTGCAGTGCTTGAGGGCCGTGGCCTGGCCCTGTGCTATCACGGAGGAGGAGATGGTCTATCCCACTCTCACACTGCACCACCCTGAGATGAAGTAAGCCACCATTTTGAACTGGCCTGCTAGCTCTTGATTGGTCAGTATTTCCTCTTGGCTTTCTAGGCATTTGGAGCACTGTCTTGCAGGAAACCTGGTCTGAGTTGAGGGTATCAGGGCACCAATGCCTCCAGCAGGGGGCAGAGAAGGCCTGGTCAATCCCCTCACATACCTAAAAAATAGGTTGGACAAATAAGAATAGCTCTATTGATCTTCTGGCTAGTGTCCTACTGGTAGGGAATACATTACAAACAAAAATCTTGTTTTTTTTCTGATTTGCCACAGACTCTCACGACTGTTCAATACCAATCCAGCTGTCATTATACTAATGGCATCTGTTCTGGGTATTCAGCTGACCCATTATCTGATGATTATTCACTTATAGAAATGTAAAAGTTTAAATCATATTTTATGAAACTCATTTTTCTTGTTTAAAAACCTCACCTTGCTACTAATAATACCATCAAATCATAAGTTATGCATAAGCTTGAGGAATTCAAGAGCAGTAAATCACTGGGACAGGATGTTATTCATCACAGAGAGGTGAAAGAAATAAGAAGTGAAATAGTGGTGATACTGATCATCATGTGCAATATAGCCTTAAACTGTTCCCAAAAACTGGAAGATTGCCAAGCTACTGCCTATTTTCAGAAAAGGGGCCAAGTGACATCCCAGGAATTACGGATCTGCAAACCTTACCTCAATTCCAGGGAAACTGATTGGGAGACTAATTGAAGATATACTAGTACAAGACTTGGATAAGTAAAATCTGATAAAGTCAAACAAACTCATTTTCTGTAAAGAAAAATTGAATCTCTTCAATCTGTTATTAGAAATAGCTGATAAAATAATAGATAAAGATGATGTGGTTGACACTATCAGGATTTGACAAATGCAGTTGCTCATTCATCAATAGTGAGTGTGGAATTTCCCTGGAAGTGCAGGACTTACCAATGAGCTGTTGCAGAATTTAAGCTTTCATTTCTAAAAATGGGTATTTCCAGATCCAGATTAAAAAGCAATGTTTGAAATGAGAGTGAGTGAAGCGCTATTTTCCTGTCATCCAGAAACAAATTTTTAAAATTCAGTCTATTGAAGAGAGCTGTGAGCTGACTTAAGTGTCTCAGCTACTAACTATGAAGCCTGCCTGCCACACTCCTACTATTATTAGTGGTATGGCAGCACCGATCCCTGTAGTTAAGGTTGCTTTCAACTTCTGTTTAAAGATAGACATTTCTAAATCCTCTAAAATCGACATGCTTAGTCAAATTCCCTTGAAATTTGGTGTGCCTCAGGAGGGTTCAGGGTAGGGTGAGACATCCAAATGTGGGGCCATTTGAGCTACAGGTTGCAGAGCTATAAGCCTTGGAAAATAGCCACTTTGCAAAAAGTTTCTAGGTAGGGTTTTTTGTGCAGAGCATCAGATCGAAGTACTGATGTGATGCGGACTAAAATGGTATCAGTCTGCAGGTGCCACCCAGTAAGTTTTTGGGGAAGCCAAACTGCAAACAGTATTTAAGAAAATGTACATTTTTTTACAGCACATATGTACCAATACAGAAAAATGACAGGTTTCCATTCCTGGCCTTTTGTATGCTGTAAAATTCAACCATTTTAAGTGATCCAAAATCCAAATGGTTACTCGGGATTGCTTTGAAATTTGGTGTGCCTGATTGAGGCACAGGGTAGTGTTAAGTGCTCCAGATCTGATGTTGTTTGACCAAAGGGTTCTTGAGGCGCACCCCAGTGGTTTCTTTCTGTGGCCTTGTACTCCTAAACTGAGAGATACTAATGAGTAGATGAACCACAGACCTCATTGAGATTGATGGCTGTGACCACACTCTTCAATTAACATAACTAAGGATAAATTAATCACAAGCTCCCACCTGGGACAAAAGAGCTTTGCAGTGCGTGGCTGGAGACTGCTATACTTGGAGAGCCTTGGGTGGTTGTAACAGGGTGGCTCACCTCTTAAGGGCTGGGACTAGCCAACCCTGATTACACAGTGAACCACACCTGAGAGAGAGCAGGTGCTAGTGTACCCGAGAAGTGGGAGGGGGGGAACCTCCTGCTTGGCAAGGTAGTTCAATAGATCTTTCATACTTCTGAATAAAAATAAACACCCATTCTCCAAAACTGGCAAGTCATTAATTCTGCTACTGGGAAGCACTGACTGAACACATTCTACAATGCACAGTTCTGTTGATACAGTTTATCAGAGACAGACACATAGGTTTTCAATATTTATGAACATCAGAACTATCCTGGAGAACAATGAACATTGTGCTATCTTAACTAACCAGATAAGCTGTGGATATTTCTATTTTCTTTACAATTGATAAAATAAAACCTTCTTTTTTTCCCCTTTTTCTGAATTAAATATTTTAACACTTGTAATTAAATAATGTATATATATATATAGAGAGAGAGTGATTGCTATCTATATAAAAGCACAAATATATATTTGATTTCCATGGAAATCTATACATTTTATTTAGCAGTGAAAGGAGAGGCACTCTTCATTCACGATGTAGCTTCTAGGCAGTATATCTACACACACTGGCCTTTCCCTCCTGCTTGTCCATCTATGCCACAACAACCAGTCACTTTGAATTTGCAGAAACCTTAACTTCATGTAATCCTGGCAAGTCACATTGCTGGTCACTTTAATTAAAGGTGTGCCCAGAACAAAAAACACTGGACCTAACACACATCAAATTTAGGAAAGCTTGAATCCAGACCTGAACTTCGTAACTGGGCCACACTCTCCACACCCAAGCCATCTCTACCTTGAAACTATGGAAAAGTTTGGCTGCTCATCCAGATCTAAACTGTGTGGCTCAAGCTCATATTAAGTTTTAATATCCTCTCTGAGGATAACTCCACCTCCCCGGGTGCAACTTTAGGCCATCCTTGTGGCCCTTCCTGCCTGTGGGACCTATGTAGCAGCAGTCTCCTCTAGGCAAGGACAGTTCCCGCCTCTCCCCTTCCCACACACACAGTTGAGAGAACTGCTATTACTACAGCAGTTGCTGGCAGCTAGCCCTTGGCTAAGGAAGTTCCTTTCACCAAAATGCAGAATGACCATGGCTCTCAGCAACTTCAGCAGAATGTTAAGCCTCTGCTTTTGCAAAGATTCCCCCCACGCCCATCAATGCTAATGACAAGTAACAGAATTAGCCATCACTAAAATATTATTTTAAAAGATTGATACAAATTTCAATTCATGGAACAACACGTGGTTGGGCTACAGAATGACTGGTTAGGATTTTACATAATTTTGTCTGAACCCAGGCAAACTGCAGTGATGGGAGTATTAAAAAGAAAGGACTGAGAGAAAAACAATTCATTTTCTGTTAATGTTTCAGGACTATAAATTTATATTATTTAAAAAAATATTAAAGCATGAGACTATGTAAGCGCTGTGTAAATAAACAAATAGCCCAGGCAAGAACCAGAATACAAAGACAGAATCAGGCAGCTTTCAGGTTTGTTTAGAAGAACAGAATAATTACTTCACTCTCAGTGCATTTTTGGATCCCATAGAGCTGGCATAAGAGAGGAAGCACAGCTCATGAAGCCAAGGGCAAGGAAGCAACATAGGGAACAAAATGAAAGTCACCTTGTAAACTGCAAGTTTGAACTTGCTTCTAAGTACAGTAATAAGGGAGCAGGCAGTACATTCTGGCAGGACTCTGCAGTCAGAGGAGGGTGAAATAACACTGCAACCCACCACAATTGCAGCATGTTAGTGATCTCAGAAGGAGCCAGTCAACAGTGGGTGGAGAATGAACAGGAGTCATGAGGCAGGGCTGTGGCAATTATGAAACATACATTTATAAATGCACTTTAGGAGCTAGATGGTAGTGTGCATGGGATGGGGGATTATGTCACGCCTATATAGCAATGATCATGTAATGAGAATTTGTTCTCTAGCACAAAAAGGTTCCATGCTCTCACTAGTGACTGGAAGAGAACACTTCTACTCCTTTGCATTTGTATGGCATCTGGTACTGGAGAATCTCTCCAAGTATTTTACAATCCCTAATGAATGTGAACTGTTGGGTAAAGATTGCTGTAATGATTTTACAGATTGGTAAGCGAGGTTAAGTGAATTACTCTATGCCATATAACAAGCTAGTGCCAAAGTCAAAAATAACAGAATATAACCAACAAAAATGTGGTCAGCTGATATCTTTCAAGTTTTGCAGAGATTCAAACAGGATTCATGACGAGACCTGTAAAACAGTTGGCCATTCATAGACAGAAATATTGAACTAAATTTTAAACAGATATATTTTTGCAGTAAAGACATATTGATATTTGCAGCACAAACACTAGATCTTGCTATTGTCACTTAAATAAAATTGCCAAAGCAGCTAATTAAGTGTATGTATTTTTAACTATACCAAAAAAATGTAATATGGAATCAATTACATTTTCTCCACCAATATTTACCCATACAGCAATGTTTGTTTGTTTCCTCCTAAATCTCTTATCAGCAAAACTGTACTTTATCCCAAGCCATTCTCTTCGTTTCTTTCTATCCTATAATTCAATGACCCACAAAATTACGTGAAATAAATTACAGGAAGATAAATTTTAGGCTACAACCTTTTCATCCGTGGCTGCCAGGGGATTTCTCTTTATGGACTCTTTGTTTCATAGTGTGACAACAGCAATTACACAGGGGTCTGTTTTATAAATGGTACCACCCTGGTTACAGAAATCTATTTTACCTGTTCCATTAATGACTCCAGCTATAACCTTTATAACTGTTCCAATGAACACTATTAGAAGCATTTCATTTACGCTCAACACAGACTACGCTATAGTCTATAACAGAGTAAGCTCAGATTTCTATGCAAAAAAAATTGTGTTCATTTTGCAGGACAACTTTTGTAGCAAAGAGTGAAAACAAATAGATAGTGTAACAGACTGACTGCATGCAGCACTTGTTGAAACATTCACACTCCAGAGGGCAACCTGTTTGCTGTTCTGTATGGCTCCATGTAGGCCAGTGTTTCTCAAACTTTTGTACTGGTGACCCCTTTCATATAGCAAATTCATGAGTGCAACTCCCCCTTATAAATTAAACACACTTTTTTTGTATTTAACACTATTATAAATGCTGGAGGCAAAATGGTGGAGGCTGACAGCTCACGACCCCCCATATAATAACTATGCGACCGCTTGAGGGGTCACGACCCCCAGTTTGAGAACCCCTGGTGTAGGCACATCATGGAATACACATGGAATACATGTGAAATTCTTACAATGCCATGTAAAAATACAAGCTAACAAAAAGTAATTAAAAGTCCCTTAGGTAATGGAGAGATGTTTCCCCAGCAATGCCAAGTTCAGCATCCAAGAGTACAGGGTTCTAGCTTCCTCCATGCAGCAGCTCCTGCAAGGCCACAGAGAAGCAGCTCTACATCTGGCCTGCTGATTCAGCAAGACACAAGCAGGCCTTGCGGCCCTTGTTCTGTGTCTGGTTGCATATGGCCCTGGAGATACAGTGGTCTGCAGTGGGCTATAGAGGGGGCTCATGCAAATGAACGCTCCTTTTTCCATGGGCTGCCGAATCCTCAGGCCTGGAGATTCCAGTTCTCCTCTGTGCCACTGGGCAACCCTGTTTCTCTTTGGAAGGGTTACTCCTTCCCAAGGCGGAATTAGCAGGTATGGCCACAGCCATAGATATTGGCTCAGCAGCCTTAGTATAACAATAATATTTTAAAAAACTCATATTGCAAAGAAGATAATGGCCTGTGTTGTGGAGGATTTTCCACTCTTCTGTTGCCACACCCCTTTAAAACTGTATAAAAAGTAACAAATCTGAAACAGTTCCCTGCTGGTTCAGCTGCTTCTGACATCTGCCTGAAGAGCTATATTTTCTTAACAGGCTCCTCAAATGAGTTGTCATGTCCCAGAAGCCGGGAGGCTAAAGCTGTAAAGCAGCTAAGGAGACAACCATCTAAAGAACCTTCTCTAAAATGGCCCCAGAATAAAGCTGGAGCCAGCATGATCACTCAGGAAGAGAAAAGACCTGGACCTCCCTTCTAAAACTACTGAGTGTCTGTCCACTCATGTAGCCTTCTAAGGACTTGACCTCACTGCAACTCTGCACCTATGGTCAGCCCTGACTGCAAAATGAACCGGGGAGACCCAGGAACTTCCAAGTTCCCAGTTTGTTACTGCAGACAAGAGCCCTCAATCATAAATTGAGTAAATGACAAGACATTTTCTCTCCAAAACAAGACCACTTAGTTTTCTTACATTTTCAAATACACCACAACCATTAACTAATTAATTCTTGCACCATTCCTGTACAATAGGTACAAGTAAGTATTATTGTCCCCATCTGACAGATTTAGAAACTGAGACACACAGAGGTGGAGATTTACTCAAGGTCACGCTGAGTCAGAGCCAGGATTACAGCTGGGGAGTTCCTGGTTCCCAGAACCATACTCATGCATACAATTAATGGATATGAAAATACCTGCTTCTCACTGTGAGTCATCAAACAGGATGTAGAGAATATTCTGTTAACAGTCTTGGTAATGGCAGTGTAACCTCTCACAAACACATGATACCAACCTATAAAGTACAGTTGTGTCAGTAATTTGCAATGCACAGAAAAATCAGCCACTTTATTATTATTTATTTGTATGATATTAGTATTTAGGGGCACCAATCAAGATTAAGGGCCCCACTGTGCGAGAAGCTGTACAAACAGGTACTAAGAAGACAGCTCCTTCCCCAGGAAGGGTTGCAACAAGACCCAACAGATGGATGAAAGAGATAAATGAGAGTCGTGGGAGGAGGACGAGATAGCACTGAGGTGAGCATGTCCTATCCCTGCTTCTAAAAAAAATCTAATTAATCAAACTCTCATGTCATAGGAAGATCCAGAAGTATTTGATCTGTATAAAACATTCATTATACAATGACAGTGAAGCAGGTGTGTACATGGGAAGGCTGATGGCAATGGTGTCTGTGAAATTAGTGTTGCCTCAATTAACCTGCCTCAACCTGTAACAATTTGCTCTTCAGAAATAACAGAATGGGCCAGATCCTCAGGTGAGGCCAAAATGTAGAGTGCAAGTCAGAAGGTGAAGTGTAAAGGTGGCTTAAGGCTCACCTTTGTATTACCCTCAGCTAGGTGTTGCTTGTTGCATGGCCATTTCCCCCATTGCTGGGTTAGAGTGGTCTAAGGGCTGCTCTGACTTAGGCAGGCCTTTAATGGCCACAGGGGCCCAAAGACACAGCCCAGGATCAGCATTGCATAAGGGTGCTCTGCCCATGCATTTTTTTCAACAATTCCACTCCCTTTGCCTGGTTTGCAAGCAGCAGGGAGTGTGTGTGGTGCATGCGCTGTTAGGTACATCAGCTCTACACTACTGCAGGAATACCCTTACGCTGAAGCGATCCTCCCTGGGCCAGATAAACCAGTTTATGGACAAATAAACTAGCCATCATCACTGAAGGATCTGGCCCAATATCTGTACTGAGAGGCCTCGTTGTGGAATAGTTTCAATACCCTGTATTTCTGAAGTGATGCTAAACAGTGTACAAAGTTAGCTTTTTGAATAACCAGAATTCATGTGTACCAGGCAATAGCTAACTGTATCTGCTTATTTACATAAGTAAAGCAACATTGTGCATATTTATGAGACTATCAATATGAACTATAAACAAGTAGTATAATTTTGATAGTTCTTCATATCTCATATCTCATAGTTCTTCATAATATAAACCTTGTCACCAGAGGAAATAGCTGTTTGAATTAATTTTCGGACTCTTTGAACCATTCTGATTTGGTGTGGTCTTCTTATCAAAAATTGTGTGCGACACTAGCCCTAACCACAGAGGGCCAAAGTCTGCTTTCAGTTACACTACAGGAAACCTGAAATATTTGGATTGCAGTCAATTGATTTATTCCACATTCATCTGGGAACAGAGGTTGGCCCAAGCAGTACGTCCATAGTCCACATCTAGGAAGAGATAGTCAATCTGACACCACTTCACACATTTGCTGTTACTGTCACTGTTTCCTTGCATTTCTTCACAACATTTCTCAAGCGCACAGCCAGTTTGAGCAAAACAGGTTAATAAAATAAATAGCAGCTGGGGGTCAAGTGCAACTAACAGTAAAATAATGCAAAGGATCGAAACAGTATAATACTGTCCATTGCCATGATGTACAGTTTCTGAAGCTATTTACAGTCAGGATGTATTTTGCTGCTATTTATACTCCAACACAGGCAACATTTGTATATTTCCAATATACAATATCAAAGGATTTACTTACTGCTATCATTCTGTACAAGCAATAATGAACTTACAAACATATATTAAATTGTCTCTCTTTGATATTGCAATATGTTTCTGATCCTCAACTCCTAGAACAAAAAAAGAAGTCCTAGAGAGCAAGATTGTTAGACACTCTGAATTAGCCCACCACCAATCACTCTAATCACAATCACACCTTGCTTAGCAAAAGTCATTCTTTTTTGCCCACAGGAGTAGACCTGAATGTGAATCTGACCCAATGTTCCTCAGAAGAAAAGTGTTACAAGCATGTGTAATGTTACTATATTATTCACATGTATAACTATCATTGGTAACATTGGACATATATATCCCACTGACAGGATTAACTTCTGCTACTATGGGGGCCAAATGCTGAAATCCTTGCTTAGTTTTTATTCAGTCCTTGGCAAAAGCCCCCATTGTTTTTTCCTGTGTCAGAACCCTAGCGTTTGGGCTGTAGACATTAGGGTGCTTCTCATTCAAGAAGAGAAAGTGACACATTCATTCAGAAAAACAAACTAAGAGAACTGGTGCCGTGCATAATAGTGCAGTAATGTAAGGTTAGCCTGCTGGAGACAATCCTAACTGAAACACTTATTGTAGTGGGATCTTTTTTCCATGCTTTCCAGGAAGCCTTGACTTCTCCAAAGGAATAGCTGCATAAGATAACACCAGTGCAAGATCAGAGTATGTAAAACAGTAACAGAACCACTGACACCAGGAATGACACCAAATGTTCAGAATTACCAAAACAGCTGAATCAGTACAAACCATCAGCACTTGAAAAGCACTGGGGGAAAAAATGACTGCCGGAGGATTTATTTGCTTCTGTAGTTGCAGCTGCCACCTAGCCGCTTGTACTCCCCTCCTCCTGACAGGCCAATAGATTGGTGGTTATTTATTTGCAGGCCTGCTCCACCCTGGCTCCTGCTGCCATGATTGCTACTCATGCTCTTCTTCAGACATCATGTCAAATTATGTAGCTCCATTACAACTGTGCCATGCTCTGTCTTTACACAATGGCATTCTTTGTTGGATGTTTTCCTAACAAAAGCCCATTGGCCTACATAATCATTGCTACATTTATTTGATTTGCTCAGCACCAATTTAAGAGAGTTCTTTTGTCCTTTTACATCATTATGCCGGCTGAGAAATGTATGGCCAGATTTTGGAGTAACCCCAACTGAAGCCAGCGAGTTAGTTGTCATGTACACAGGTCTTACTCAGAGCAGAATCTGGCCTCCCCTTGTCTTCCTTGGCCCATAATCAGTAATGAGTGTTTTTAAATTGTGGGAGTTAAAGGGGCACTGTCAACTTCATCTAGTCAATTTCAAAACTTGAATTAAAGGTAGTTTTAGCTACTACATCTTCCCCATTTCTCCTCCTCCCTCTGCCAATTTTGGTGGTTTACAAGCACTTTCTGTTTTTTGTAATGTTTTCTCTTCCTGGAGGGAGAGGCCATCAAGTCCACGCCCCTGCACTGAGTCAGAACCAAGTAAACCTAACCCACCCTGAGATGTGTTTGAGCATGGTTACACTTGCTGATGTAGAGTGCTGTGAGTTAAACCAGCCCTCAGAAAGAGCAGTAGGGAAAGCGCGGCAGTGTGTTCACACTGTCAGATTCAAGTGCACTGGTGGGGCCACATTAGCAGCTCTTGCAATGCCACAGAGAGCAGTGCATTGCGGTAGCTATCCCAGCATACAAGTGGCTGCAACGTGCTTTTCAAATGGGGTGGGGGTGGGGTGGAGTGTGACAGGGAGTGTGTTGTGTATGTGGGGGGAGAGAGAGTGGGTTTTTGGGGGGCTGAAAGCATGTCAGCATGCTGTCTTGTAAGTTCAGACAGCAGCAGACCCCCCCACACCTCTCTCTCTCACACACTCACAACAGCAGCATTCCACACTAATGGCTTGCTTTGTCCCAAAGCAGATAAGCATGCTGGATGTCAGAAACGGAGCTTTGAAAGGGCATATCCGCATTCCTACAGCCAAGTCCAAAACAATGACAAAAATGGCCATTTGACTTAAGGGGATTATGGGACATTTCCAGAGGCTGATCAAAGCGCAGTAATGCAACACCTCATTCACACTGATGCTGGAGTGTTTCAGCCAAGACGCAGAAAGCTTTATGCTTCTCATGGAGGTGGATTACCAGGAGTGCTCCAGCTGCAGAGTCCAGGCCAGTGCCGTAACAAGGGTGAAGAGAGTGAGGCACTTGCCTCGGGCACGCAACGCTGAGGGGTGCAAGGGCTCATGTCCCCTCCGTCTTCACCTCCTTCCCTGAACGCTCCGCCCCGCTCTACTTCTCCACCCCCCTGGCTTCCCACGAATCAGCTGTTCATACGAGAAGTGAGGGAGGGCGGAGAAGCAACCAGCAGTGCACTCAGGCCCAGGGAGGTGGAGGCGGAGCAGAGGTAAGCTGGGACGGGGAGCTCAGAACCGGCTCTAACTTTTTTGCCACAGCCCAAAGCAAAAAAAAAAAAGCGGGAGGAGGGGAGCGCTGCCACGGCCAGAGGAGTGAGGTGGGGGGGGCAGTGAGGCCGGAGGAGCTGGGGGGGGCGCAGTATGGCCATGGCGCGCCTGGAGGAGCCAAGGGGGTGGGCACGACACGGCACGGCCGCAGGAGCCAAAAGGGGGGGGGGCAGCCTGGCACGGCACGGCTGGAGGAGCCAAGGAGTTGGCATGGCACGGCAGGAGGAGCCAAGAGAGGGGTGGCGCAGCTGGAGGAGCCAGGGGGGCATGGCCAGAGGAGCCGGGGGGGCGCAATTTTATATTATTGCCTCGGCGCAAAAATATCTAGTTATGGCCCTGGTCCAGGCACTCTAAGTGCCTTGCCAGTGTGGATGGGTTGTGAGTTAGGGCTCCTGGGGCTGCTTTAATGCACTCTAACTTGCAAGTGTAGCCAAGCCCTTAGTCTCCTATTATTAAAAGCCTCCAGTGATGGGTGTTCCACAGCCTCCCTTGGAAGCCTACTCCAGAAATTAACTCCTCTTATAGTTACAATATCTAACTGTGACAAGGTCCCCAGGGTGCAACCAGGTCTGTGGGACAAGTGAGCCCTCCACAGCCACCAGCCTGGGCAGTGCTCACACTGTGATGGTGCAGATGTCAAGCTACAACCCTCTGACAGTGCCATGGAGATCATTCATGTAACTCAGCTGGGTGTGTCCCTGCCTGTGGATGTCTGTGTAAATGCAGTACCTGCCAGAGGTTTGTAGCTTGACAGCATCATGGAGTGAGAGGTAGCCCAGGTTGCTGGAACAAAGGGCTCAGCAGTCCTGCAGTCCAGGCTGCACCTCGGGGACCCCATCACACTGCTAACAGCCCTAAGCATCCAAAACCACAGCAAGGATCAGTATCAGAGTGTTCTGTCCAAACCCCCTTTCCCTGATATATGAATAGCAGGGAAAGAGAGCAGTGTTAGAGTCTCTGTAGCCCATAACTGCCACCGACAGATCCCTCTGGAGCTAGGTATTTTAGCTTCAGGAACAGATTGTACAGGTATTGCAGCCTGATCTACATAAAGAATGATATAAACACATAATTATAGCTCTGCATATGTGCAGTGCCTGGCACTTACACAGCCATCCACAGGCAGAAACATATCCAACAGCTACATAAATTATCTCCATGCGTGGCGCATGAACTGCCTGTTCGAGGAGGCTAGCCCATGGCCCCACCCCTTTTGTCTCCCTACCCCACCAGAGCCCCGAGCCCCCCATCACAGCTAGAGGAGCCCCTCCCCAGCCACCCCAAGTCCTGGCCTGCCAGCTATCCCAGGCCACCCTGTCCCAGCCAGCCTGTCCTAGCCCTGGCTGGGTAGCCCAAGTACCCTCAGCCCTGGGATGCCGGGCAGCCCGAGGATGGGCCCCAACCACCTTGAGTCCCTGGCTGCCAGTTGGCCCACCGTAGCCTCAGCCCCAGCCCCCGCCCGCTTCTGGGAAGAAGAGGATCCTGGGCAGGGGCCATGTGGGAAGAAGAGCAGGAGGGGGCTTCATGGCAGAGTCACACCTGGTTTGGGGAGGTTTAACCGCCACTGGCCTGCGATACACAGCACCCATGATGATCTCCCAGCCACTCATGAACCATCAATTGAGAGGCTTTAGCCAATTCTCTCAGCTCCCCAGCATTGCTCCCCAGAACTGTACTGACTTGCACTGGTCACAAGCCTGACCAGTTTAAGCTCATTACTTAGTTATACCCTCCCTCAGTGTGGACTGGACATACACTAGCTTTTGAAATCTGAGCTGAGATTCCCCAAGCACTTCAACCAATGACATACTGTTTTAGGTAAAATATAAAACAGATTTATTAACTACAGAAAGTAAGATTTTACGTGATTATAAGTAGCAGACACAAGGATCAGAGTTGGTTACTTAAGAAACAAAAACAAATTCACAGTCTAAATTCTAACTCAAACAGACTAAGCAGGATTTGAATCAAGCAGTATCTCGCCTTACCAGATTGTACAGTCAGCTTACAGTTCCTCAGTATACAGACTGGATCCCCTTCCAGCCTGGGACCAATCTTCCCCAGTTCAAAGTCTTTTTCTTCCAGATAGTTTCCCAGGTGTTAAGATTGGGGTGGGGAAGGCCAAGTGATGATGTCACTATCTCTCTTTTATACTTTCTTTGAGATTCTAGAAGGATCCTTGCTGTGATGTGGATTACTCTGCTCCCATGGTGTACATGCTTTTTCCAAGAAGCCTCTGGGATAGTGGATTATTTTTGATGAGCCAATGAGCCATCTAGCTATTGATGGCTACTCCTTTGTTGTAAGTGAAAGGTTGGCGGTGGGCATTGCCCAATCTCACAACATATTGCAGTAGCACACATATGGCAATACTTCATAACTTGACACACAATGACAGCATGTACAACCCAGCAGGATATTAATGCTCAACAGATCAAGACTTTTACAACGATACCTCACAAGACATGCATTTGAATCAGACATATCATAATCCTTTCACAGTGGTGAAAATGGGGCTCCAGGATGCTACTTTGAGATACAGAGTGTCACACTAACCCATATCTCCCATACTGCAGATCAAGACCATAAGTTCTTGTCTTACCTTCAGTGGACATGGAGAACATCTGATTACGATTCTTTTTATTGCAGCCCTTAACATATTTGAAGACTGTTATCATGTGCCTCATCAGTCTTCTTTTCTCAAGACTAAATGTCCAGGTTTTTTAACCTTTCCTCACAGGTTAGATTTTCTAACCCTTTCATAATTTTTGTTGCTCTCCTCTGGACTCTTTCCAATTTATCTACGTTTCCTAAAATATTGCACCCAGAACTGGACACAGTACTCTAGCTGAGGCCTCACCAGTGCCAAGCATGAGAAACCAACAGTGTGCTCAAGAAACGGATCAAGAGATTCTGTATTGATTTCAGCCACACAACAACTGGATTCTGCTGTGACATGATAGAATGTTATAGCAAAGCATTTGTTTTAATGAGAGGCAACCCTCATGTGTTTGTTTTTCACTGGGAGATTGCGTTGAATTAAATAGGATTATGTTGTCATACCATTCCTTTCTAATCATGATCTATGACAACTAGCATCTAGCTCACCGTGCTGTCATTTTATTATCGTATGTAATTCACCTTGAGTATCAGAATTCTGGATAGGAACAGGAATCTCAGCATTTGGCTGTATTGTGTGAATAGCTGACAAATATTAGGCCTGATCCAGCAAGGGGCTGTGCACACAACACTCAGTTAAGAGAATGATCCACTTTACTGGTTGAGGACTATTATTGTCCAGAAGAGCCTAAAAAGGCATTCAAGGGTTATTGTGAGCTAGGAAGCTGGAATGTAGATACTCATTATGTGGACACTGAGCACCACAAATGAACACAGCACTATACAACAAGAGAGCTATTCCAAGCAAAGGGTGGGACCCTGACAGATAGCACTAAGAATTGAATTTAATGAGTGAATATAAAAGAGAACCACATACTATGACATACAGCATGGTGGTTGTTGCTGAAATTCTTTACAGAATAGGTGGTTTATTAATTATTACTTATTGTTGCTGTTATTATTATTATTATTATTATTATTATATATTTTGTATGTATTTCTGAAGTGTCCATCATCATAACATCTGGACAAACTTTTATGGAGAGATTGTCTTTACTACATAGTATTTATGATATTTGGCATATATATAGCAATGAGAGAACCTGTCCTCATGAGATTTACAACCCATGCTCAACAGGTCTGGCTAGTTTGGATAAGCAGGGTGTAACTATCCAAACATGCAATGCTTATCTGAATTGCTCCTTCTAAATGTATAAGGTTCACTTATCCCTCCTCACAAGGAGCGAAATCCTCCTAATATCCTCAGATTTCACTCTGTCAAACACACTTTGGCTTTTCTTTACATGTAAGGACCTCAGGATGGGGCAGAAGGAAAGTGAATTTAGTCCAGCAGTGACACACTAAAGCTAATACAGAACATCAACAAATATCGTTCTATCATGATGTTGCAGTACCCATGGAGAGCCTTTCATTTCCACACAGGCATCCTAAACATAGCAGACATCTTGCTACACTACTACACTGTATTACTACAATGTAGCAAGATGTCTGGCATATATATAGCAATGGTTCTCTCATTGCTATATATATGCCAAGTATGTCTTGCAGTATGGAAATGAAAGGCTACCTGTAAAGCACCACAGGAGAGTAGAACACATGAAGTATACAGGAATGCCTGTTCATCCTCCAAAGTGATGGATTCGGGACCTGTACTGGGAAAATTACTCTCTAAGACCTGGTCTACATTAGGAAATTTGCTCTGTTTCATTAAATCACTTCTAAAGCAATCTACATCAACCTAGTATAGTGTATCAGAGGGGTAGCCATGTTAGTCTGGATCTGTAAAAGTGGCAAAGAGTTCTGTGGCACCTTATAAACTAACGAACGTATTGGAGCATGAGTTTTCGTGGGTGAATACCCACTTAGTCGGATGCATGTAGATAACCTAATGTAGACATCATTTAAATCCTCACTTAAATCACGTTAGCTTAACTGGTAACTTACAAATGCAATGTAAGCCAATGTAAGCAAGGTTTAAACTGGCTTAAGGGCTTCACCAAATGATTTGCACCAGTGTATCTTACATCAGCTTAAGGCCTGCTGTAAATTGGGTCAGCTAGCAGTCAAGGACTTAGCCAAAGTGTTATGCACCATTGTGTTATGTAAAAAACACCTCATGCTATCAAAGGATTCCTTTGTGTTGGGGGACTCCTGCACAGTTATCAACAAAGGACACTTGGTGAAAGCTAAAGATGTGACCTAATACTTTAGCTTCTTATCACAGCTCTTTTGGGGCTTACTGTTTTGTTTTTTGTTCAATTTGGAGTGTGTATTTTGAGCCATCTCCTCTCTGCTTTCTACCTGTAATCACCAACAATCACTGACAATATATTTTGGAAATGTAACTTGCTCTGAAACATCTCATTGCTACCTAAACAATACCTATTCATGTCCATTAAATCAATCTTTAAAAATAATGTTATGATGGAATTTGGTTGAAACTATGTTGAAAATACAGAGTGTGACAGCTGCCTTTCATTCAGGATGAATGTAAGAAGCAGTTAAGTGACTTTTTGGAGTAAGATAGGTGGTGATTCCTATCATTTCAGCTAACATACAGGTCCTATGCAAGGCTGATCAGAAAATGAGCTATGTGCATGGAGGGACCATACACAAGCGGTGTCAGATGGCAGCAGGAAAGCCAGAAAGAAGCAATGTGGTAACGTGGTCCTAAGAGAAAGTGAAGAGAGAGATTTTGGGTAAGAGTGCTGGATGAAAAGAGGCTTCGAACAGTGACCAAGGAAACTGCCTCCTGTTTGCTATCTACTGTATTCAGTGAAACGGGGCTTTGTAAGTTCTTTGTAAATAAACAGGATTGCATCAAAGAAATATCTGACTTTATCATCAATGTCTTCTCCTAATGGAGACAAACACATGAGGCTCCAAATATTGGCTTATGGCTTGCATCAAAAAGGGATAAAAAAATAATAAACTCTTGATTGGGGAATAGACAGCATTACAAGAAGACACATAAATGTCATCAATAGCTATAGTCAACAAACTTAGTGCAGATTATCTGAGAAAGGTTTACAGACTCGTAAACTTTAAGGTCAGTAGGGACCATTGTGATCACCTAGTCTGACTTCCTGCATTGCAGGCCACAGAACCTCACCCAGCCATTACTGTAATAGACCCCTAACCTTTGTTTGAGTTCCTGAAGTCCTCAAATCATGGTTTAAACTTTAAAATTTTTTTACAGAGAAGTCACCATTTACACTAGTTTACACCTGCAAGTGACCCAGACCCCATGCTGCAGAAGAAGGTGAAAACCCGCTATGATCTCTAACAATCTGACCCTGTGGAAAATTCTTTCCTGACCCCAGATATGGCAATGAGTTAGCCCTGAGCAAGTGGGCAAAACCCATCAGGCAGATACCTGGGAATGAATTCTCATAGATAGAGGGCCAGATTCTGATTGCTGATACATTGGTGTGAATCTGGATAACTCCACTGAGTTAATTTGTATCAGAACTGGTCAGCATGTCTACACATACCTTCGGAGCAATCAATCCAGTGGGGGTTGATTTATTGCACCTAGTGAAGATGCGATAATTCGACCGCTGAGTGCTCCCCCATCAACTCCGTACTCCACCGGAGCAAGAAGCGTAGACAGAGTTGACAGGGGAGTGGCAGCTGTCAACCTACCGCAGTGAAGACACTGCGGTAAGTAACTCTAAGTAAGTCGACTTCAGCTATGCTATTTTCGTAGCTGAAGTTGCGTAACTTAGGCCAACTTAGCTCACCCCCCCACCCCACCCCAGTGTAGGCCAGGCCTGAGTCTGCTTAATATCACTAAGCTCAATTTGTCTATAACCAACTGTTCTTGTAATTTATGCATTTCTTTATTTCCCTGAATTCTCTACTGCATTTCTACTTCCAGCTGAAAAATGGCCTCTTCTCATTCGCTTTTTTTAATTTCTCACTTTCTCCCATTTGTTTATTACTTAACTCTGCAGCATCACTCAGAACATAGCTGCGTGAAGTGTTTGGGGACAAACTGTATGAAATATGCTACACTAAATAAAGTTGAATTGCACTGTACAGCAATTTATTTGTAGGGAGAAGCCTGGGAAACTTTCTCTGAGGTTTCTGTTGCTTGGCTCTAACTGTTCAATAATTTTGCAGCCAGGAAATGTGTTTTTCCTCTCTTGGTAGTTTGTGTAGCTTGTAAATTCCCATAATCCATTAGTACACATATTAATAATAATAGCACTTATTGCTTTTCCTCTAAATACTGTGCAAATACTAATTACTTCATTAACACTTACAGACCCAGTCTGAAGTCAATGGCATTAATGGGGTGAGTAAATATTACTCACATGAGTAAGAGTTTCACAGTGTGGACCCATAAGGCTATTAGTATTGACAGGGCTATTATTCGTGTGTATTAGAAACAAATCACAGGCACAAACACATAATTTCACCTACACCCAATTTTATAGTTCACTAATATGTTACCCAAAATCCCTTTGAAACAGTTGCTCTGAAAGGTAAATGCTGGATCCTACTTAAATGATACAAAAGAGACAGATTTTCAAAGGTATGTAAGTGGCTAAAGATGCATATAGGTGCCAAGTCGGATTTCCAAAGGTGCCTAAAGCAAGTTAGGTACCGACTTGCATTGAAAGCAAATCATTATAGGGCAGATTTTCAGAGGCGCAGAGCAGCCATAACTCTAAGGTTTTGTCTTCACTGCAAAAATAAAGTGTATTTTTACACTGAGATATCTCCCCTATAATCTTACATTGAGAGCTAAGGCAGAATAGGTTTACCTTGGTTCAGCTAGTTGAGGTGAACCCCAGGTGGGGGGGGGGGTGCAGGATTGACCTCAAAAGGCTATATTGAGGCCAAAACTATCTGACCCTTGTCTCCATTAGGATTTACATCAAGATAGATATCTCATTTTAGCAATCCCAAGGTAAAACACATCTCACTTGCAATGAAGACATTACCTAAGTGAAGCCAAAGATAGCTGTGAGTGCTCAGCACCTATGAAAATCAGGCCCTACATTTTTTATGGTTAAATGTGAGGGTAGTCAGTAGTGGTTTGTGTATGTGTAAATACAGCCCTTTCTGTTTTATCCTGGAGAAGGTACAGCAGGCTAAATACATAGCTTGGCTGAAAGAAACGTGGAAAACTTTTTAAACAACTTGATATCAAGACAACTTTTTATGAACTTAAATGGATTAAAACATTTTTTATAAATAAAACTTCAGTAGACCTGCCACATACTTTGTAAGGAGGATTTTCTTCAGTTTTCATTACTACCAACTTGTCAAAGACTTAAACAAAGAACTATACAAATACTGGCTCCTTTGGGGTGCGTTAAGAATTTACTATTGAGTTGTGGATAAGCCTCTTCTTTTTCCACATTCCTAATGCCTAGAAACAGATCCTTTTGGAAAGATGCTAATGAACATTGCATCAGCAGGAAAACCACTTACAGGTCCTTTCCTCCAGCCAGTCAGAAAGCTTGACTCCTCTGTGTTCTGAGAGCAGCAAAACAAGAGCCCTGAAGAATTTTGTGGATTTGGGAAAGGCAGGGAGGTGAATGAAGAAAGCTGATTGATTTGTTGTGATGTAATGATGTATTGATAGCTAGATATACTTTTTTTCTGGTGTGTGATTAAAAATGAAAAGACTAGCAGACTTCATCAGAAGGGCTTTCCTATCTCTTATGACTACGATCCTGTGAAATATATCAAAAGGACTTTGGTTAACCAAAGAATGGTCAAATGTGTGTAACCATTCGGAGATGGGTGCTGCCATGAATTCTTTTGACCCACCACTGCTCTTCTGGTCATTGGCTCCAGTAATCACTTTACAGTGAGTTTCTGTCACCTACATACAGATGAAGTCGAGCATAACAGTTCACTGTGGGGGAAGGAGGGGAGGAATAAATCAATGTTCCCAACATGCAAGCACTTAACTCAGGCTAAAAACCCCACTGACTCCAATGGAATTTCATTTGAAGTCAGCGAGAAGTTTGCCTGAGTAAGGATTGCAGAATCAAAATCCTTAATAATTAACACAAGAAAAAATATGTTGGCAATATGGTATAATTTAAAAATACTGATTTTAAACAGATACTAATTACAAAGTTTTTTTAAATGCCTAGTGATTTTGGCCTTTTTAAGGTGTATCAAGGTAGGCATCAAAATCACTAGGTAATTTTGAAAATCTTGGCCTATGTATTGTTTAAAAGCAAATGTTCCATTTGTGTTACTAATAACTTAAAAACTTATTTCAGTTCTCTTGATTTAAGCTCTAAATTACTGTTCCCCAATGTAACTGGTTTCTTTCCTTTTTGCACTTTTTTCAGCTTGGCAATGAAAACAAACTAATCAGTTTTACTTTTGTTGCTATTTGGTTTCTAGTCAATTTTACTGTCTGGTTCTTAAGCACCATGCTGCAATGTTTAGGCACCCGAAACTGAAGGTAATGTTTACATCAAAGCAAATTTATTAATAGTGAGCCAAATTCATCCCCAGTGTAAACCCAGTGAAGTTAACTGCACTACATCAGGAAACAAACGACAGTGAGTTTAAACTAACCCACAGCACTCGTTTAAAGTGAACAGTTACTGTGTTGTAATTTGATTTGAGTTTAGTCTGGTATTTGTAAACTGTGATAGGAAAAATATTTGGGCTGGAGAATCTGGTTTACAATCATCTGTGTTAAGGGGTGGCATGTACATGCACCATCCCAGGAGCAGCACAGGGGAGAAATCATTTCTCTGAAAGGCTCAAACCCAATTCCTTTCATGTTCATGCCTCACTACAGGTAGTAATTTGCTACTGGCCCTTAGCAGTTGCAGATTTCTTAACACCCCACCCCTCCCCCACATATTGGCTCAGCTGTGCTGACTGGAACATGGCAGGGGGAAAAAAGCCAATGCCAATTCTCCACTACTCCCTACCCACCTGCATTGTGTCTGATAATGTCAGAAGTGCAGCACCCATCCCAACGTGCCCAGAGCCAGGGCTCAGTAAAGCTGTGCAGGACGCAAGGGTTTGTGTGTGTGTTGGCGGGGGAAGATTTAGACATCCACTGCAGCCTAAGCCCTGCATGACCATACAGCGTCAGCCGTGATCAGGACCTTTGTAATTAAAAATGCAATTTGGAACAACCCCCCTCATTCCTTCCCATATGTTTATTTTCCTTTTAATTTTTTCCCTTATGTAATTCTCAGTGTATTTTGCATGCCCATACTAGCTGGAAAGTGAGGACTATATATATTATGACATTGTTGCCCTTGTTACATGAAGATTTGATTCCCAAGGGCCTGAGGATATGTCTGCATTGGGAGCGTATTTCACTGGTTTGTCTTTATATACTTGCTCATGATAAACCATGTAGCTACTTTATAATAATTTCACACTGCGAAGTCTTTCTTCTGTAACTCAAGACCTACTTAACTTCTACTGCCAACATGTTCCTCTATTAATAAATAATGCTTAATAAGTATAAACACTAAAAATCTTCTCTGAAAGGAAGTATGTGCTAAGTATACACTGAAATGGGTTTCCACATGCAATGATTCATAGTCCAATTACTATTATGACTTGTATTTGTTTATGTTTGGTAGCTAGTGCTAGGTACTTTCTATTCCAAGGAGGGATGGTCCCAGCCTTGATGAGCACTCAGTCTCTGGCCAGACTGAAAGGTACCTAGTGGTTAGAGAAAGAGAGACAACGTAATAGGAATTTTATATATAAGTCAACTAGGGGCATGGCAAGCAGCATGGCAAAACTGGGTCTGTAAAATGTGGAGAGGGAAGGGGCTTTCTGGCTGTATCATGCATAGGGGGCGGTGAGAAGAAGACATGGAGGTAATTGTGCAAGAAGCCCAAATGGAAGAATGAAGGTGGAAATGCTGGTGGATGCGGCAAAGGGTGATATGAAGCTCAACCAGGGAGGATGAAGAGGGAAGGACAAAGTTACACAGATTTCCAATACAGTCTCTCTAAAACAGTGGTTCTCAAAACCAGTCTGCCGCTTGTTCAGGCGGGCCGGGCCCGTTTGTTTACCTGCCACGTCCGCAGGTTCAGCCGATCACGGCTCCCCAGTGGGGGATCGGCCAAACCTGCAGATGCAGCAGGTAAACAAACCAGCTCGGGCCACCAGGGGCTTTCCCTGAAAAAGTGGCGAACCACTGCTCTAAAAGACCATTATGACAATCTTCACCTATGTGTTGGAAATACACTATTACAGGCCTGGTCTACACTACGGGGCGAGGTCGAATTTAGCCGCATTTGGACGCAATCTTTTTCAAATCTACCTCACAACCAACCCCGTTCTGTCGACCTAAAGGGCTCTTAAAATTGACTTCTGTACTCCTCCCCGGTGAGGAAAGTAGCACTAAAACAGACCTTGCTGGGCCGAATTTGGGGTGGTGCAGATGCAGATCAAAGGTATTGGCCTCCGGGAGCTATCCCAGAGTGCTCCAATGTGACCGATCTGGACAGGACTTTGAACTCTGATGCATTAGCCAGGTACACAGGAAAAGCCCAAGAAACTTTTAAATTTCATTTCCCATTTGGTCAGCATGGCAAACTCAGCAGCACAGGTGACCATGCTGTCTCCCCAGAATCAAAGAGAGTAGAATGTTTCTACATTCCTATCATCTCCGTCCCTGAGGTTATCACAGATAAGAAGGTGAAAAAAATGCACTCGCTATGACATGTTTTCCAAGCTCATGCAGTCCTCCCACACTGATAGGACACAGCTTAATGCACGGAAGCATTCAGTGGCAGAGGCCAGGAAAGAATTAAGTGAGTGTGAAGAGTGGAGGCAGGATGCGATGCTGAGGCTAATGGGGGAGAATCAACAAAACAACTGACCCCAGCATCAATTTCTACTCCAAACAGAAATAATCCACAAGACCTGAAGTTTGGCTAACTGCTCAGGTCAAAGGAGGTAACAATGTTTTTATAAGTTAAATGGAGTGACAGGTGTGCATAATGTAGCCAAGTAATTAAGAAGACATGGTCCCTGTCCTGTGTAGTTTACAGCATGGGAATGGAGTTCTTGCATGATACCACTATCCCTGTGCTCCTGCACAAAAGCCAGGCAGAATCTGGCTTTAAATAAACACTGCTACTGCCAGTCTTTCTTGACACAACTATTACAACACTGGAACCACATATCGGAATATGTACGTCCATCTTATATTTCCTGACAACTATCCGCTCTTGTGCCTGTTATACAAATTGAGAAAATATGTATGATATCACAAGTAATGTAATAGAATCTTTAGTTTAAGATTTCTTTGTTTGACAACCACCACCTTCTTGGAAATGGAAACAAAGATACCCTCAAGAGGCACAGTCAGCAAAGGTTAAACAATGAGAAGCAGGACAGCTGGAATTCTTGTCAGAGTTCTATTTTGAAAATACATCCGATGGCGAAGCCTCTGTTGCTGCTGACATATGCTATTGTTGAATGGATCAGACATGAAGTTAGGAAAATGAAAAATAACTGCAGAAAGGTACAGCAGCATAAGCAATCTTCTCTTAACCGTTTCCTATTCCCACACACTAACTCATTCTACTTACCTTCATGCACTTATTATTAAATAATCACATTGTGTTATGCCAATCGTGATCAGAGTCCCATTGTGCTTTGTGCTGTACAAATATAAGATAAAAGACATGAAGAGAGGGAGTGGAGGATTACAATCAGGTATGGGCCCTTGTTATTTTCCCTCTGAAAACTATAACTATTAGCTATGTTCATTTGCTTCTCAAACCATTACTCATTGTCTGTTTTTTTACAGGCATCATGAAAGATGTGTGTGGAGGAGAGGACACTAGCCTTGTCGATCAATTGGAGGAGGGTGTTTTGTGCATAAGGGCCAGAACAGAAGAAGGTTCAGAGGTTGTATCTGAGCAAATGAGGAATTGCTGAAGAAGCAGAGGAGGTGGAGTGATGGAATAAGACAGAAGTGTGGGTAAGTAGAGAGGCACAGAGCTGCGAAGATCCTTCTCAGTGACCATAAGAAGCTTATGCTTGATGTGATGAAATAAGAAGGAGCTATCAGAAAGGAATGTGAGGTGGTCAAAGTGACTGGTTAGGAAGACAATTTTAGCAGCTGTGCAGGGGACTTTCACTGGGGCTACCAAGGCCAGACAGGAGGAGGTCACACTATTCCAGACGGGATGCTGAGAGCCTGGATGAGACTTTCATCTATCCAGGCAGAAAGGAAAGAGTGATCAAAGAAATTTTATGGTGAGTGAAGTGGAAAACTTGCATGCGCAGGCAAGAGAGAAGAAGTCAGAGACTCCTAGTTTCTGGACTTAGGCGACAGACAGGAATGGTGGTGCTGTCAACAGTGACAGGTCAGTTTTGGCCATTTTTATTGAAGCTGCGATGAGATATTAAAGAAGAGATGTCAGAAAGATAAGTTCGGATGGAGGAAGCCATGTTGAGGTAGATCTGAAAGTCATTGGTGTAAGTAGTTATAGCCATGTAGGCGTTTGAGATCACTCACAGAAGGTGTAAAGAGAGAAGAAGGAGTCCTCTGGGATCCCTGCTGAAGAACAAGAGGAAGGAAGTGGACCAACTGAACAAGATGCTGAAGGAACAATTAGAAAGTAAGAAAAAGCAGGAAAGGACAGAGTCACGAAAGCAAAGGAGGACAAGATTTGAACAAGGGGTGCATGAGCAACAGAATCAAAAATATAGCCCTTGGATTTGAGCAAGATAAGACTTAGAAATCTTGGTGAGAGCAGTTTTTTCTGAAGTGGAAAGAGCCAGATTGCAGGAGATCCAAAAACTAAAGGAGCAGAAAACAAGGGATAGCGGAAGCCTGCATGGCTGCAGGGCTTTTTCAGAGAGACAGTCAGCAATATGGGAGCAGACGACAAGAAAGAGAATGTTATGAATGAACCTAGGTAGGAGTTGAAGGGATGAACTTTGCAGAGGGAAAGAGAAGCAAAGGAGTCAAGAGCGGAGAAGAGAGCGGAGTAGAGGCAATTTATAAGTGAATTAGCAATTGGGTGACCAGATGTCCCGATTTTATAGGGACAGTCCTGATATTTGGGCCTTTTTCTTATATAGGTGCCTATTACCCCCACCCCCTGTCCCAATTTTTCACCCTTGCTATCCGATCACCCTAATTAGCAGATGGGACTGAGAATGGTAGCAAGGCCTTGGATAACAATAGGTGGGAGGCTATGTATGATGTTACAGGAATCTGCAGTAATGTCTTTTCTGATATTTTTGATTTTGTGTCTTATTTGTTTCTCAAATTTAAGGTAGGGAAGAATATTTAAATGATAATGTTCATGGAGGAGAAATATACCCACTGGCAAGTGGCTTTTGTGGGCAATTAATATTTAAAAAAAGCTCTGAAGTGAATAATTCTTTGAGGGAATGGTCTACATGGACAAGGAATGACATGTTGGGCTGGATTCAGTGTGCATCATGGAGATAGGCAGGAATACATAGGAATAAGTTTCATACTATCATACATAGGAGTAAGTTTCAAAAAAGCTAAGCTGTAGCAGACAAAGTAACCAAGAGAAGGATGTAAGATAGTATTTGATAAATGACAGCAGCCCTGATGCTCTTTTGAGCTCCTCTCACTCTCTCTTTCTGCTATAACCTCACCCTTTTGATCCTCAGTATACTCCAACACTCACCCTATTCATACTCACCCACGTTCCTACTCACCCCACCACTGTTTTTCCCATCTCTGAGGTTAGCCCATAATATAAGGATTCCAATATTATTTGTGAGAAGAGAACATTTGATTCTTCTGGGCTATGGCTGGTGGAATCTTCCTCTGGGTGTATAACCAGGGTCCGTGTGTTCCACAGCCACAGAAGTGACCACAGAATCTCTACATTAGGCTGCAGAATCATGTTCCAGAATCAAAACTTAATTAAAAAAAAAAGGTTTCTAGCTCTCCTGGTTGTGAAGATAAACTTGAAAATATGAACCCAGTGTAAATCAATGCAGCGTCTTCCTGAGTCTGCAGACAGCCAACAATGGAGATGTGATTTGCACCCATCATCTCAGTGGGGTGCTCACTCTGAAACCTAACCATGACCATTTTAATGTCAACATTGTTAATAATTTCACTGCTGATCATTTAAAGATAAAAGTCCAGCTACTGTGCTTATCAGAATTCCAAACTGCCTCCCACAATGCCTTAGTTGCCTATGCCTCCAGCTTCTCCTGACAACTTCTATGTTGTAGTTACGTGGTGTCAATCCACAGAGCTGCAGGACAACCTTGAAAACTTGAGGACACTGCAAAACAAATTGCATCAACATAAATAATTCAGTGGTTACATTTTTTCATATTTAATTAATCATGTAACTCAATTTATTAACGTTAAATTAACCTCCTGCAGAACTTCTAGACTGCTGTACAAGTTGTGTGCACAACAGCCGGAACTTTGCTGTGGAATTTAGGTGCAGCTTGTCACAGCACCTTTTGTATAATATATGTGAGTGAGTCAATCAGGTACACAGTGGTCCTCAGAGCACTGGTCCTTGCCAGTATGTTTAGGATTGAATCACGTTCTGACTTCTGAGGCTTAGTAATGCTCTATAATCAGCATGGCTTTACATGATCCTGGCTAGGACAATTCAACAATGATTACATGTAACTAATTACTGAGCCACTAAGTCCTTAATTGTAGCTTTTTATTGGAACAAATGACAGAGGCCTGCTCCCTGGTGAAGATCAGAAAGTTCTTCTTATCTGCTGAAGGCTCTGCTAGTTTGTTTAGTACAGCCTTGCATCATTTCACACAGAGAAAAGCTTGATTTTCTTTCCTCTTTCATCCCTCGTACATCTTCACTTGTTTGATGTCAGCCAACATTTAGCACTTCTAAAATTTCTCACAGAACCAAATGTCAGGCACTTCTAATCAAAGCTGTCTGCAAGGGCTGGCCCTAGATGTTGTCTTGTGGGATATCTGTTTCACAGGCTGGAGAACAGAGTACATCTCAAATGGAGATGTGCTCAAGATGGAAGATATGGATCAGAAAAGGGGCACTGGAACAGGGGGGCCAAGGGGCCGTGGCCTGTCCACTTTTCACCACAGACCTGGCACCCTGCTCCTCCTCTTCCCCCCCAGGCCCCACCCTCTGGCCAGGCCAGAAGCTGGAGCCTGGCCTGGGTAAGAGCCGCCTGGGCAGCTGTGGAGAGCCGCAAACCCTCCAATTGCCCTGGGTGGGGGATCCCAGGACACAGGGACATGGGCCAGGGGCTGCTTTCAGACCTCCCCACCCTGGGCAAGTAGAGGGGCCTGGACTCCCTGGTCCAAGTTTGGCTTGGCCAGGGGGCAGAACCTCATGGGGAGGGGCAGGGCCACGGAGGGGTTAGGGCCTCATAGTCCCCCTCTTTTAGGAAGAATCCATTGCCCCAATCAGAATATTAGAGCACCACAAGGCATTGTGGTGTTAAGAGTATGATAAATAACGGCAGCCCTAATGCTCTTATATTCTCTCTTGCCCACTCTTCCTGCTACAACCCCACCCTTTCGATTTTCCACACACTCCCATACTCACCCACATTCCCACTCACCCCAACCTACTGCGCAGTTGTGAAACTTACCCCATCATTTTTACATGATTAATTAGTTCTGACTGACATACTGTACTTCAGATTAAGCACCTGCTTAAATGCTTTGCTGAGTTGCTGCCCCGAATTCGGGCACAATTTTCAATTTGGGACCCTAGCTTTCAGGGCTTTTTGGATCTCCATTTTTTGTTCAGACCCATCTCAAACCTCAGCCTACTGAGGTAAAAAGAAAGGATAAAGGCACAAAAGTAGGGTCAGGAGAACAGAACAAGTGTGCTTGGTATTGAAAACAATGGGGGAGTTCTATTTATTTGGCTAAAATTATTGTGACATTAACTCAGTTAAGAGAGTCAGCATTTCTGATTTTATTAAATGAACACAAGAAAGTGAGATGCCAGCAGCATCTGTGCAGGATGAAGACAGGTGCAAGTATCTCAGGAGGGGCAGGTAAGAGATGATGTCCACATCTCAGTCTCTGAGGTGAGTCAGCATGTGCTGCTCCAGCAGATCCTCTTAGCAGAGGAAAATGTATGAAGTGTGGCTTGATAACGTGCAAGTCAGATGAGGATTTAGGGTCTGATCCTGCACCCAATGAAGTCCATAGTTACTGCTTCTTTTTCCTTTATGCCACTTTTCCTGGTGAGGGTCATGATGGCAGCCTGGAGAGTAGGGAGGACCAGACCTCCCCTTGCTCTGCAACAAGTTCCAGCTCCTCCTGTGGGATTCCCCAGCGTTCCCAGGCCAGCCAGGAGATATAATCCCTCTAGCATGTGCTGGGTCAGCCTCCGGGCTGCGTCCCAGTGGGACGTGCCCAGTAGAGATCCAAAGGAGACCTCCCAGGGCGCATCCTTATCGAGGGCCCAAACCACCTCAGCTGGCTCCTCTTGATCTGGAGGAGTAGTGGCTTTACTCTGAGGCTCTCCCAAATAGCAGAGCTCGTCACCCTGAAGTCAATAGCAAGGGCCCATTCAATGGCACAGGAACAGACTTTTAAACAGGGAGGACCATCATCCCCAAAATAATGAGGATGAAGAGAATTTTTCCATCATCTTGGTTCAAACTCTTGTGGCTGGGAGTCTGCTTGAAGAAGGGTCACACTGAGTTTTAGCTGCAGGCTTGGGTTATTTGTTGTTGTGTCTAGCTGATTCATCCATGCCTGCTGGACACACAACAAATTTTCTTTACGTTTCTCTTTCAGAATCAGTACCTTGGTTAAATTACCAATTAAAGTTAAGAGCAGCAGCTCTTTGTTATCACCGGTCTATTTGTGCCAGAAAAACCACATTAGACCACTTCCTCAAAAAATAAATATCACACTGGGCCCAGTGCTTGAAACCCTCTGGGCATGTCTGCAATGCCTATTGACATCAATGGGAGCTATGCACATGAAGGTGTTGCGGGACTGAATCTACAAAATGTACTAATACCTCATGCTCCACATTCACAGGGTCTGTGTCCTCTATACCCTGGCCTCTGGAGACCTCTCTCAGAGGAGAGTCAGTGCTGGGAAGCAGTTGTACGTTCCTGACCACAGGGTCCAGTCAATGCTTGTCATAAACAGATAAGTAAGAGTTAATAGAACAGAAGTACTTCATATCTCTTTTGCCTGTAAAGGGTTAAGTTCAGTGAGCCTGGCTGTCACCTGACCAGAGCACCAATCAGGGGACAGGATACTTTCAAATCTTGAGGGAGGGAAGTTTTGTGTGTGCTGTTAGTTTTTGGTTGTTGTTCTCTCTGGGGGCTCAGAGGGACCAGATGTGCAACCAGGTTTCTCTCCAATCTCTCTGATACAGGCTCTTATAAGTCCAGAATAGTGAGTACTAGGTAGATAAGGCGAGTTAGGTTATGTTTGTTTTCTTTATTTGCAAATGTGTATTTGGTTGGAAGGAGTTCAAATGTGTATTTGGTTGGAAGGAGTTCAAATTTATATTTTGCTGAAAGGATTTTAATTTGTACTTGTATACTTAGGCTGGGAGGGTATTCCCAGTGTCTATAGCTGAAAGACCCTGTACCTATTCCATTTTAAATTTACAAAGATAATTTTTACTGTTTTTTTTCTTTAATTAAAAGCTTTTCTTGTTTAAGAACCTGATTGTTTTTTTTTTATTCTAGTGAGACCCCAGGGGCTGGGTCTGGATTCACTAGGGAATTGGTGGGGAGAAAGGAGGGAAGGGGGAGAGAGAGGCTAATTTCTCTCTGTGTTAGGATTACTGTCTCTCTCAGGGAGCATCTGGGAAGGGGAGAGAGAAGGAAGGGGGGAAGGTGCATTTTCCTTTCTGTTTAAGATTCAAGGAGTTTGAATCACAGTGATCTTCCAGGGTAACCCAGGGAGGAGAAGCCTGGGAGAGGCAACGGTGAGGGAAAGGGTTTACTTTCCTTGTGTTAAGATCCAGAGGGACTGGGTCTTGGGGGTCCCTGGGCAAGGTTTTTGGGGGGACCAGAGTGTACTAGGCACTGGAATTCCTGGTTGGTGGCAGCGCTACAAGTACTAAGTTGGTAATTGAGCTTAGAGGAATTCATGCTGGTACCCCATCTTTTGGACGCTAAGGTTCAGAGTGGGGAATTATACCATGACAATGCTATTTACTACTCCAGTGACACGTGCCAGCAGAGCATCACAAAGGCAATTCTGAATTTGCATCTCTGCTTTCTGCTATCACAGAGAAGGCACTTGCTTTGAAGATTAATCTCCTTTTCTGACACAGCTAACCCTGTACATTCACTGCAATTTTTGGTATCTACGGCTGACCAGAGAGAAATTGCTGTGAGATGGGAAAAAAGGAGATAAATATTTATTTTTCCAGCACAATGGTTTCTGCAAGCAAGTTTAATTTGTCTTTCCAGGAGTTTTAAACTAGTAATACAACATTATGCGGTGGAGTAAAACCCCTGTAATTTGGTATTATTCTGGCACTTAATAACATAACAGAGCTTCAGTTTGCTCAGTCTGCTGATCCCTTAAATGGTAGTTAATTCCCAGAGCCATCAGTTATTAAAAGACACACATGCCGATTGCACTAGGAAGTGGTGGAGTGGTTCTGTCATGCTTTTGCTTTGTCAGTGGCTGTGCATGGTCAGTGATGCACAGTCTAATGTCCCAGCCTTCTCAGCACTGAGGGATAATCTCACTGCTGAATGAGTGCCCAGCCCTCTTCCTATAGCACTTTCACACACGCTAGCCCTACAATTATAGCCTTCACTCGTAATTGGTGGAGGTTTTTTTTTTTTTTTTTTTTAATTTGGAGCCCAATTATGCTACTCTTGCACACCTATTGCTCCACTGACACTAACAAGAGTTCCTCATATACTGTGGTACCATAATTAGGTCCTTACTGTTTATAAAAGTATTATGAATATTTCCATTATAATGATGTTTAAAGTCCTCGGAGCTCCATTGTGTGAGGCCTCTCTCTCTCTCACACACACACACACACACCCCAGTTCCTGTCCCAAAGAGTTTACTGTCTACTCATATGAGCTACAGACATTCCCTAAATATTACATACGAAAAGTTACAGTAAAAGAATGTTACAGTTGCAAAGTCACACACTCAAAAGCTAGGAAATGCCAGAATTAATGCTGTCTGTGCACTTCATTAATTTATCCTGCACTTTCAATGCATGCTCCCCAAGCCTTTTTTACCATCCAAGCCATGTATTGAAGGCAAACTTTTTAATTTCCTCATGGATATTTCCATGGTACATTCAAAATGTTAGAGTGCTTCATAACATTTATTAATTAGTCTTCACAACACTGCCCTGAGATTAGTTGGTATGAGTGTCCCCGTTTTACAGATGGATACCTGAACGAGAGGGAAATTCAAGCCAAAATTGTCAGGCATTCACTAATTTTGGGTGCTCAACTTGAGAAACCTAAGGTTTACCTTTTCCGAATTTTTAATAGCACTTTGTGTAAAAAGCACAACTCCCCTTGACTTCAGTTGCAGCTGTGAGCATTCAGCACTTCTGAAAATCTAGCTCTCTGTATCTCATATTGGGCACCCAAAAATGATGAACACAGCTAGTGACCACTTGTGACAAGTTTAATTTAAGTGACTTGACTAGCATCACATGGAAACTGTTTGCAAAGGCAGGGATAGAATCCAGTTCTCCTGGGCAGCATTCATCTGCCTTCATCATGAGACCATCTTTTTTCTTCCTGAAGACCCCCTGCCTTATTCACTAAACACCTTCCAACTTCTGCAATAGGGTATGGGTCATTCAGTATACAGCCCAGATTCATCCTCAGTGTTGTCAACCATAAGAGATCAAAAAGCCTGACTCAACCCCATTTAAGAGATAAACAAGGCAGACCCCCCAAAATCATGAGATTTTTTTTAATGATAAAGATTTTTTTAAAAAATCATATTTTGTTTTTTGTTCTGTTTTGTTTTTTTGTTCTGTTCGTGTGTGTGTGTGTGTGTGTGTGAGTGGGTGAGAGAGAGGGAGACAGAATGTGTTGTCCACTCTCCCAATTTTATTGGCAAAGATGATTTTGGCCCCTGCTGAAGGAGTTTTCATTCCCTCATCTGCCCATCCCCTGCTCCTCCCTCCCAACCCCCAGGCTCCATCAGTTCACCCCTTCTTAGTTCACTCCCCAGCCTGAGTTTAGTCCCCATCAGTTCAGTTCCCCCACCTCACCTCTCTTTCACCTAGGACCTTTCACCTCCAACTCCTAGACCTGGGGGCTATCCACCAGGGTCAACTCTCCCCTTTCCAGACTAGGGGGTGGGAAGTATAGGGGCTCTTCACCTCCCTTATAACACAAGAACCAGGGGTTACCCAAGGAAATTACTAGGCAGCAGGTTTAAAAGGAAGTACTTCACACAACGCACAGTCAACCTGTGGAACGTATTGCCAGGGGATGTTGTGAGGTTTTTTGAGCCCCCAAAAGTATAATGGGGCTCAAAAAAAGAATTGGATAAATTCCTGGAGGATGAGTCCATCAGTGGCAATTAGCCAAGATGGTCAGGGATGCAAACCCATGCTCTGAGTGTTGCTAAACCTCTGACTGCCAGATGCTGGGACTGGATGACAGGGGAAGGATCACTCGATAATTGTCCTGTTTTGTCCCTTCCCTCTGAAGCATGTGGCATTGGTCACTGTCAGAAGACAGGATATGGGGCTAGATGGACCATTGGTCTGACCCTGTTTGAGCATCCTTGTGTGGAAGGGAAGGGAAAAGGGAGAGGAAGAGTGCACTGCCTGCAGCATTCTGCCCGAGGAGGTGGGAAAGTATGGCAGTCAGCCAGTGGGCTCATATTTGCTAGAGGACTGGAATTTCTTGTGTCATTGTGAGACTGGTTTCCATCTCAGCCAAAATCCTGTCATACACTAAAAAAAACATGAGAGTTGGCAACACTGCATCCTGTGCACTGAGTGAGGGAAGGTCCTGTAGAAAAAATAGTATGTGGTCATTCCCCTCTCCATCTATCTTCATCACTAGCTCCTGAATCCTCTGCATTCCAGTCAGGCTGTTTCCTTCTTCTCCTCCATACAGCCTGGGCACTGGCAGGGGAGCACTGTCAGCAAAAGACACATTTTCTCTCTATTCTCATTTCCTGTCCTTGGCATTGCAGTGGCCCCCAGAAGCCAGGAGAAGCAATTGCCAGGAAAGTCCTGCTCAACACCTGCAGTCTTGGGACATAGCATGCCCTGGACAGATTGAATCAGAAAAATTAGCTGCCAAACTCTGATATACCTCTACTGAGCATGTACGGACTGCAATTTCCAGAGGCTTATGTCTTGGTCAAATTTTGGCTGATTTTCACAGATATGGCAAAAGGCATGTCTCTGCCTCTAGGGCAACCTCCTGGTCAAATTTCAAGCTTAGAGGTAGTAGAGCTTCTTAATGCAACAGCTGTAAGAATCGTTTAACCTGGGAAAACCAACAAATCCCCCCCCCCATCTCATTCTCGGAAATGACTCAACCATTGTAGCTGAAGCTTTCCAACAAACATAGGCACCAACTTCCTCTCTACCCGGGGGGTGCTCAACCTCCCCTCTGCCCCAGGCCCTGCCCCACTCCACCCCTTCCTCCAAGCCCCCACCCTTGCCTAACCTCTTTCTGCCCTCGCCCGGCCCCTGCCCCTTTCCACCCCTTCCCCCAAGCCCCCACCCTCACCCTGCCTCTTCCCACCCACTCCCCAGAGTGCACCCCATCCCTGCTCCTCCCTCTTCTTCCCGGTGCCTCCTGCACACCATGGAACAGCTGTTATGCATCCTCAGCAAATCCCAGTGTGACCCACCATCCAATCTATTGTCCGTTGTTTTCAAACAACATATAGTAGTCTCTCCTTCAATCAATATCTCATTAACTGTGCCATCAGCATTTACAACTGCCACTATAATGAAAATTGCTTAGTACTTAGAGTGCTTTATGAGCATTGCTTTGTTAATCTAGGACCTGATCCCGTCATGCTGGCATGATTTCAGTGGAGCTAAGCATCCTCATCCCATCCAGGATCAGGGCCCTAATTAATTATTATATAGAGGAAAGCCATGAGGTCACTTTAAATAATTTAAAAGGAGACAATTGTTTGTGGAGCTCATTCTGGAAAGCAGAAGCTTCACAAAACAAAACACAAAACATAACCCCTCTAAACTAGATGACCCCTGCTTCTATTGTGGATTAAAGCCATGTAATAAAAAAATGAACACAATGAAGCAAATAATTCCGTTCTGTCCCTTGGTACAGCCCATTTGGAGAGATTTAATTTTTTATTTTAAATACTAGTCTTGTTAGGTTGTTTTTTAATGCAATCTTAGGGTATTCAATTTTCCTAAAGGACAAAGCTCTTATCCCTATTTGTTGATTCTTATCCTAATTTATATTCCTCACAGCTGGAAATCCCTGATGCCCACCTCGTCTCAATCACAATAAAACAGAAATAGAAAATAACTAGTAGAGGTTGCTAATTCCAGCTCCCTGTCAATGCAAAATGCTTCCCCCGGGTGCATTTCCTAATGCTTTACCACTCTAGCTTTAAACGTCTTAAATACTGGGGCTCTCATCACTACCCATGGGAGACTATTGTACAGACCTCATGGAAAATAAGCTTTTTCTGCTATTCAGCCTGAGTTTTCTCTTTCTTTCTTTCACTCACTCCTGAATATACCCCAGTGGTACACTAAATAATTTATCTTCCTCCTTGATGTTTACACTCTGAATATTTATAGACTATAGTGTGCCCCTTGTAACAGGGTAACACATTCTAAAAACCTGTCTAGGAACATGGACCTCTTCTGTCAAGTCACTCGGAGCTCAGGTGCTGAAACCCTGCTTTATTAAGGTTCATGGTCATTACTGCTAAATCATGCTGTGAGTTGGGGCCAATTTGCTCCAACTAGAATAGAAAGGAGGAAAGGGAGGGCTCTCTTCTTAATGAAGAAGGAACTATAAGAGAAAAGGAAAACTCTAGAAATAGCCTCATTTGGGGAGAAAGCTTAAGCTGGGGATTGTTGTTATGTCATCAATAACCCAAACTCCAGAAAGGGGTTGAGTTAGACGCTAACTTTGAGTGTCCATATGCTGGTGAGGACATGGAGGGACAAGTTCTTGTCTTGTCAGACTGCTTAGGAGGGCAACCCACCAACTGCAGGTTGTCTTTTCTGTGACTCACTCAGAGCCCAAATTCAGGGCAGGGTGTGTGTTCTAAAGTCTTAGGCCAGTGGCCAGAGTCACCTCTTCACTCACCAGTGGGGCACTGACCACCTGCAGCAGCAGCCCCCTTCTGTCCAGGTACCACAACCCTAATCCTAGCCTGTTACAGAGAGAAGACTTTGGGATGAGGAATTGGATAGCAACTGTCAGCCCGCCCAGCACGCACTCTGGGGGGCAGAGCATGGCTTCATGCTTTCATCATTGCGACCAGGGTCACAGTGCCACTTAGGTTTGGCCCAGCTTCCCCTCCATCATGGGGATGGCCTGTCCAAACCTGAGTGGTGCTGCGACCCTGTGTGCTAGGTCACAATGACAAAACTGGGAAGCTGGGCTAGCCCCACGGGACAGGAGCCGCTACAGGGTAAGTGAAGGGCAGGATCGCTCTCCAGCATCACTGCCCTACCACCCCTCACCCTAGTGCCTCTCCTCTGCACTGGGACCATGACCCATCTTCCACCTTCTCAGAACCCACTGGGAAATACTATCTTGAGATGACAGCTTTTCAGCCGTCCCTCTCGTTGTTAGCAGACTTAACGTTACTAACATCATTATATGCACTGAAGCAGTACACAAAAACTCCAGTAGGAGCACAGCCCCGTGCTGAAAAGGCACACATTAGCATGGTCCTTGCACTGAACAGCTTATGATCTATTATTAAATAAGAAACTTGTTTTATGGAAACCCCTAAAGACCCCAACTGAGATCACGGCCCCATTGTGCTAGTCACACAGTCCCCGCCCTTACCAACCTACAATCTAGATAGACAAGATAGATAAATGGTTGACAGAAAGGGAGTGTTATTATCCCAATGTCACATATGGAGAACTCAAGCAAAGAGAGATCAAGTAACTTGCCCAAGATCACACAGGAATGTCTGTGGCAAAGCCAATAACTGACCTAAATCCCATCTCTAATTTGAAACAAGAGACAAGTCAGTGTAACCAATAAAAATGGAGAGGAAGGATGAGGGTAACAAAGATAAGATCCTGTGGTGAAAGAGGTTAGCCCTAATGTTTCCTGACTGTTTCAAATTGTCTGAATGTTTTTCAGTTATCGTTGGCTGCCTCACAGCCGTTGTCGGTTGGCTGGTTTCTTGTAGTTTTTGCAGCAGAACTGAGTCTTCAGGAAGGAGTAATATAGTTTTCATCAGCTGAATGGAAGAGGAAGGACAGATTGTATTCAGAAGAAATATGGTTTAACCTCTTACAGTACACAACACTTTAAAAAACAGATTTAATAAACCACAGCAATGTTTCTGGAAAGGAGGTGGAGTTGAAATAGTTTTCAGTATTATGAAAGTTGGCTCAGTGAAGCATGTTTACTTGACAATATCTACAGTGGATCAAACTAGCTGCAAGGTTTCTATTTGTGTGCAGTACAGATAAAATAAAGTGGGGTTAGGCAAAGTGCTTGCTTGGTGGCATTGTGGGCTGTTTCTATGAGAAATTGAGGCCTAATGATTTATTCAGCCTTTAGGGGGAAGAACACCTAGATAAGGGAAAAATATTACTTTGTGATATACCTGTATTCACAGCACACTCATCCTTCAGCTCTGAAGAAGGATGTAAGAGTTACGACTTTCAGAATTTATTAAATATGAAACCTCTTGGGGGGAAAAAAAGTTAGCCAAGGTGCTTACTCTGCAGATTCAATAAAAACTGAAGAAAAACCTTCTGAGTTTCTCGTCAATATTCCACAGCACAGTCCAACTGGCATGGAATTCAGACATTGCTGCGAAGTCTCTGGGATGTCTGTGGTCAGTTAATTATGGGTATATCAGGGTCCATACGTAACACTGATTACTACTCTGGAGCTGCCATGGCTCACAGCTTTCTATGATGAATGGATGTTTCTTTAAAAAATCAGAGTCTACTGCCCGAGGCCTTGGCCTTTATGAGATGTGGTGGTTCACATATGAAATGTGGAGCCTGAAAGCAATTTCTTACCCGTTCCACTATGCTAAATGTGTACCAAAATCTCCTCCATTTACCCTCCATGTACAAACTGTTTAAATGAAAAATCTATAATAGATGGACTCAGTCCTGTGGGGTGCTGCAAAGAACCTATGACTTCCACTGACCTCAAAGGTTTAGCAGGATTAGAAGCCAAGCGACTGCTGAAATAAGAGTTGGAGGAGATAAACTTCTGGGACATCTGAACTTTCAGGCCAGGGCTTTCCAAATGATTTAACCCTCTGATGGAAGGTATGAATCATATTGATTAGAACCCTATTTAGCATTAAGATACATTAGAAAAAAATGCATGATATCCCAAGTTTATAAATCTGTGCCTAAAAGATCCTCACAGAGTGGTGCCTGCTAGGAGAGCAGAGAGAGAAGTCACAATTGGCAATAACACCTCCATCAATTTTTTCCCATTAACGAGCAGCACAGGCCTCAAACAAACTTGCATGGGCCCCAAATGTTGGATACCTGATGCGGCCTCTGCCTTCATTTCAGCAGAATGGACAAACTATGAATCTGAGGCAAAGAAAGGCTAAGTTGGAGTCAGGTGACAAAGAGAAGGAGATGGTGACAACACTAGATATAATGGCAGTGCCAGAAAAATCTGATCTCCTGCTATCAAATAATCATCTAGAAAGCCATGGAAGTCTTAGCACTGGGTGACACAAGGGACTGATGAGAGCACAGCGGCATTCAGAGCTAGGGAACTTGGCTTGAATTAGCCATGTTGATAGGGTAGTAACAAAGTAAGGGTTATCGACCTCTGTGAATGAGTTGGTGACACTGGAGTATATAACAGATGAAGTTGGGAAGGAAAAATGCCCTCCCCCCAGAGCATAAGACCCCACAGGGAGCCTCATGAATGTTCCCGCCATCTGCACAAACCCCAACTTTTCCCCTCTACCTCCTCACAAACAACACGTTCTCCCTTCTTCTTCTTCCCCCAATCCTACATGCTTCCCCTCCATTGCTCCTCCTGCCACCCCCTTCATCCTCCCCTTCCTGTGCAAAATCTCCCATCCCTCCCAGCACAAGCTCCTTCCTCAAAACCCTGCAACACTGCCCCTACCTCTTGTGTTTCCCTGCCCGAAAACCCAGAGTCTCCAGCTCCACCCCCTCCTCCCCACTGTCTCTGCCAGATCTCCCCACCCAGGTTCTGCCACACCTAGCACTCACCAGCTCCCTCTTTAAGTTGCCCTACCCCACCCACGTCTGTACACAAAGTCCATATTGCCAGCCCCCAAGGTTCAATACCCTGTCAGGCCTCAAAAAATCACAAAACTGGCCCAACATCTTGGCTTTTTTTTTTTTTTAAAGATTCTATTGTCGGAATTTCGTCCACTTTTGATTTTTGCCCTCCCCACCCCCATTGCATGGGATACTTACAGGGCTGCTGCTTTCCCAAATGTCCTGAGTAAGGTGATTCTGGCCCGTGCTGCAGGTGCTCTTGAGCTGCCTGATGGTGCAGATCCCCCCACTTGATGATTAACTAATTCTGTGCCCAGCCCCACCTCAGATGCTCTGCATGTCCCTGGGGGGTGGCAGTGTTAGCTTCAGAGGCTCTGACTTCCTCCTCAGTCCTCCTTTTGTACAGATGGAAAGAACTTAGGGAGGAACAGCAGAGTGACTCACTTTTCATTGAAGAGGAGGGAGTGAAGCTATCCTGAGCTGCTGGGCAACTTCTGCTCCCACCTAACCCACCCATGAGAATGGTCTCAGCTGTTCCCTTTCTCACTTAAAAACTCTACTCCCCAGGGAGTGGGGAGAGAGTTCTTCCTGTGTCCTGCGGCAGCCCCCACTGGGAAGACAGGCAGTCAGAGAGGGTATTTCCCCAGGCAGGGCTGGAGCGTCTCTTGTCAATATGGGACTAGCTCTAGCAGGCCCGAAATAATGAAGCTCCCAAAGAAACCATGACAGTTGGCAACGCTAAGAGGGGCCTACTCCCCAAGAGACCCTGCCTTTGTTCCAGCTCTCAAACCTTCCCCTTCTCTCCATTTCCCCACTCACTGTGCTGAGCCCTATCTGTCTTCCCAAGATACCCCCAAAGGTCTTTCCCCTCTTTGTACCTTTTACCTAGGAGGAGAGGTGTCTCTGGACAGCCTTCCACCTGCCCCTTAGGAGAACACAGGAATTGTTGCTGGCTGGAGTGTGCAGCGAGGTATCTGCTGTAGTTCTGCCCACCTGTACCATTCAAAAACCATGAGCCAGGCCCCATATGGCAGGAGATTGTTTTAAAATTCATGAGATTTTTTAAAGCAGTAATTTTTGCTTTCCTTTTATTTGCCTCTGGTGTTTGAGCCCTTAAGGGGACATGCTTTGAAGTTTCTCTCTGCAGCCATGAGAGCTAAAAACTTGGGCCCAGATCCATAAACATATTTAGGCTCCTAACTTCCAATCTGAAAACTTTTGTTGATCTGGGCCTTAGGGTTGCTGATCAAAGCAATTCTGACTGTTGTCAGCCACATTCCCCCACCCTTCCCAGCCAGCCAACAATGCAGAGAAGAAAAGAACTGGCCCCTGAAAGCTAAAAAACTGGGAGTGGGAGCATGTCCCAGTCCACACTATAATTTCACCTGTGTTTGGTGATCTTAGTTCAGGTCCCATTGGACATGTATCTATAATTCTCTTTGGAGGCAGCCTCAGCAGAGAGATCCAGGACTAAGATAAAGACAAAACAACCCATTGTGCTGTGCCGTTCCTTCATCTGGCCTCTCCAGCGTAATGTTCCAAAGTAAGGCTGAGGCACATTGATAGGGTATCATGCTGTTGTCCATATTGTACCAGTTCTGTAGCTAAATGGAGATCTTCATAAGTATTAACATGCACTTAATAAAAATAAAGATGCACATTAGCCAAGCCATGGGATTACTGGAGTGTAATGAAAAAATCCCAACATTACCAAATGTTATGAAAATTTTCCTTTCTAACGTGTGAAACATTGATTAAGAGCCTGCAATATCCCTTAGAAGTGAAACCACAGCCCCACATTGCCTGGATAAAAACTCAGGCAGGTTTTAATATGATTTTTATGGTTTTATATTAAGATGCCATCTTAAAAGAAGTCAGTGATGCCAAAAGAGTGATTTGGGAGAAGGGCCAGTTAAGTTATTCCCAGAGGACACGGAGGACAGTATTGAAATAAATAATAAATAAATTACATTACATTCTATAAAGTTAGAAAATTTCACTACTGACCCAAATTGTTCCTTATGCAAAGAGATAGCAAACTAGATAAAGGCTAGGGGAGAGCCAAGAGAAGTCACTTCTGAAAAGAACATGATTTTACTATATTTAGAATTCAGCAAAACAAACATTATTATGGGTGTGGAATAACAGAATAGCCATTTTAAACAATAAGAAAATTTTGAAGGGGCTGGTAACATTTCAGTCTCATTATTTCCATTGATTTTAACAGAATGCATGTAACTAAAACCCACAAAAAGTTTTGAAACCGTTTAAGTGTCTGAATTTTACATTACTGTAGCAAGCCACCAGCCCTAAAAAGAAATTAATAAGTGAACAGGTAGCTATTGTACTGTTCATACTGAAGTAATATTTATGGCCTAGAGAAAGACCTTCATGGTGCTGCCTCATATAATCAACTCTGTTAAGGACTTTCTTTTTATACTGTGAACCTTTTAATGAACCATTAGGACAAGTCCTAGCTAAGTCCAATATGCTCAGACTTGTATAGTAGAACTGCACCTCAAGGCTATGTAGAGAGTTTTCAGATGTCACTGATGTCGTATCTGCCACACAGAGTTTCTATGTTCATTGGAGCATGACTACACATTTTAACACTGGTGTCTCTGTTTATTTTAGAATTAAGTGCAATGCATGGAGCCCACAGCTTCCTTTGGCACCCCACCTGAGTGTGGAACTACATAATCCAAACCGTCTTGCTTTGCAGGATACAGACATTGATTCTCTCTGCAAAGTAGTTGACAAAGCACGGCATGTTAGGACATGTAGCCCCATACTCACAGGTGCCGCACTAGGAAAGGTTGCAGATTTTCCAGCCCTGACAAGCCTGAACTCCAGAACTGATGCCTGGGTGTGGGAAAGAACAGGGACATCCTGTCAGCGAGCCCACAAAAGCCAGCAACTCTCTTCCCCTTTTTGGCAAATGCTTCTCCATTCAGAACCAAGACCCACATCCCCCTCTCTCTTCAGTCCTCAGACTCCTATCTCTACTCCTTCTCCCACTGTAAAATCACATGCATGCTTTTCTCCCTTCAAATATGAAATGCCCAAACAGAGGAAGACTCATCATCATGCCTTGTGATGCTGCTGGATGACCTCCTCCTGTCCCTAAGTGTGTGGAGGGCACCCACAACCTGGTCTGGAAGCCAAGTGCGAAGGGATCCAGGCTATTAGCTGAGGATAGGTGCATTTGGGAATGATTCAGCTAATTTTGCAATGATCTTGCTCATGAATGGGCAGCGAGCAGTAGTTTGTGAGGTCCACCCAGTCAACAGTACATTTCTTAAGACTATGATGTGTTTCCAGCTGTGTGGGAGGTTTTCTTCAGCCAATCTGGAGTGGCAATCTCTGTTCTCCAGGCTGTTATGTTTTCAGGCATCTTTCAACAGCTCCAAGGGGCATGTCTGTGAATCACAGGAGGTGACTCAGATTTCTTCCAGCACTTGTGGAATTCATGCACTGAATTTCACACATGGAATAGTGTCTTTTCTTTTCATTTTGTGGCTACTGCAGTGGTTAGACATATATCACCAATATATTAAAAGGTTGGGAAAGTCCCTTTGGACAAAAATGGACACTAATCCCTTTACCTGGCATCTCTGAGATCACTCTAGAGTATAGATGACTACATACTGTACATGACTCTGTAAATTTCAGATCTGCTGCCTCAGGAGCCTCTTTTCTAATTTGCATACTGCAACTCAACAATTTACCACCCTGTGAATTTCTTGGGCACATTTGAGTCTCTTCTCCAACCTCCCTCTTCCTTCCCTGTGCTGATCACAGATTTTATTAGCAGGATCTAATAAACTACCAGGCTGAAGAAAAGCAGGGGAGATGGACTTGAGTACAGAGTTTATGGATGAAGAGTGAGGTGTCTCTCTTTCGAACAGTGTAGATATAGAGTTGAAAATTAATGTTATACCAGCACCTTGCTAATTAAATATCAAAAAATTTTCTCTGAGAAATAATATGTATCTGTAATATATGACGTGTATGCATTGTTACCATATGCTTCTAGTAAGTTACATGCATCCGACGAAGTGGGTATTCACTCACGAAAGCTCATGCTTCAATACATCTGTTAGTCTATATGGTGCCATAGGACTCTTTGCTGCTTTTACAGATCCAGACTAACACCTCTGATAGTAAGTTACAGGCCATTATGGAAATAAAATGAAAAGTTATACAGGAGGCCGTCAGCCAGTTTCAAAGCTGCCTTAAAAAACACACCCAACCCCACCCCCACTAGCCCTGCCCAGTTGCTGCAAGCTTGGGCCCTAGTTCACAGCTGCTGAGGAAAGTGGTTTTATGCATATTAGAGTAACTAGCTTCCATCAGGAGGAGGATAATCATAGTATTTGCCATTCGCTGAATATGCTGAAAACAGGACCTTGTCAGCTGGAAATCCTCCTAACCTATTTTTATGCATCCATTCTCCCTGTAAGCAATAATATATTAAGAGGCTGGACAGAGTAAGAGTGAAAGAATAGACATTATGGCTATATTGAGAATAGGAGGCATTTTAGGAGGATCTGCTTTTTGTTGTCTCAACTTATAGTTCATAGAATCATAGAACTGGAAGGGACCTCAAGATATTATCTAGTCCAGGCCCCTGCACTCATGGCAGTTCTAAGTATTATCTAGAGCATCCCTGAAAGGTGTTTGTCCAACCTGCTCTTAAAAATCTCCAATGATAGAGATTCCACAACCTCCCTAGGTAATTTATTCCAGCGCTTAACCACCCTGACAGGAAGTTTTTCCTAATGTTCAACTTAAACCTCCCTTGCTGCAATTTAAGCCCATTGCTTCTTGTCCTATCCTCAGCAGTTAACAGTTTTTCCTTCCTCCTCCTTCTAACAACCTTTAAGGTACTTGAAAACTGCCTTGAAAAATGCCTTCTCTCAGTCTTCTCTTTTCCAGACTAAACAAACCCATTTTTTTCAATCTTCCGTCATACATCACGTTTTCTAGACCTTTAGTCATTTTTGTCACTCTTCTCTGAGCTCTCTCCAATTTGTTCACATCCTTCCTGAAATGTGGCACGCAGAGGCACAGGTTGAGGCCTAATCAGAGTGGAGTAGAGCAGAAGAATTATTTCTCATGTCTTGCTTACAAAACTCCTGCTAATAGATCCCAGAAGGATGTTTGCTTTTTTGGCAACATTGTTACACTGTTGACTCATATTTAGCTTATGGTCCACTACGATCCCCAAATCCCTTTCTGCAGTACTCTTTCCTAGACAGTCATTTCCCATTTTATATGTGCGGAACTGATTGTTCCTTCCTAAGTGGAGTACTTTGCATTTGTCCTTATTGAATTTCATCCTATTTACTTCAGACCATTTCTCCAGTTTGCCTAAATCATTTTGAATTTTAATCCTATCCTCCAAAGCACTTGCAACCCCTCCCAGCTTGGTATTGTCCGCAAACTTTACAAGTGTACTCTCTATGCCATTATCTAAATCATTGATGAAGATATTGAACATAACCGGACCCAGAACTGATCCCTGTGGGACCCAACTCGTTATGCCCTTCCAGGCTAACTGTGAACAACTGATAACTACTCTTTGGGAACAGTTTTCCAACCAGTTTTGCACGCACCTTATAGTAACTCCATTGAGGTTGCATTTCCCTAGTTTATTTATGAAAAGGTCATGTGGGACAGTATCAAAAGCTTTACTAAAATCAAGATATACCATGTCTACCACTTCCCCCTAGCCACAAGGCTTGTTACCCAGTCAAAGAAAGCTATGAGGTTGTTTGACACGATGTGTTTTTGACAAATCTATACTATTACTTCTCTCCTTATTATCTTCTAGATGTTTGCAAACTGATTGCTTAATTATTTTCTCCATTATCTTTCTGGGTACAGAAGTTAAGCTGACTGATCTGTAATTCCCTAGGTTGTCCTTATTTCCCTTTTTATAGATGGACACTATATTTGCCCTTTTCCAGTCTTCTGGAATCTCTGTTTCCCATGACTTCTCAAAAATAATCGCTAATGGCTCAGATATCTCCTCAGTCAGCTCCTTGAATATTCTAGGATGCATCAGGTCTTGGTAACTCGAAGACATCTAATTTGTCCAAGTAATTTTTAACTTGTTCTTTCCCAATTTTAGCCTCTTCTGGTCCTATCTCATTTTCACTGCCATTCACTATGTTAGGCATCCAATCACTACCAACCTTCTTGGTGAAATCCAAAACAAAGGCAGCATTAAGCATCTCTGCCATTTCCACCTTTTCTGTTGTTATTTCCCCCCTCTGTCCTTGGTCTTCCTCTTGCTTCTAATGTACTTGTAGACTGTTTTCTCGTTTACTATTTATGTCTCCAGCTAGTTTGATCTCATTTTGTGCCCTGGCCTTTCTAATTTTGTCCCTACATACTTGTAGTATTTGTTTATATTCATCCTTTGTAATTTGACCTATTTTCCACTTTTTGTAGGACTCTCTTTTGATTTTTAGATGGTTGAAGATCTCCTGGTTAAGCTACATGATTGTCGTGGTACTTATTTAGCTGAAGGTTGATGCTTCTGCAGATTTTCCTGTCTTACATGCATTTTATTTATTGGAATGGCAAGGGGAAGGGTGTAGAAGATTAATATTCTATTCCCCACACAATAACTACATCTTTCCCATGATCTGGGATGAACTTAAGAGCAGGATCACATATAGACTAGCATCTAAAGCCTCAGCTTATGCTCAAGCCTCTTTACACGTGCCACTTTGTTGTACAATGCAAGGTAAAAATGGTGTTGCACTCTCTCCAGCTATTTGCATATTAACAAAGGCAGTGAAGCTCAATTGAAATATAATTTGCAACATTTGTCAGGTTTCCCTGATGGTATATTAAAGCCTCAACATTTTACATGATACTTATGGAAAAATCTCAACGTATGTATTATAGCTGGCTTCTATTAACACCCAGAGCCAGTATTACTAAGTTCTTTCACTACTCTTGAGCTCCTTTTGTTGTAAATGGGGCCAAGGTAGCTCTTGGATATTTCCTTACTAATGTAGACATTTCACTTAAACTGCATACAGTACGCAGGGTCTGGTATTTTCAATTTGTATTCAGCTAATTATTGCATTGCATGATAGTAATCATTGATAACAGTAAACACTGTTGCCTCAAGCTTATTTAGCCACCTATATTATTGTCTTGCATACTAGAAGACATTTCTATGCAGTTCGAAGGCAATGTGGGGCAGTTTATCTACTGTTGAGGGAGATAAAGCATGAGATGACCATATGGTTCTTGCTGGCATCAGTGAGGACTAGAAGTGATGATTCTGGTTGCCTTGGGGAAACTGGGCAGTTGCTGGCTGATTTGCAGAAGGCTACATCACTCTACTCAAAGAGCAGAAGCATGGGGTGAGAAGTGAGCTAATGTAGAGTTATGGAACTGTCGAGGTGGGATCTCTACTCTCTGGGTGCATACAGCCTGAGGAAGGTGGTGTCAGAGAAGGAGTATAGGTAAGAGAGGGCTCTATATGAGACCAGGATGCCTTGGACTTTCTCGTCATTACATTTTGATGAGTCTTGATTCCTGAAGAATGTCAGAGAAGATGGATCTTGGCAATTCTAGCTGGCAGGTTTATCCTTGGATGTGTTTAGACATTATCGAGGTTCTTGTGCTGTCGTCTAATGGAGCCTTGGAGGTACCATTTCAGGACACAAAGTTTCCTCAGTAACAACTCTGAAGTGACCTACCTCCTCCTCTTCTCTCAGAAGACTGAGACTTTTTTTATTAATTATTATTTGGAGTGTTTCAGCTTCCAATAGGTACTGAAGTACTGGGGGAGTCAGATCCCACACAGGCCTTAGGGACTGTTGCACGAAGAGCTTGAATCTTACTTCCTTCTCTTTGCTTTTACATCCCATAAACTCTTTGCACTTGGATGGAACATGAGACACACTGAGACTGCTAGAATGCCTGTTACTCCAGGGGAAAAACCTATTGCAGGTCTGGCAAACTTTGACTCCCAAGGCCTTTGGTGTACCCCAGATAAGAGGCCAAGAGAGCAAAGGATTCAGTCCTGGAAACTGGGGGGAAGTAAAAGAAGGGGGACCTCCCCAAAGGCAACAATTTATGCCAATAAGGAAATAATAAGCATAAAGAAATATCAATAATGGAAGGGTAAACTAACTTATTAGCCACTAGGAAGCAGTGAACACAGAATTGCTCTGTCTCAAACCACAGGCTGTTGAAAAGGAACTGGAGTGGCAGCGATCCACTCCTCCCTATATACCCTTAAGAATGTAAGAACGACCATACTGGGTCAGATCAAAGGTCCATCTAGCCCAGTATCCTGTCTTCCAATAGGGGCCAACGCCAGGTGCTTTAGAATGAACAGAACAGGTAATCACCAAGTGATCCATCCCATCATCCATTTCCAGCTTCTGTTCTGAGGTGAGGTCATGCTGAAAGCAGGCATGGACTAACTCAAATCCCTGGTCAATCTCGCGTGGGCACATGCACATCATACCATGGAGCACTCCCAGGGACATATATTTATTTGAGGAAACTAGATTTCCCCAAAACAACCGCCTCTCCCATAGCCTGCTTCCCTACCTCTTTAACTCCTGTGGTCTGGTGTCATTTTAGTTTTGATTTGATTCACAGGGCAGGGAGCTTGTCTTTATTTCCTCACAAAGCAACATGCACATCCATTAAGGTACATAAATCCTATACGTCATTTGTTTTCCTCATTTGTATACCACAGTTTATGCTTGTCTAGCTTCTGGACACCATGCAGCATAGTCTTTAGTACTTATCGCAGAGTCCAAACTTGCTCTTGGTTAAGGAAAGCAAAGGTCAATCCTGCATAGTTTCAAAATTACCATGATCAGATTGGAAATTCTTATTGACTCCTGCTCGTGCTGTGTCTTGTATAAAAAACTATGTTGTCTCATCAGCTCCCTGGAGTTGTGCGAAACTTGTCTCAGCTCATGCCACTCTAGATGTCTTCAGATATATCACAGTGAACCTAAATACCAATCAGATCAGGAACAATTACTCCTGAAGGGTGTCTTCACCAGACTTGAGTACCTCAAATTAATTAATTACCAGTTAATGTGAGGTACTTAACAGATTTGTGAAAATTAGTGTGGCCACTCCCCCACATTCCTTCTTTACCCCCTAGTCATCAGCCTATATGTTATTGTCCTAAAGATATAATTGGAAGATACCAGTTTAGATTATGAAAGATGCGTTCTCTCAAGCTATTTTGAAAGTTTCCTCTTATACATTGCACGGCATTGCATAGATACAACACTTTTGAGAGTTTCAAGACAAAGTTCAACATTACAAATAATGCAGTTTGATCTGTAAAAGAAAACACAGGACACACCTTAATTTTTAAAAATAAATTTAGATTTAAATGGATATTCTCAAAGTAGGAATGATCAATAATGCCGATTAAGAGTCACAGTAATATCAGGAAAAAAAGTTTTGCTCCCAGATGCTGGACAAAATAACTTTTTCAGATCCAGCAGTATGGTTGCAAATATACCAGCAAATCACATATATTAACAGGCTTGTTGCAGACGAAAACCTCAGATTTAATTTTGTCCCATAATGGAACACACAGACTGTAGCATTTTTTAAAATTTGCCTTTTCCTTCCGCTTTTTGTAGCTTGCTGGTGTTTTGAGATGACACTTGCCAGGTTGTTTAATTGCCGGGCTGTAGCACAAAGCTGTAAGCGATATCACCCTGTGCCAAGAATGACTTCAGTGAACTAACCCAACTGGAGAAGGCTGAATCTTTTCCCTAACTTTTTCCCTGGGGGGAGGGTGTGGACAGGAAAAAATTCTAAAGTAAAATTCAAAGCATTGCATAGCTACAGCTACATTTCAAGAGAAGGGCACTGTCTCAGTTTGTGTATAATTATGAAAGATATTGTATGGGAATGCCAACTATATTGGAATATATGGATCTTTTAAAATGACTAGACATGTCTTGACTAAGTAGTACACTTGTCTAAAAAAACTCCAGAGATAAGGTAACATTGAAGCCCCAGATGTTTGTTCCGGAGCGCACTCAGCAAAAATTCTGTTTTTTATAGCGTGGTTCTGTAAAAGATGGTTTGTAAAAGTTTGTCTCTGACCAGATGAAATGTTAGCATTCTACTAGCAAGACCCATCTGTAAACACATTTATACTAAACATTCTCGTGAGAGTATAGACATGGGATTAGAAAATTGGACAATAAGGAGCTGTCTAGTACACAGAGAAGTCACAAGAGAAAATAAAATATAGACTTGCCTTAAGAAGCTTTAGTACCATCTTTGGAATGCATGTGTTTGAAAGTACAGTAACTGAACTCCTACTCTACATAATGGGGACCTACTGTATTCTATCACTCAGCTCAGTAGTGGGTATTATTCTGGGAAGTGAGCCGGGTGTTCTGAATCTAGATTAACCTAAGAATGCTACTAAAAGCATGCACCATATATATGCAGAAATGTGTAGTGTCCATTACTGTTACTTGCTCAGCAAGACCCATGTAAACAAAATGTTTTAGCATATTGTCAACAGATTCTGGTATTAAATCACATAAGCCAATCTACTGTACCTAACTAGGTAATTCACATCAGCATCGTCTAGGAAATGAGAGACTGAGCAACAGCCTGAGCGAACAGAGGAAGGCTACTCCTACAGTAGGGAGCTAGCAAAGGAGAGGAAGCAGTGGGAGAAAGGAGTGAATAAAATGTGCCTTAGGCCCTTGGGAGAAAGGACAGAAATCCTCTTCAGGAACTGGAGAGTAGCAGAAGCAGCAGGTGCCTTCTGTATGTAGGGCTTCGATCCACATATATAGTATATAAAGAGAAATAACAAGCAAATTTTGAATTACCGGTCAATTATATTCCTTCCCAGGAATGTGATGACTGGAGATTTATGATAATCACCCTAACTTCATGAATTATGAGACTTTAATTATCTCAATTGCCTGGTTATTCTCCTGTTGTATATTGAGAGAGAGACATATGAACATATACATATGGCCTTTAGACATTGACAAAATATATCAAAATTAGCCTGATCCGAGATAATCAAAACATGTACTTCAACATATTATTTTAAAATATTGTTTTACTTACTGTGTTTAGTATTCAGCTCCGTATAAACAAGTCCTCATGAAAGAGCTAAACTGGAGGAAATTCAAAAATATGAACATAACTGACAGTTTTCAGAACTTCTAGGGCCACAGAATATTAATAGCCATGATTTCATAGCTACTTTTATAATCATTAACCTGGAGACACATTCTATTTCTTTATTTTTTTTTATTTGACAAGCAGCAGTATCATGTTCATCTTTTTTATTTTACATTTTAATGTAGATACAATTATTAGGATATCTGTCATATTACAATATTTAGTTTAACTTTTTCTTTTAAGATACATTAAAAAACATCAACTGCAAACGTGAAGGAGGGGGAAAAAAAAAAAAAGCATGGTACCCAACCAAATTTCCACATTTCAGCAATACTTCACTCATTCTTTTAGTAAAGTTTTAAGAAATGTCATAATGACATGAGCTTGAAATATCTATAGGCATTTTCATTGACGCTCATGACGTGGCACTGGTGATGTTGTAAACAGCAGAAAAACAGGGGCTGCCAAGTGACCAGTTATGGAGGCACAGACCTGCTTCTTCCCACAGGAACACACCAAATAGTGATAGCAATCATCTCTTACAACCACACCTGCTGGACAGCAACATCATGCTACATAACTGTACTCATCTGCTGAGGCCTGGCTTCGCTCGATGTATTGTTTATCTATCAGAACTTCAATACATTTCTTAATCATGCTGATACTCGGGTTAAACCTAGCTCTTGATTGGCTAATTACCTGTGGAAGAAAAGCATTTAATATATCACTTATTCATTAACATCGCTTCAATGCAAATGCAATATAAATTTTCTCTAAAGAAAAAAAGACCACAAAAATGATTATTACATACTATATTTCCGAGAGACAGAAAGCCTCCATCATGTACTAAGGTCAAAACACACACACACACAGATTGTTTCTGTCCTGACTTTATCTATTTCTTTTATTGGTTAAGTTTACTTTACCCATCAATGGAAAATTGTAACTTGCAGTTGCACCCCTTGGTTAACTTGTCACAGAACAGATAAAGGGAAACATTCAACTTAAAATCCATATACTCTACATTTCTTTACCTATATTATTAACTTCTGATATCAGTGGTTTTCAACCTGTGGTTCATGGACCCCAGGGGGTCCACAGACTATGTCTAAGAATTCTGCACATCCATGTGAATTTTGTAGGGGTCCACAAATGAAAAGGTTGAAAATCACTGCCTTGGATAAAAAAAAAAGAAAATCATTTAAAAAAATCCAATGTGTGTTTCGCTAATTATGTTGTTTACTTTTTGCATTTGTCAGCTTGGCAAATACAGTAGAAATCAGTTAGGTCAGTTTCACTTCCGAGTTACCAGTACTGCAGTGTTTCATTTGTGAATATTATAGTTTGTTATTTGTAAAAGAATAGTTTCAATTAGAATTTATAATTAAAATAATTATTAGTCGTAGGTTTTATAACTGTTTTTTATAAAAAATGTTGAGGCAATTTGAAGTGATTGACAATATTCCTTTAATGTGGGTTTATAGTCTGATTGCCAAATGAATTGTGCTCAAGATTACACGTAAAGAGATAACTGAAGAGGTTAAATCTACCATGGGATCTCAGAGCTAAGCACAGTTTTCTCTTCATCAATCTTCCTAACTACGGCTGGTTGTTTGTCATGGCAAAAAAAGGTAATTTTAGTTTTTCTTTTAAAAAGGAAGGATATTAGCAAACAAGTTCATTTTCCTTTTGAATAGCCATCACTAACAGTTTAAAGATATATATATGAAGACGGAAAAATACAAAAATACACCAAATGATAAGCATTTTATGAAACACTTGGTAGCATGCTTGTTTAGACAAAACATGTTATCCATTCATAAATTACATGTTTTAAAACCATTAAAAAGAACCTCAGCTCACTCTCCCATTCTCCACTATTCAGGACAAAAAGACAAATTAGAAAAAATGGAGCCTTTCAGTAGCAGTTTGGCTGGGGTTGATAGAGCCCGTACTTTGAATGAAAAAAACTAGAAGCCACTTTCTGTAATAGGCATCGTGGCCTGACAGTCCTAATTATCCTCAGTAATCATTAGATAATACATTTCCCATAACTATACTTCACTTTTTTCATTCCTGCAAAGCTAAGAGGGGACAAGCTAGATTCTGTACTTCCTTATGCATCATAACCAAAATTGTCTGCTAAGTTCTAATCAATTATACCTGTGCTGCTTCAGCCCCCGACTTCGAAGGAATTGGACAGATGCACTGAAACGCCTAATTTGGCCTACAGAAACAATCTTCTTCTGCGACTAACTTTCCCCACAGTGAGACATTTGGGCTATGCCTCTCTTCCTGTAACTACTCAAGGCAGCTCAGACTGGTTCATAAGATTCTGGGGCTTGACCATGCCCTTTCCATTCATACATCAGATGTGTTCAAACACTGGTAGATAAATTAAAAAAACCTATTCACCCATGATAACTAGATACACAATGATTGTGGAAGACATCATAGACCTAAGATGATTTCTTCAGCTATGTCTCAACACTTGTAAGAGTATTGTCCACACTCTTGGGCAGTTCGAGAGAACAGAAGGTCTGAGAGAAGCTAGATGGATCTATTACTTCAGAGGAGTATACTTTTTTTTTTTTTTGCTGCTCAGTAATCAAGCTGTATGACTACCACTGAAGTTCAGTGAGAGTCTCAGTGCTTATGTCACTTCTGAAAATGGGATATATATTTCAAAGTCAGTTAGGTGCTTTTGAAAATCTACCCCGGTAGGCAATTTGAGACAATGAAAATTATTAAAAAGGAGAAAGCAACCATCTTCCTAGTAATGGAAGAAGAGGAAAAAAAGCAAATACAAGCAGACCTGGCTATCTGAGCGCAACAGTATCTTTTGCCAGCAATCTCTCATTTGCTTCCCTTGTGAAAACAATTTCACATTGCAACTGGATACAGCAGGGGACATCCTAGGTTTGGGTGGGCAAACTTTTTGGCCTGAGGGCCACATCTGGGTATGCAAATTGTATGGCGAGCCATGAGTGCTCTGGGGATGCAGGTTCCGGGTGGGGCCAGAAAAAAACGGTTACTCACTTTTTTGTAACTGCTGTTCTTCGAGATGTGTTGTTCATGTCCATTCCAAGCAGGTGTGTGCGCGCCGCGTGCATGCCAGCCGGAAGATTTTCCCTTAGCAGTGTCCGCAGGGTCGGCCTTGGCGCCCCCTGGAGTGGCACCTCCATGGCACCCTATATAGGGGCCCGCCGACCCTCCACCCCCCTCAGTTCCTTCTTGTTGTTACTCCGACAGAGGGGCAGGAGGGTGGGTATTGGAATGGGCATGAACAACACATCTGAACAACAGTTACAAAAAGGAGAGTAACTGTTTTTTCTTTAAGTGATTGTTCATGTGCATTCCAAGCAGGTGACTCACAAGCCTCAGTTTAAGTGGCAGGGTTGGAGTTCACTGCAGACTGGAGCACCGCCTTGCCGAAGGCTGCATCATTTCTGGCCTGGTGCGTGATGGCATAGTGCAACATGAATGTGTGGACTGAGGACCACGTGGCAGCCCTGCATATCTCCTGTGTTGGGACCTGAGCCAGGAATGTCGCAGAGGAGGCCTGTGCCCTTGTGGAGTGGGCTGAGATTGGCGGGGCAGGCACCTTGGCTTGATTGTAGCATTTGCAGATGCAAGCAGTGATCCATGAGGAGATACACTGTGAAGAGATGGGGGGCCCCTTCATCCTGTTGGCCACAGCTACAAAGAGTTGGGTTGATTTCCTAAACGGTTTAGTTCATTCAATATAGAGTGCCAGGGCCCTGCGAATGTCCAGGGAATACAGCCTACACTCTGCGTTGGAGGATTGTGGCTCGACAACCAGTCCCGGCTTAGGACCTTAATTTGGTCCGCTCTGCCCTCACAGGGCCCCACTTCGAGCCACTGGCTACGTGCTCTTTGCTATATCTCTTCTATAAGGTCTCATTCCTCGTGGCTATCACCTTGGCCAGGAGGGTATGGGAGCTCAGAGTGCTGACGTCCAAGCCTCCATACACTGTCTTCCACAAAGACAAAGTCCAACTCAGACCACCTTAGGAAGGAACGCCGGGTGTGGCCCGAGTTGGACTTTGTCTTTGTGGAAGACAGTGTATGGAGGCTTGGACGTCAGCACTCTGAGCTCCGATACCCTCCTGGCCGAGGTGATAGCCACGAGAAATGAGACCTTATAGAAGAGATATAGCGAAGAGTACGTAGCCAGTGGCTCGAAGTGGGGCCCCGGGAGGGCAGAGAGGACCAAATTAAGGTCTTAAGCCGGGACTGGTTGTCGAGTATGCGGGAACAGCCTATCGAGGCCCCTGAGGAAGCAACAAACCAATGGGTTCGTGAAGACTGAACCACCTTCAGCTCCTGGGTGGAACACGGAGATGGCTGCCATGTGGACCCAAACTGAAGAGAGGGAAAATCCTCGCTGTCTCAACTGGAGTAGGTAATCAAGGATGAGAGGGATCGGGGGGAGCAATGGAGCCTGTCCCTGCTGTTCAGCCCCGATGGAAAAAAGTTTCCACTTGGCCATGTATGTGGTCCTGGTGGAGGGTTTTCTGCTACCGAGGAGAAACTTGCTGTGAGCATTGCATTTCCACTGGGTTTAGCCATGGAACATCCAGACTGTGATGTGGAGTGACTCCAGGTTCAGGTGGCAGAGGCAGCCCCGATCCTGTGATCAGGTCCGGGAGCAGGGGCAACGTGAGGGGTGCCTGTATGGACATGTGCAGCAGCAACGTGTACCAATTCTGGTGCGGCCACGCCGGCACTATCAGTATGACGCGAGCGTGATCCCTGTGTATCTTAAGGAGTACCCTGGGGACCATGGGGATCAGAGGGAAGGTGTAAAGCAGGCCGCCTTCCCACGAGAGGAGGAAGGCATCCGTTAGAGACCCTGGACTGCGCCCCAGGAGGGAGCAGAACTGTCGATACTTCCTGTTGTCCCTCGAGGCAAACAGGTCTATCTGGGGATAACCCTAGAGATGGAAGATTGAGCGTGCCACATCTCAGCGAAGGGACCACTTGTGACCATTGAACGAGCGGCTGAGGGCGTCTGCCAGGTCATTCTGCACCTCCAGGAGGTAGGATGCCGTTAGGTGAATTGCGTTCTGCACGCAAAGGTCCCATAATGCGAGGGCTTCCCGGCACAGGGGAGAGGAGCCTGCACCTCCCTGTTTGTTGATATAGAACATTGCCGAGGTATTGTCCATGAGCACTGCAACACACCTGCCGCCAAGCGAGAATTGAAAGTGAGGCAGGCAAGGCAAACAGCCCATAGCTCCCTGATGTTGATGTGTAGGGAGAGGTCCTCTGGGGACCAAAGGCCTTGGCTCCTGAGATTCCCTAGATGTGCCTCCCACCCCAGATTCGACACATCTGTCACCAAGGAAAGGGCTGGCTGAGGGCTGGCGAAGGGTACTCCTGCATAGACCACCCACGGGTCAGGTCACCACTGGACGGAATCCAGCACCACTCAGAGAAGCATCACCACTGAGTCCAGGGCATCCCTGGTTGGTCGGTACACAGATGCTAAGCAGGACTGAAGAGAGTGCAGCCTGAGACTGGCATGGCTCACCATCTCGGAGCGCACAGACATATGTCCCAGCAACTTGAGGCAGTTTCTCGCTGTGGTGGTCAGGAAACGGCGGAAACCGAGGATGTCGTTGGACAAGGACTGAAACCTGGCCTCCGGTAGGTATGCTCTGGCCTGCATCAAGTCCAGAACTGCCCCTATGAACTCTATCCATCGGACAAGAGACAGGGTAGACTTGGCCTTGTTCAACAGGAGACCGAGCTTGAGGAAGGTCTGTGTGATAAAGACCACCTGAGCCTCCACTTGTGCCTTGAAGTGGCCCTTGATGAGCCAATCGTCCAGGCAGGGAAACACCTGAGTCCCATGCTTGTGCAGGAAAGCTGCTACAACTGCCATGCACTTTCTGAAGACCCTTGGGGCGGCTGACAAGCCGAAAAGCAGGACTGCGAACTGGAGATGGGCGTTGCCCACTATGAACCTGAGATAATGTCTGTGCTGAGGGATTATTGCGATATGGAAGTAGGCATCCTTTAAATTGAGGGCGGCGTACCAGTCTCCTGGATCCATCGAGGGGATGATGGAGGACAGGGAGACCATACGGAACTTGAGCTTCTTTACAAACTTGTTCAGACGCCGCAAGTCCAGAATGAGTTGGAGGCCCTCTTTTGCCTTTGGTATTAGGAAATAGCAGGAGTAAAAACCCCTGCACCTGAGCTCCTGAGGACTTCCTCCACTGCCCCTACTACGAGGGACTGCACTTCCTGAATTAGAAGTTGCTCGTGAGGGGGGTCCCTGAAGAGGGACGGGGAGGGGGGGCTGGTGGGGTGGGAGGGAGGGATATTGGATAGAATATTCCCTCTCTACCGTGTGGAGCACCCAACTGTGCGATGTGATTCGGGACCAGGCATCATAGAAGGGGGACAGAAGTGATGAAAAGGTAGGGTTGGTGGGATCCAGAGTCCTGACTGGTAGGTCGTCCTCAACTGCACCATCAAATTTGTGGTCTAGTCCCTGAAGGAGGCCGCAGCTGGCCAGATGACTGGCCAGAGGGCTGTTGTTGCCTCCTTCTGTCATTTCTGCTTCACCTATGAGAGGGCTCCGGGTGTTTCTGGGGCTGGTATGGCCGTGGAGCTGGCTGCGGCCTGAATTGTCTGCGTTGGGTAGTTGGGTGTGCAGGCCTAGTGAGCGTAAGGTAGCCCTTGAGTCCTTTAATACGGATGAGGGCTCCGTAGCTTATCGGAGAAGGGCATGGACCCCTTGAAGGGGAGGTCCTGGATGGTCTGTTGGACCTCATGCGGAAGGTCTGAGACCTGAAGCCAGGCTCCCTGCCGCGTGACCAGCCTGGTTGCCAGTATGTGGAAGCCTGCATCTGCTGCATCCAGGGCCACTTGGAGGAATGCCCGGGAAATCAGCTTCCCTTCCTCTACCATAGCGGAAAATTCTGTTCACGATTCCTGGGGAAGGAGTTAGGCGAATTTGGATAAGGCTGAGCATGTATTATGGCCATAGCAGCTCACTATAGCCTGCTGGTTGGCTATACGTAAGTTCAGACCCCCCGCTGAGTACACCTTTCTACCAAAGAGGTCCAACTTCTTGCCTCTTTGTTCTTCGGTGTAGACCCTTGGAATCCCTGACGCTCCCTTTGGTTGGCCGCATTCACAAGCGGAGAGTCCGGGGGAGGGTGGGTATATAGGTGTTCATGGCCCTTGGAGGGTACAAAGTAGCACCTCTCTGTCTTTTTGGCTGTAAGGGCCAATGAAGCTGGCATCTGCCACAAGATGCGGGACGTATCTGCTATCATTTTGATCAAACGGTAGAGTAACCCTAGACAAGCCTGAGGGGGCCAGGATGTCCACTACTGGATCTACATCCACCGCGATCTCCTCCGCTTGGATTGCCAGGCTCTAAGCGGCATGCTTAAGTAGCTGCTGAAGCACCCGGTGGTCCTCTAGGGCCGGTGCCGCTGAAGTTCCTGCAACTGCCTCATCCAGCGAAGAAGAGGAGATCACCTGCAAAGGAACTTCCTCTGTACCCTGAACCTCTGCAGGGTTCTGCGGCACATGGTACTCTGGTTGCGTGGCCGGTGCAAATGTAGGATGCGGCACCGCGGCTGGTACCAGGGTCAACGTCTAATGACGAAGCATGCTGGGCAGTGCCTGCAGTGTCGGAAACATGGTCCCCGTCGGTGCCAGTGTCTGACTAGGTGGTGCCAGGTTCTGTTGCGGCACACTCCTGTCGGACAGCAGTGCCGGTGGTGGAGACATTTGCGCTGGAGCCACTGACGTTGAGGAGACCGACACAGACCTGGAGCGCGGGCTGTGCACCTGTCCCAAGGACTGATGGTAGGCCCAGGGAGTCTGGAATGGTCACTGGGAGGGCGGTTACTACTGTTGCTGCCACTGCACTAAGTAAGGTCGTTGGCTTGCCTGAGAAGCCCATCTCCTGCTCCTCGATCTACTGGAGTGGTAGGATTCAGCCTCCGAGTCCGAGGTCTCTGAATAGGAAGACTGAGGGGGAGCGGTACCACGAGGCTGGGGAGTGTGCTCTCCGTGCTAGTGCTACCGCAGCGGTGCGAGGCAGGGACTGGGGTGACATCATGGCCAGCTTGCCCCTTGATTGGATTGGGGGTCGGGCAGTGTCTGGCAGCTCTTTCCACTGGCGTGAAGAAGCCAGCACTGGGAGGCGTAATAAGTCAGAGACCGTCTTGAATGCCTCCAGCATCGATGGAAGATGCACATCCTCGCTGAGGTCCAGGGATCTAGACCGGTCTGGACTTGACTGCACCGTCACTGGAGCGGGAGTCAATGGGACCTTGGAAGGATGCAGTTGTGGCTCGGCTTGTCCCACCGCAGTCGTGGACGCTACCGGCCTTTTAAGGTCCTGGTGAGGTGAACGGTCTCTCACCAGCCTCTTCTTTTTTGCAGGCACTAGAGATGGTGATCGGTGACGCACAGAGGACGATTTTCTATGTCCCGATTCTCTGTGATGCCGGGACTTAGAGGTCTTAGACCGGGCCTCCTGTCTTGATAGAGGTGCCAGAGCACTGCGCACTGAGGATGAGGTGCAGGACAAGTGCATAAACTTCCTGGAGTCTGTGCAGATTTTAAACCCTGGGGATCCAGGCATGACCCAGCAGGGCGACGAGTACGTTTGGGGGTGGGAAGCCCCCCAACAACTAACATTAATTCTAAACTGTGAGAGAAAACAACTATATACACTTAGACGAGACACTGCTAGGTTTGTTCCAAGAGCGAGCAAAGTTCCAGCTGGCCGTCACCGGCAATAAGAAGGAACTGAGGGGGTGGAGGGTCGGCAGCCTCCTATATAGGGCACCATGAAAGCACCACTCCAGGGGGTGTCAAGGCTGACCCTATGGACACTGCTAAGGGAAAATCTTCTGGCTGGTGTGCACGCAGCATGCACACACCTGCTTGGAATGCACGTGAACAATCACTTGAAGAAGAATGAGGAATTCATGGTGCAGAAGGGGGCTCCAGCCTGGGGACTGGGATGCTGGAGGGGGTGAGGGCTCCGGTTAGAGATGTGGGCTCTGGGGTGGGGCCCGGGATGAGGAGTTTGGGGTGCAGGAGGGGACTCTGGGCTGAGGAAAGGGGTTAGGGTGTGGGAGGGGATATGGGCTCTGGGCTGGGGGTGTGGATTCCAGGGTGGGGCAAGAAATGACGGGTTCAGGGAAGGGGGCTGGGGTTCAGGAGGGTGACGGCTCTGACTGGGGGTGCGAGGACTGGGGTTCAGGAGGTGATCCAGGCTGGGGCTGAGGGGTTTGGAGGGTGGGAGGGGGATCAGGCCTGGGACAGGGGGTTGGGGCACGGGAGGAGGTCGGGGTGCAGGCTCTGGACAGCGCTTACCTCAGGTATCTCTGGAAAGCAGCAGCACATCCCCTCTCCAGCTCCTATGTGGAGGCGCAGCCAGGCGGCTCTGCATGCTGCCTCATCCACAGGCGCAGTACCTGGAGCAGCAACACGTCCTTCCTCTGGCTACTATGTGGAGGCGCGGTGCTGTCCAGGCAACTCTGCATACTGCCCTGTCCGCAGGCACCACCTCTGCAGCTGCCATTGGCCGCAGTTCCCAGTCAATGGGAGCTGCAGAGCTGGTGCTTGGGGTGGATGCAGTGTGTTGATCCTCCTGGCTTCCCCTACGCGTAGGAGCTGGAGGGGGGACATGCCACTGCTTCCGGGAGCTGCACAAAGCCATGCACATGCGGAGTGGAGCAAGCCCCCGACCCTGCTCCCTGGCTGGAGTTCGAGGGCCGGACGCGGCCTGTAGTTTGCTCACCCCGTCCTAGCTCAATGGACATCAGATGGAGTTTGGTTCAGGGACCTCTGTTATTCACCGATAGCTAAGTCAGTTTGCTTGTATTCACTGTCCCTTTTTGGGTGGAATGCCTCTTTTGCTTAGACGAAGCTCTGTATCACTTCAGCTTGTCTACACTACCATGTGAGGTCAATCTAAGATACTTTACTTCAGCTACGTGAATAGTGTAGCTGAAGTTGATGTACTTAGATCTACTTACCGCGGTGTCTTCACTGCAGTAAGTCGACAGCTGACACTCCCCCATCAACTCTACTTGCACTCCTCGTTCTGGTGGAGTACCAGAACCGACAGGAGAGCATTCAGTGGTCGATTTATCGTGTCTATACTATACACGATAAATCAATCCCCGCTGGATCGATTGCTACCCACCGATCTGGCGGGTAGTGTAGACAAGCCCTTTGACTTGAACTTCTGGTATGCTCCACTGTTGATTTATTTATGATATGGTTGTCATGATATCCCACAGAGGCATGCTCCTTCCTCTGGTGATCCTAGAAATCCTAGAGGCCCAGCTGGCCACTCATCTTTGGGAAGTTGATGCTCTGAAGACTTTTTCTGATCTTGTATATTGTGGAGGGCCCTCATTCTTCAAGACTGGCATTCAAGGTCAGGAAACTGAGGGAGGATTTTACCACCATAAGGGCTTCATGTTTTCTCCAACTGAAGGATCGGATCACTACTGATGTTGTTTTTACTCTTCATGTCTTTTTTGGGAATGATTCCAGGCTCACAAAAGGAATCCCTGAAACTTTGTCACATGCAGTCTTGTACGTGGAGTAACCTCTAAGCATGAAATCAGAACACCCAGGAAATGCAGATGAAGACAGATGGATGACAGTTGTGTTGAGATCAGTGTCTGGATCTTACTGTATGCTCCCTGTGGACATCATAGTGGAGTACTTTTTGGTTCAGAGACCTCTGGGTCATTTGATGTTCTGTACCTATTTCAACTCTTACACAAATAATCCTTTAAGAAGGGAATTAATTCCTCTGAACAGTAAAATGGGGTAACGATGGTTACCTCCTTTGCAAAGCACTTTAAGATCTACTGATGAAGAGCGCTAGGTATTAAATCATCACATATCTGTATGCCAAAAGCATGGAGAGGGTCCTCCTAATCTTCCCGCAAGGTATCCTGGATTATGCTCTAAAAACACTAGTACAAAATGAAGCCCTGAACTACTCAAACTGGCTACTAACAATACCTTCATAAGCACCTTGGGGTACACAGATTAAAAGATAAGGTTTTGTATTGATAGCAATGATTTCTGTAGGCAAAGGAAATTCCAGATAACAGGTCTAGACTGGACTATGAAAGGTAGCATCTGTTAGGCCCATAATCATTAGAAAGTCTACTGGAAAGACTGCAGTGATGGTGGAAGCTAGAGTCTCCAGGCTAAGTTTTGCTTTGTTCACTGATCTGATTGTTCAGCCTCTTGAGAAGCATGATGGTCTGAAAAATCCTTAACTGGTGAGGGGATGTTTTGGCATGGTGAGTCTCAGGTGAAAGAGAGGACTGACTACCCTGTGCTGAGATGTCTCCGGAGGAGTCTTGGCTTGTGTAGGGTGGGATGCTGAGTCCCCTACAGGTTTGGACTATAAGTCCCTTCCTGTGGGACAGCAAGGGTGTATATACTGAGAAAAACTCGTAGAACATTCCCCTTCTGTGTGTCCTAAGAGGGTCTCCTCATAGATGGAGCTCCTCTTGGCCTTTTACTTGCTTTATTTAACTTGCTGCACAATGGTGGGAAAGTAGGGAGAAACAGGAAGGAGCTTAACGGGTGATCACATTCAGGGCTCAGAGCTCTATAAATTTTGATTCCCTAATCGGGAGTGGGGTGAGAATGTTGGGGAAGTCTGTGCTTGCTGCTACTGGAAAAAAGCTTTAAAAGCACTGGGATAGCTAAAGTGGGAGTACTGAGCCACTCTTCTGTTTGAGCTGCCAGCCAGAAAATCTGGTGCCTGGTGGAAGGTGTGTGGCCACATATGAACTGCCATTAGTACCTACAGGAAGAGGTACAAGTGTCTCAGACAAAGAAGTGAAAATTTTTACTAGAAAAATGTAATGGGACTGAAGGTAATATTAAGAAATCTGAACGCACTGACATTGACATGAAATAAAAAAGTTGCAAGAACTGGGAAAGAAGCGTTTCAACTTGGACAATTAAGAAGCTAAAGTTTTAGAACATGTATCATATGGGTGTGACTTGTTCTTTGCCTAAACAAATTAGTCTGCACCAACTTAGTGTTAATTGTTAGACTTCTATAAACACTATGCATAATTTGCTCTGCATCTTGGAAAAAAGTTTCAGAAGCATCCAAGTGACTTCGGATCCTAAGGCCCAGTTTCAAAAGTGACTTTAGCTCTTAAGTGCCTTTAGAAATTGGGGCTTATGGTCCTAAGTCAGTAAGGCATTTTTGAAAAGTCTACTCTAAGTCTATTTGGAAGCTACAGCTGACTACTTGATGAGTGGAGTGTCAACAAGATAAGTGACAACACTGCCGTGTGATTTTCACTGGTTGCCATTCAATTTCTGGATGGAAACTGAAGTGTTGATTTTGCCTATAAAGCTCTAAATATTCCAGGACTGATCTTGATAGACTGCGTCCTTCCTTGTTCTGCACTGCCAGAGTGGAGATCTGCACAGGCATCTGAGCAGTAGCGCTCTTCAGTTATGTATGGGAAGGAGCTGCCAACTAGTTTTTTTCCTGTAAAACCCCCTTGACTTGGTAATTCATTTCTTCTCTTGATGCAAAATAGCCTAAATCTACTACCACCTAGGTATGCTGCAAGGCTCACCTGTCTTTTAGGCAAGGTAGGAGTGCAGAAGGAATAAGGTAGATACTGAGATGGAATGGGTTACCGATTTACTTACTATATTACTTGGTTATGATTGGATTTTGTTATAGGATGTAAATGGTTTATCATATAGTATAATTATGTGATTTTAAGTGATGAAAGATCACCTAGGCCAGGGTTTTCAAGAGCGGCTAAGACTCAGGGTTTCTCAATTTTGGAGAGTTCAAACTAAGATACATTAAGGAACTGATTTTCAGAAGGTGGGTGTTCAGATCTCAAGCTGAATATACCAGTTCACTACTGACTGTAGAAAATTCTGGCTGTACAGCTCTGGATAGATGCCCATTCTGGGGCGGTCTTGGGGGTGGGGATGAAGAAAAAGGGGCAGAATCAATGCAGTCTAGAGAATTCAGATACTTTGTCTCCCCTTAAAATTGAGATGTAGTCTAAAATTTCAACACACTTTTAAAATCTGAGCTATAAAGCAAAATGAAATCCAGCCTCATCATAAGAGTTCTGGGCTTGTTGGGTATCCTGTGAAAATTATACATGTATTAATGCCCGTGACAGGATAACCACAACTAAACATTCCCACTTAAGTAAAACTCCTACATTCTGAACTAAAGCAATTTAGAAAAATTCTTACCAGTTATTAAAATATTAGTTCTGAGGTATACACTGCCTCAGTTTTGTGATTAAACACAGCACTCAGTCATCATATAACTTTTCATTTAGATCATAATAATTGACAGCATTTCCTCTTACCTCCTGAATAAGAGCATTATGTCGCAGCACTTTACGTGCTTTCATGATACGGACTATAGCAGCTTGAAGGTACATTTTCCTGTCTTCATCTACAGCACTTCTGGTCTGCTCCATCTCCTGAAATATGGGAAAAATGGTGATGCTGCAAACACACTAGGATCACTAAACATTCAGAAAACACCTACAATGCTTCTGACCTTGCTAAAGGAAAAAAAAAAGTCAAATTTTAACAATGAAAGCTAGTTAAATCTCAATTTTAGTGCTTCTGGGCAAGATTCTTGTCTATGATTACAGCACACGAAATGCAAGTTGGGGTGGGAATGGTGGGGAGAGGGGTGTTCTAAAGTAGCATAAAGCTTACTTTTTGCATTGGCTTGATCTCAGTGAAGTTAATGTGCAACACCAGTCTCTCTGTGCAGTTAGGGCTGCCTCAAGATTGCTGTAATTTACAATGACTGCTTGTGACACTCTGTACCTCAAAGCAACACCCTGGAACCCCCATATTCACCACTGTCATAAAATTATGATATGTTTCGTAAAAAGTATGCCTTGTGAGATATCATTTTAAAAGTCTTGATCTGTTGAACATTAATATCCTGTTGGATTGTATGTGCTATCATTGTATGTGAAGTTACGAAGGTTTGCTGTGTGTGTGTTACTGGAACACTTTGTGGAACACCCACAACCAACAGATCCCTCTGGAGCTTGGTATTTTAACTTCAGGAACAGATTGTACAGGTACTGCAGCCTGATCTGCAAAAAGCATGATATTAACACATAATTATAGCTCTGAGTATTTGCAGTTTTGCTCACTTTTAAAACTATAAAGCTCTCCTAAAATTCTATAAATCCCTTTCTTAAATGTAAATCCTTTTGAATTAGCATTCTCTGGGTACGTCTTCACTACTGGCCGTATCGGCGGATAGCAATCGATTTCTCAGGGATCGATATATCGCGTCTCATCTAGACGCGATATATCGATCACCGAACGAGCTCCTGTCGACTCCGGAACTCCACCAACGCGAATGGTGGTAGCAGAGTCGACAGGGGGAGCTGCGGACGTCGATCTCGCGCCGTGAGGACGGTAGGTAACTCGATCTAAGATACTTCGACTTCAGCTACGCTATTCACGTAGCTGAAGTTGCGTATCTTAGACTGATCTCTCCCCCTAGTGTAGACCAGCCCTCTAATGAGGAATTGTTTAAAAAAACCTCTCTCAATCTATACTAACAGCTTATTATTCGCCCATATACACAGGCAGAAATGCTTACTGTTTCAGTCAGATTAGAATCTATAAATTATGATTCAAGTGATCAGTGTTTTATATAACAAAGACAGATGCTCCTGCCTGGAGGACCTTAATTAGTTCAGGCAGATAAGACAGTTTATCATGAAGTGGTGAAGATGTCTGAAGAGATCAGTGCAAAAAGGCTCAATAAAAGAGGTGTGTTTTCAGGAGGAAGATGTTCTTGAAAGATGAAAGGAAAGTTGCTTGGTGTCTGAGATGAGGGAATTTCAAAGCACAAGAGGTGCCACGGAAGAAGATGAAAATCTGAGAATGGGATAAGAATGCAAGGGTAGCTTCAGAAAGGCTTAAAGTGGAAGGATAAAGGAGGAGAAAAGGAGCACATATAAAGGAGCATGACAGCTGAAATAAATCTTGAAAGTGAGGCCATGGGGCCTGGACTTCATGCAAAAGGCAAGAGAGCTAGAGATGAATAAAGGTAAAGATCCTGGTAGAGGGAAAAAGAATATACTATGGTTTCAAGATGTTATGCTCAGTAAAGGAAACAAAATTACATGTAATCCTATTTCCATTTTAATACAGATGTGCCTGTAGCTGGCTAAGTTTTAACAACAACCTTGAGATGACAAAAAAAATGAAGAATCTAGCAGTCTTACTAAAGAATGATTTTATAAAAGATTTTTCATAGAAACTCTGAAAGCTGGCAAGTGAAGCCCAAATATGAACCACATAGAGGCCTTGAGTGGAAACACGAAGTTGCTACTGCTTTAGCTGAGTATACTTTAAACAGAAAAGGTAACAATCAATTCAGGCTTTGATGGGATTCTTCTAATTCAACATCCATCTTTCAGGAGACAGATACTGGCCTAGATGAATCATAGAATATCAGGGATGGAAGGGACCTCAGGAGATCATCAAGACCAACCTCCTGCTCAAAGCAGGACCAATCCCCAACTAAATCCCCAAATCCTTAAATGGCTGCCTCAAGGATTGAACTCACAACCCTTGCTTTAGCAGGCCAATGCTCAAACCACTGAGCTATCCCTCCCCCACCACAAACCATTGCTCTGACCCTGTACGGATGTTCTCTCACACACACACACACACACACACACACACACACACACACACACACACTTACTTGCAAAACCTTTGAATGGGCTTTTCTAAAGGCTCTACATGCAAAGCTTCATATACTCAGAAGCAAATGGCAACTGAACAGGGTCAGTAACAAGGTCTGTGGATTCTCTTATACTGGCAGACTGGGATTTCTGTAACAGTTTCATTTAAATTTTAAAATATATTTTACTAAATAAGAATAGGAATATAAAAATAAATACTGGAGCACATATAGTAATTGCATATTGTTTCTGTATTATCTATTTCCAGTGTGTCTTAGATTTCTGTATTAACAATGCAATAACAGCAGAAGTTAGCAAGGGAAAAAGATATGCTGGAACTCTTAGATCTTTGGACATTTTAGGAGGTGTGGAAATCAAACTGAAATTGTGGGATAAACACATTAGCTGCACATTTCTACAAGAGTGATCAGCAGACAAGTAAGTAGCAGACACTACAAAACACCAACATTTTTATCTTGAGAGTTGAAACATATTGAAATGAATAGAATAGTCCACACCTCTCATAAAAGACGGTTACTTACCTTTGTAACCGTTGTTCTTCGAGATGTGTTGCTCATATCCATTCCAGTTAGGTGTGCGCGCGCCGCGTGCACGTTCGTCGGAGAAACTTTTACCCTAGCAACCCAGGCGCGTCGGCTGGGCGCCCCCTGGAGTGGCGCCGCTATGGCGCCCAATATATATCCCCGCCGACCCGGCCCCCTTCAGTTCCTTCTTGCCGGCTACTCCGACAGTGGGGAAGGAGGGTGGGTTTGGAATGGATATGAGCAACACATCTCGAAGAACAACAGTTACAAAGGTGAGTAACTGTCTTTTCTTCTTCGAGTGATTGCTCATATCCATTCCAGTTGGGTGATTCCTAAGCCTTACCTAGGCGGTGGGGTCGGAGTGAGATGTGGCGGTATTTAGAATTGCTACGCCAAAGGCCGCATCATCTCTTGATTGTCGGACTAGTGCATAGTGTGCGGTGAATGTGCGGACCGATGACCAGGTCGCTGCACGGCGTATCTCCTGGATAGGCACGTGTGACAGGAAGGCTGCCGACGACGCCTGAGCTCTCGTGGAATGTGCCGTGAGGTGGCCAGAGGGGACACGAGCTAGATCGTAGCATGCGCGAATGCATGCAGTCACCCAGGAGGAAATCCTCTGAGAGGAGATTGGTAGACCCCTCATCCGTTCTGCGACCGCCACAAACAGCTGAGGAGACTTCCGGAACGGCTTTGTTGCTCAATGTAGAAAGCGAGCGCTCTGCGTACATCTAAGGAGTGTAGCTGTTGGTCCCTCCGAGAAGAGTGGGGCTTCGGAAAGAAGACCGGGAGGAAGATGTCCTGGTTGGTATGGAAGGCAGACCCAACCTTACGGAGGAACGCCGGGTGGGGTCGCAGGTGTACTTTGTCCTTATGGAAGACGGTGTAGGGTGGGTCCACTGTGAGAGCTCTTAGCTCGGAGACCCGTCTGGCCGATGTAATGGCCACCAAGAAGGCCGTCTTCCATGACAGGTACGTGAGCGAGCAAGTCGCCAGTGGCTCAAATGGTGGGAGTGTGAGCCTGTTTAGGACTAAGTTAAGGTCCCAGGTAGGAGCAGGGCAGCGTGCGGGGGGGTAGAGACGCTCCAGGCCTTTAACAAATCTAGCGACTAGGGGGTGGGAGAATACGGAGCGGCCACCCTCTCCTGGTCGAAAGGCGGATATGGCCGCTAAGTGCACCTTTAAGGAGGATGTCGCCAGGCCCTGCTGCTTAAGGTACCAGAGGTCGTCTAGGACCGTGGGAATCGGGGCCTGCGTAGGGTTCACCCCCTGAGTAGCACACCAGCAAGAGAAGCGCTTCCACTTGGCCTTGTACTTTGAGCAAGTGGAAGGCTTCCTACTGTTAAGGAGGATATGCTGGACCGGTGCAGAGCAGCTGAACTCCGCCGCGTTCAGCCATGCAGGAGCCACGCCGTGAGGTGTAGGGCTCGTAGGTTTGGGTGACGGAGCCTGCCATGATCCTGTGTGATCAGGTCTGGGTGGAGAGGGAGTGGGATTGGAGGGTCCACAGACAGGTCCAGCAAGGCGGTGAACCAGTGCTGTCTGGGCCACGCAGGTGCGATCAGGATTAGATGCGCTTTGTCCCTGCGTAGTTTCAACAGGACTTTGTGCACCAGAGGGAACGGAGGGAAGGCATACAATAGGTGGTGGGTCCATGGCAGGAGGAATGCGTCCGTGATCGACCCGGGAGAGAGACCCTGAAAGGAGCAAAACTCCTGGCACTTCCTGTTGGACTTGGTTGCGAAGAGGTCTATGCGGGGAAATCCCCACCTCTGGAAGATGGAATGAATGACATCCGGTCTGATCGACCATTCGTGGCATAGAAAGGATCAGCTGAGTCTGTCCGCCAGTGTGTTCCTGGCCCCTGGGAGGAAGGATGCCACCAGATCTATCGACTGGGCTATGCAGAAGTCCCAGAGTCGAATAGCTTCCTGGCATAGGGGAGACGAACGGGTTCCCCCGTTTGTTGTTGTAGTACATGGCCGTTGTGTTGTCCGTGAGTACGGAAACACAATGGCCGTGCAGACGTCGTTGAAACGCCTGACAGGCGAGGCGGACTGCCCTCAACTCCCGGACATTTATGTGGAGTGACAGCTCTTGGGACGACCAGAGGCCCTGGGTACGTAGGTGCTCTAGGTGGACCCCCACCCCAGGGATGATGCATCGGTTGTTAGAGTCATCGACGGTGGCTGTGGATGGAACGGCATCCCCGCGCATACTAGGGATGGGATCAGCCACCAGTCGAGGGAGCGGAGAGGGTCAGAGGGGACCGTCACCAATACATCTAGGTGGTCCCTGCCCGGGCGGAATACCAAATGAAGCCACGTTTGGAAGGGCCTCATTCGGAGCCCGGCATACTTCGTCACGTAAGTACATGCGGCCATATGCCCCAGTAATGTGAGGCAGGTGCGAGCTGAGGTGATTGTAGAGGCCTGCAAGCTCCATATAAGCAAGACGGTAGTCTGGAAGCGGGGCTGAGGTAAGCAAGCCCTGGCTTGAGTAGAGTCTAGGGTCGCGCCTATGAAGTCCAACCTCTGTGTGGGGACCAGGCTGGATTTCTCGGCACTGAGAAGCAGGCCTAGCTGGGAGAAGAGGTCCGTAACCACCTCAACATGTTGCCGCACCTGCGACTGGGAGGACCCCTTTAGGAGCCAGTCGTCGAGGTACGGAAACACGTGGATTTTCCGCCGACGGAGGTGGGCGGACACAACGGCCATGCACTTGGTAAGCACCCTCGGGGCCGTGGAGAGGCCGAAGGGTAGGACTGCGAATTGGAAGTGCTGATGTCTGACCGTGAAGCGAAGGTACTTCCTGTGCGGTGGAAAGATGGCAATATGGAAGTACGCGTCCTTCATGTCGAGAGCGGCATACCAGTTTCCAGGATCCAGGGATGGGATAATGGTTCCCAGGGAGATCATGCGGAACTTCAACTTGAGCATCCATTTTTTGAGGCCCCGCAGGTCTAGGATGGGTCTGAGACCTCCCTTGGACTTGGGGATCAGAAAATATCGGGAGTAGAACCCCTTGCCTCTCTCGTCTAGAGGTACTTCCTCTATAGCTCCTGCTGCGAGGAGAGAACGAACCTCCTGCAGAAGGGTTTGCTCGTGAGAGGGGTCCCTGAAGAGGGACTGGGAAGGGGGGCGGGAAGGGGGAGAGGAAGCAAATTGTAGGTGGTATCCTTGCTTCACTGTGCGTAGCACCCAACGGTCTGAAGTTAACTGGGACCACACCGGGAGGAAGTGGGAGAGGCGGTTGGAGAAGGTAGGGGAAGGATCCTGTCTTGAGGCTGGTACGCCGTCCCCGGGCGCACCTTCAAAAGCCGGACTTGGAGCCCGGTGGTGCCTTGGAGGGCCCTTGGTTTTGGCCTCCCTGGGAGCTGGACTGGCGTCTGCGGTCCATCCGGCCACGCCGTCTACTGAAGTCCTGCCTCTGACGGGGTGGGAAGTATGGGCGTCGTGCTTGGGGCCTGAAGGGTCTACGCTGGGTGGAAGGTGTATGCATCCCCAGCGAGCGTATGATGACTTGATTGTCCTTCAGGTTTTGCAATTTGGAGTCCGTTTTGTCCGAGAACAAACCCTTCCCGTCAAAGGGTAAGTCCTGGACGGTATATTGTAGTTCCGGGGGTAGGGTGGAGGCCTGAAGCCAGGAAATGCGCCTCATGGTGATTCCCGAGGCCAAGGTTCTGGCTGCCGAGTCGGCCGCGTCGAGGGAGGCCTGTAGAGAGGTCCTGGCCACCTTTTTACCCTCCTCCAGGAATGCATTAAATTCCGGGCGTGAGTCCTGAGGTAGAAGCTCGGAGAACTTACCCACCTCCGCCCATATATTATAGTTATAACGGCCCAGTAGGGCCTGTTGGTTGGCCACACGGAGTTGCAAGGCCCCAGCTGAGTACACCTTGCGACCCATGAGGTCCATTCACCTAGCTTCCTTGGCTTTGGGGGCCGGTGCCTGTTGGCCGTGCCGTTCCCTGTCGTTGACAGACTGGACAACTAGGGAGGAGGGTGGACGTATAGGTACTCGTACCCCCGAGAGGGTACCATGTACTTCCTTTCCACTCCCTTAGCTGTCAGCGGGATGGAGGCTGGCGATTGCCAAAGGTTATCGGCGGTGGACGGGATAATCTTGATGAATAGGAGGGCTACTCGGGTAGGTGCGTCCGCAGAGAGGATGCTCACTACCGGGTCCTCAACCTCTGGGACCTCCTCCACAGGTAGGCTGATGTTAAGGGCCACTCTACGGAGGAGGTCCTGGTGGGCCTTGAGGTCTATCGGTGGGGGCCCTGACGCTGAAGACCCAGCCACGGCCTCATCTGGCGAGGAGGAGGAGGAGGATACTCCGAGGATGAGGGCATCCTGTGCGGTCTCCTGCTCCTGGACTGGTTCCTGCTCCAGTTGACCCGGGGAGTCTGGTGGCGGCTGTTTATCCGACTCAACCACGGGGGGGCGGGAAACAGTGGCCTCTGGTACTCGATGTTCTGAGGTGGCAGAACGGGTCTGGGGCACAGGGCCACCCTGGGTCTGATGATATGCCCAGGGTGTCCAAAAACCCCACTGTTGGGAACCCACGTCCTGCGGGCGAGGGTTCTGGAACACTCCCAGCGGTACTTCGGGATCCTGGTCCCGTTCGTAGTAGCTACTCGCCTGGGAGGATGCCGACGTGCCTCTAGACGGCCATGGTGGAGCAGCGAAAGTTGAGGCCGAGGTTCCGACAGACCTTACACCTCTGGGTTGTGGTGACCGGTGTCGGTATTGGTGACGATGCTGAGAGTGAGACCGGGACCTGCGACCGGCTCGGTGCCGGGAGGTCGACCGAGATCTCGAGTCCCTCTGTCTCGATCTGCTCCTGGAGGTGCAGCACCCACCGCGGTGCCGTGAGCTGGAGCGGTACCGCGAGTACTGGGTTGACGCCAGAGATGTCGACCAGTGCCGGGAGCCTGACCGGTGCCGAGGTGATCGGTGCCGGGAGCCTGACCGGTGCTGAGTGATCGGTGCCGGGAGTCTGACCAGTGCCGAGACCGATATCGCCGTCTAGAGTATGAGCGACGCCTCGATGCAGAGCGTCCGCGGGACCGCGATCTGGAGCAGTGCCGGTCTGCTACGCTGACCGAAGCTGGTCTGGTCAGGGTCGGTTTGCCCATTGAGTGTAGTACCCGCACCGGCGGTGCTGGGGGTAAGGGCGGTGGCGCATCGGTGATCGCGATCAGATCCCTCGCTGCGGCAAACGTCTCCGGAGTAGATGGCGAAGCAGGCTCTAGTGCGGTGGGCACCAGGGAGCCGCCAGGTGCCGGACTCGACGGCCCTTGTGGGGTCGGAGTCAACGGTACCGGCTTAGACGGTGCCGCGGCAGGTATCGGTGCTGGGCGGTCCGTCTTTGGCGCAGGCTCTGACTGCGAGGCAGCTGCTGGCGGGATGATCTGCGCCTTCGCCGTCTTCAACCTCGGGGAGAGGGAGCGGCTCGGAGTCGGTTTCAGCGCTGGCAGAGGCCGGTGCCGTGAGTCCTTGGTGGCAGCGCTCGGTGCCGTGGCGGTGCCCTTGCTTACCAGCTGACTTGTGCTCGGTGCCGAGGGTGGAGGTGTCAGGGCCGCTTCCATAAGGAGCTGTCTTAATCTAATGTCTCGCTCCTTCTTGGTTCTCGGCTTGAAAGACTTGCAGATTGAGCACTTAGCCGATAAGTGCGACTCCCCGAGGCACTTCAAGCAGGAGTCATGGGGGTCTCCAACTGGCATAGGCTTATGACAAGCCGAGCACTGCTTGAAACCCGATGAGCCGGGCATGAGCTCCGGCTCCCGGTGCGGGGAACCGGGGGGGGGGGTCCCCGATCCCCTCAAACTATAACTAATAACTACACTATTAACACTAACTAACTAACTGACTAAATAATTATATATATATATATATATATATATATACACACACAACAATTAACTATAACTACTATATACAACGATAGCAAAATGAGCTGCTAGGGAATGTGGAGGTCAGCGAAGCCGCACTCCACAGTTCCAACGACCGACACGGGCGGTAAGAAGGAACTGAAGGGTGGCCGGGTCGGCTGGGATATATATTGGGCGCCATAGTGGTGCCACTCCAGGGGGTGCCCAGCCGACCCGCCTGGGTTGCTAGGGTAAAAGTTTCTCCGACGAATGTGCACGCGGCGCGCACACACCTAACTGGAATGGATATGAGCAATCACTCGAAGAAGAACTACTGTTCCACACTGTTCACTCAAGACAACATCACACAGTATACTAGTTCACACCTAGCTCACAATTTCAAGCTTAATCTTCAGAGCCATAAGGGTCAAAAGCAATTTAAAAAAAAATAAAGTTTACATTCTGGAGTACAATTCTGTGACAAGGAGCAGAGGGATTAGATTCTGCATCCATAGACCCACTGAATTCTTGGTGCTTCAGTTTAAGTTAGTGAAACCCATTCTTCACAGTTCTGTAGTTTAGATAGTTTCAAGAATGGTTTTGAAACATTCAGTATGATAAAAATAAGCACGTTTGAAATCTTCAGTGTGAGTCCATATTATCTCCCTTTTCTAGCAGTAGTAAAGGTAAGGAAAGACATTCTGACACAGGTTTCTGAGTTCTGATGATTTTAAAAGGGCCAAACTGAGTAATCCTTTCAGGGCTGTGACTAGGCTCTAAGATATTTTTGTTTAAAAAGCACTAACATAAAATCTCTGCCTTAGTGGATATGGAATGCTAAAATCAGAGCTAAGTGTATCCTCATGCTCACAACATCAAATTTGATTTTACACCTGTACCCTGATATAATGCGACCCGATATAAGACAAATTTGGATATAACGCGGTAAAGCAGTCCTCCCGGGGGGGAGAGGGGGAAAAGAGAGAGAGAGAGAGAGAGAGAGAAAAGCTGCACTCTGGCAGGTCAAAGCAAGTTCGATATAACGTGGTTTCACCTATAATGCAGTAAGATTTTTTGGCTCCCAAGGGCAGCGTTATATTGGGGTAGAGGTGTATACAGAACTCAAAATAGCAGAGATTTCACAATTTCTTGGGTTTGTTCTTTCTAACAAAGCCACATATCCTACCATTTATTGTAATATACTGCATTCCAAGTAGTGAATGCTACCTTTAATGAAGACAAACAAGTTAAAGGTATTAAACAACAACAAACACGTTACAGTATTACTCTGAATAACTATAGATTTCTTTCATTAATATAAGAGATATAGATACACTCCAGTAGTTGAGAAACGGAAAAACATTAGCATAGAATTCATACTTTAGTTCCAAGTTCTTCAAAAGACAAAAACCTTCCACAATTAACAAATGTCTTGAATTATGACTAGATAATACGGATAGGTTTCATTAAGTGCCTCTTGTCTATCTATTATTGGTGAATTTAAAATTTAGCTCTAGTCAAGTTATGGATTGACTGAAGATCACAAAGACCTACTGATATATTCTAGACAAACCATCTCCCTTTTCCATCTGTAAGTAAGGACAATAATTGTGGCAACTGATGGACTTTGGAGAATGTTAATTAGCAAGTTTTCTCAGAAGAATCAAAGAGGTGAGCCTTTTTGGTTTGTCAACACTATCTGGGTATATACAATATTTGAGTCTAGGGAATAACATGGCTCTTGCATAAGGCTAGATATTTTTATTAGCAGTATCTGAATTAGCTAACGCAGAAAAGATTTCTGCGGCACCTTATAGACCGGGGTCGGCAACCTTTCACAAGTGGTGTGCCGAGTCTTCATTTATTCACTCTAATTTAAGGTTTTGTGTGCCGGTAATACATTTTAATATTTTTTAGAAGGTCTCTCTCTCTAAGTCTATATATTATATAACTAAACTCTTGTTGTATTGTAAAATAAACAAGGTTTTCAAAATGTTTAAGAAGCTTCATTTAAAATTAAATTAAAATGTTGATCTTACACCGCCAGCCCGCTCAGCCCACTGCTGGTCTGGGGTTCTGTTCACCTAGGCCAGCAGTGGGCTGAGCGGGGCCTGCAGCCGGGACCCCGGCTGGCAAGGGTCTGGCAGCGGGCTGTGCGGGGCCAGCTGCTGGGACCCCAGACCAGCAGTGGGCTGAGTGGCTCAGTGCACTGCCACTCAGGGATTCCATTCGCCAGCTCCTGCCAGCCGGGATCCTGGCTGCCGGACTCGCTCACCCCGTTGTCAGTCAGGGGTCCCGGCCCTGCCCACATACAGTGGGTACCTACCTTCTCCCTGGTTCTGGCCCATTCTCTTCCTCTCTATGCACTGAGCTGAGAGTGGGAGTGCACTGAGCACAGCTCTAGGGGTGAAGGGTCTGGCCAGGAGCTAGAATGAGGGAAGGGGCTCAGAGTTGGGGCAGGAGATTTGGGTGCAGGGCACTTACCTGGGCAGCTTCCACATAATGCGAGGGGTGCAGGTTAGAATGTCGGGGGGGGCGGGTGCAGGAGCTCCCATTTGGTGCTCAGGGTGAGGGTGGAGATGTAGGGGGTGCATCAGGTGTGGGGGGCTGGGGATGTGGGGGGTGCAGGTGTCAGGGCAGAGGGGGGACTGGGTATGTGTGGGGGTGCCAAAGTCAGGGCTGGGGTTGTGGGGGGAGATGAAGGAGTCAAGCAGAGGTCTGGGTGTGTATGAGGGAGGTACAGGGCCAAGGGCAGGGGCCTGGGGTGCGTGTGGGGGTGGGGGAGCGAGACTCAGGGCAGAGGGCTGGGTGTGTGTGTGGGGGGGGAGGGCAGGGGGTCAGGACTCAGGGCAGAGGGCTGGGTGACTGCCCCCCAAAGAACCTCCAACCCCCTTGCTCCTTGTCCCCTGACTACTCCCTCCTGGGACCCCTGCCCCTAAATGCCCCCCAGAACCCCATCCACTATCTAAGCCTCCCTGCTCCTTGCCCCCTGACTGCCCCCCAGGACCCTACCCTCTACCTGTCCCCTGACTGCCCCAATCCTTATCCACATCCCCAAGCCCAGGCAGATTCCTGGGACTGCCATGCACCATCAAACCGCTCCCCGCCCCCTGACAGGACCCCAGAACTTCCGACCCATACAACCCTCTCCCTGCTCCCTGCCTGCCATAACCCCTCTCCACACCGCTGCCTCCTGATTGCCCCCTACCCTGAACTTCAGACTCATCCAACCCTCCCAGGTCCTTGCCCCCTGACCACACCCTCCAGAGACCCCTCACCCTAACTGCCCCCTAGGACTCTCTCTGCTCCCTGTCCCCTGACTGTCCTGACCCCTAACACACCCCAGAACTCCCATGCCTCACCCACCCACCCCCCGCTCCCTGACTTCTGCTCTCCAGAGACTCCCGCCCCTAGCCACACACACCCCCAGGATCCCACCCCCTATCCAACCCACCCTACTCCCTGCCCTGACTGCCCCCACCCCTTATCCACCCCCTCCCCCAGACTTAGACCCCTTACCTTGAGGCTCCAAGCAGAGCCAGATACACTACCCTGCGGGAGCGCACAGCCCCGCCTCTCAGAGCGCTGTGCGCGCAGCGGCAGGGCTCCGGGTGAGCAGGCAGCGTCTTTCCCTCCCTGCGGAGCCAATGCTGCCCCGTGGGAGCGCGCAGCCCCGGCCCCCAGAGCTCTGCACGCACGACGGCAGGGCTCCAGGGGAGGGGAGAAGGCGGGAGAGGGGCCGGTGGCTTGCTGCACTCAGCCCGGTGCTCCAGCCTGGGACCGCGGACCCTGTGGCTTGCCGCGTCGGGCAGGATTTTTAATGGCACGCGGAGTCCCAGCAGGCAGCCGCGTGCCATTAAAAACTGGTTCGCGTGCCGTCTTTGGCACGCATGCCATAGGTTGCCAACCCCTGCTATAGGCTAACAAACGTATTGGAGCATGAGCTTTCATGGGTGAATACGAAAGCTCATGCTCCAATACATTTGTTAGTTTATAAGGTGCCATAGGACTCTTTGCCACTTTTACAGATCCAGACTAACACAGCTACCTCTCTGATCATTGTTAAGGAAATAAAACACATCATGGAGTGTATTAATGGGCTAACGGTGCTTGCTTTAGGTGGACTGTGAGACATGAACACTTTCAAACAACCACCTGAGAAGTGCACTTATAGCTTACTAATGCACATCTTCTGGGAACTTATTCATATCAGAACATGGCTCATGATTCTAAATTCAACTTCTAGGGTAATTGTTTCCACCAGAAAACACAGTCCTTAGTAAAGAAAAAGCAACAACAGGGGAAAGTTTATACTGACTTTTTTTTTTTTAAACATTACCTTAAAAATATTTTATTGATACTTGAATTTTTTAAAAAAATTCTCTTTCCTTCTTTGGTCCTGGGACTCAGAATCTCACCTCTCTTCTCCCATTGTCCATGAACCCAGCTTCCCTTTGCAATAACCATGTTAGACTTTCAGTTTGTAATGAAAATAATAAATTGGGATTCCAAATTAGTTTTTTCCCCCAATAGTAAGTGGTCCTCTGGCCACAAAGTGCTGATGAAAGGACAGTCAGTTCCACAAGGGACAAAAGGAGAGTTTCCCCTCCCTTCACATTTTCTGCCCCAAGCTCTTCTGCCAGCCCCCGTCATCCTTCTTTTCCTCGGTAAAGCCTCATGTCCACACAAACCTTGCCCTGGTTTAATTAATATATTTTTAATGGATTTTGTTTAAACCCCTTTGTAGATACACTTGCATCTGTTTACACCAGACTTGCATTAATTTAGATGAAGTCAGTTTTAAATAACACTTTTATTAAACTGTTGACTTTTATAGATATTGAAAAATACTTGCCTGTGGTGTGTCTTTCTGCATTGATGTGGTAATTTTAAATTTTGTTCGTTTACTGCTGAAGTTCAGATTTAATGAAAAAGTAGACTCTGCTTCTATATCTTCCTGCAATATAAAAAAGCATTTGTGTATTTTAACATTCATAAATGTTGCCAAAAAGCATAAGCAACATACATATATTTTAAGGACAGCTAACAATTTATGGGGAAAATTAACACACTTAAATAGGACTCATATGCACGGTCAGAAGTCTATAGCACCTTATTAAAGTTTTGGAATTCTAAAGATCCATTTAAATGAAGTTCAACTTTTCTCATGCTATAGTTTATTTGAGCTGGAAAGTCAGCTTATTTTAGAACCAAAATAAACAGAAAGAACACTACCATATATAAAAACAGTGTTAATCAGTTCAAACAATGAAAGTAATTTTTTTCTATTACTGAAGCTACTTCTTTTAGTATTTCTAAAATACAATTTGGAGAGCTTTTTTTTTGAGAACACAAAGTGCATTTAAGCCAAAGAGGAGACTAGGATTTCCATTTACCTACAGAAGAGTTTTGGGGAGATAGCTGCATTTTCCACAGTCATTCTATATATTGCATGGTTTGCTTGCATAACAAAGAAATTAACACCTACAACATTTTCATAGTTGTAGTGTACATAAGGATTCAACTATGGGTTCTCCCATCATTCTAAACCTAGCTCTTTCCAAAAAACATCTGTTTCTATCCCCTCCAGGCTGGATTGCCATGCTAGCTGCTCACTGTGCTCTGAAGACGATGTCTCTCTAAACCGGACAGCAGGATGACATGTAGCATGAGCACATATCTTCTTTACCAGTTTCCAATCAAGTAATCTGTACAAGTACTACTAATTTTCCAACCACAGGAAAAAGGCAAGTTACTGGGCTCCTTCACTGAGTGTTTTGGAATACTGCCTAGCCACTGGCTGGCTCATATGCTTAGGTAGCAACTTTAATTTCACATTCTACAAGAAATCTAGATTATTAAATTAATATTTTTTGCCACTTTGGCACAGTGTTGGAAATATATTGAAGGTTAAGGAGCAGCAGTTACAAGCAATATAGCATATCAAAAACTAAACAGTTTAAGCACAATAATGCTAAGTATAAATCAGAACAAAAACACAATCTAGGTCAAACAGCCACTAGGAAGAAAATTAGACTGAACCAGTGAATCTATCACCAAGGGAGGGGGAAGTTAATTTCCCAGCTTCTTGAACTTCAACAGAAAGGAAGTATGGTATGTAACATACGTTGCGCTTTGCACTTTCTTTCCTAGCTGCTGTGTGGTTCAGATACTGGTAAACTACTTGCAAAATAGAAGTAAGTAAGTGCATTTCACTGTTTTCAGCACCCTGGAGTTCATCGACTTATGTAATAATAAGTAAGCTGATTTAATGTGCACAGCTCAGCTTTTTCTTTCTTTGGTGGTGTGAAAGGAAGACATAATTAGTACAGGTATTTTGGTACACGAACCCTCTAGCTAAAGGACAGACGCATATGAAAGTAAACATAACCAGAAAGAAAAATTACAAAGCCATTGTATTCCCCTTCCAGTCAGAAGTGATGTTAAAAAGGTATCTTTTTAGTCAGTGGGGATAAAGTATCAATTTGAGGCTCCAGAAACAGGATATTATGAAAAGTATTATATATGAAAATTAGAGATAGAAAAGACAGATTAGATCAGGGATTCTCAACGTTTTTCTTTCTGAGGCTCCCCCAACATGCTATAAGAACTCCACAGCCCACCTGTGCCACAACAACTCGTTTTCTGCATATAAAAGTCAGGACTGGCATTAGGGGATAGCAAGCACTGCAACTACCTGGGGCATGCAGGAAGGTAGGTTGCTCAGGCTTTGACTTCAGTCTCAGGTAAAAGAAAGGGCTCAGATCCCCATGTTTCAGCCCCATGCAGTGGGACTTCAGCTTTCTGCCCTGGGGCCCAGGGAGTCTAACACTGGCCCTGCTTGGTGAATCCTCTGAAATCTGCTCCCCCCAGGGGTCCCCAGACCTCTGGTTGAGAACAGCTGCATTATATGATCTTGTCTAGCACCTATAAGGGTAGAACATTCCCCTGACAAAAGGTGTATCAGATAGTAAATATAGCATTTCTCTCATATATGCTACCTATTTTTTGCAAGCCTTTGGTACCTTCAACAAAAAACATTTTTTATTTCACGGACTACTTTATTCTAAGGGTATGTCTACACTACGAAATTAGGTCTATTTTATAGAATTCGATTTTTTAGAATTCGATTTTATACAGTCTATTGCGTATGTCCACAGTAAGTGTATTAAGCTGGTGGAGTGCGTCCTCACTAGCATCGACTTACAGAGCAGTGCACTATGGGTATCTATCCCAGTTCCCACCGTCTCCGCTGCTCATTGGAATTCTAGGTTAAGCTCCCAATACCTGATGGGGGCAAAAACTTTGTCGCGGCTGGTTTTGGGTACATGTCATCAGTCCCCTCCCCGCCACCTTCCATGAAAGCAACGGCAGATAATTGTTTTGTGCCTTTTTTCCGGGGTCCTGTCTGACGGACCCGCTCAACCCGCTGCCTGCCTGGATAATTGGAACCCCAGGCAGACAGTGGGCTGAGCGCTGCCGGCAGTCTGGGGCTCCATCTGCCGGCTCCTGCCAGCCGGGATCCCGCTCAGCCTCGTTCAGCTGGCAGGCCTTGGTTAGGTCTACCAGGGATGCCTGGACAGACATGGCTATCCTTCCATTCGGTGCTCTAAGAGGAGTGAGTCCAGGTCATTTTCTTCTTTAAGTTTCGTCTCATGGAGATTCAGTCCTGCCTGGAATATCATGCAAGCTGGAGGCTTCTGCCTCAGGCTGCTCTCCCAGCTGGCAGTACCGCATGGTCGCACCTACCCCAGCCTGCCCCTTGCTCCCGTGGCTCATGAAGCCTGGCCAGTAGTAAGGAGCAGTTCAACTTGTGGAATGACAAATCCAGAACGAAGGATTGCACTCTGTGGGCCATGTTAAGATTATTTCAGAGTCTTAGATAGCATTTAGTCCCTATAAAAGGTTTCATAAAAATTCCCCCCCACCCCTAACAAAAATATTAATTTATCAGAGCAGCTGATAGGGTAAGGAACCCAGGACTATAACTTAGAGAGAGCTTCCATATTATTTAACTCATAATTGACTGAATTCAAAGTAAAATTTCACAGTACGATCTGTTCTAAGGCTAAAAATGCAGGAGGGGAGTCAGAAAAAGGAACAGTGACCCGTTTCTGCCCAGTTTCAAACCGGGAATGTTTCGCGTGTTAGGCGAATGTGATAACCACTACACTATGGGGCTTCTCTTTTTTTGCCACAGACTTTGCCAAATGCACAGGAACGTTTTCTCCAGAAAGTTACCTAATACCATGTCTATATCTATGGCCTTCCTGCTCACAAAGCGGTTATGCCCCCGCCCAAGGCTGACACAACACGTTGTGCATGTGACACAGCAATCTGGCTCGGGCAGGATGACTAGTGAGGCATGATACTTTTGCTGTTAAGCAAACACAGCAATTCTTTCCTGGCCTCTGCCACTGGATGCCTCCATGCATTACGCTGTGCCCTACCAGTGCGGAAGGACTGCATGAGCTCCGAAAACATGTTCTGGCGAGTGCATTTTTTTCACCTTCTAATCTGCGATAACCTCAGGGACGGAGATGAAAGGGGAGCGTAGAAACATTCTGGGGGAACTGCATGGTCACCTGTGCTGCTGAGTTTGCCACGCTGGCCAAACAGGAAATTAAATTCAAAAGTTCCCGGGGCTTTTCTTGTGTACCTGGCCAGTGCATCTGAGTTCAAAATACTGTCGAGCGGTCAAAATGGAACACTCTGGGATAGCTCCTGCAGGCCAATACCGTCGAACTGCATCCACATTATCCCAAATCAGACCCGGTGATGTTGATTTCAGTGCTAATCCCCTCGTTGGGGAGGAGTACAGAAATCAATTTTAAGAGCCCTTTAAGTTGACAAAAATGGCTTGGTCGTGTGGACGGGTGCAGGGTTAAATCAATCTAATGCTGCTAAATTCGACCTAAACTCGTAATATAGACCAGGGCTAAGACTTTAAGAGACCATACTGAACAAGTAGTTTGGTCCCAGCATCTGGGCAGTGCCTTTGCACTGTTTCCATCCCAAGCCACTACAATGCTTCTTTACTCCAAAATCAGCCTGGCTCTAGTGGAGCTATGCTTACTGAGTTTCCACTGATAGTTATTGCCTCTGAAGCCATAAAGAGAAGTTTTGCACACAAAAGGGGCTCAGCAGAAAAGATAATACTGCCTCAGCTGTATTACCTTTTCAGCAGACTCTGCTGGCACACAGCCCAGTGTGAGGAATTTGGATAGCATGTCTGTTTGTCTATCTTCCCCACTGGTTATTCCATCCAGAGGTGGCTGCTCATGCCTTCCCCACAGGGATCTGAGAACAGGCATAGGGGACAATAATATGGATATAAGTGAAGGGCAAGCACTTTTTTTTTTTTTTTTAAACAAAATAAACATCATGAGAAGACAGAAACAAACCATGACTGGAAATGTTACACATTCTCTTTGTGACATTACAACATACCTTGTCTAAGTCATGGCTGATCATTTTGACATCAAGTAACGATTTGATGGTTTTTGTAAGTTCCTTCTCATTCATCTGTGTGCTATCTTGAAGCTCTTTATAACTGACAGTTTCACTGTTGTTGAAGGCAAGCAGTACTGCCATTTGGTATGTTGTGACCATGGCTACATAAGGTTTACACAAATAGTTCATTTTTACTTCACCTGTAGTAGTAGTAATAAAAACAACAGTTTCATAAACTGGTATAATAAGTTCACAATTGTGTTGCAAAATCATACAAGATTTGATTATTAAAAGGTGTATGTCCAGTCCTCGACACACAGGGAGAGGTGCCCCTCCATGGCCCAGCCCAGCTGGAGCTGTAGTGGCCAGGGAGAGGCGTCTCTCAGCTGGCCCCAAGCTGCTGCGGTGAGAGAGGGCTGGAGTGAGTCCTCTCTCCCCACTGCAACCCCGGGGCAGTCTGTAGCACAACCTCTTCATCTCCCGCCCCACCCTAGAGCCATCACTCCCGCACCTCAATCCTCTGCCTCAGCCCTGAGCTCCCTCCCGCATCCCGAACTCCTCACTCAACCCCCCCCACACCTGAACCCTCTGCCCCAGCCCTGAGCCCCATCCCACACTCCGAACCCCTTGGCCTCACATCACTTCCATATTGGTGCACGTAACAAAATTAATTCCGCACATGGATGTAAAAAATTAGAGAGAACACTGCTAATAAGCATAATTTTTTTTTTTTTTTTTTTTTAACGGCTTCCTCCTAGTTGCGAATCACAGAGCTGAACCTCATGCAACAGGCAAAGGAAGCCAATTTATTACTAAATTTTTTTTTAAATGGTAGTTGGCAATTTAACTTAAACGGGTCTCACTTAAAACGTGTGTACTCATGTTAAGCAAAAAGGCCACCCAAGTAGTATAGAGCACTTAGCTGGTTGAAGGTCAGCTCATTGGTTAATAACGCAGAAGTTCTCCCATGGTCTTTCAAAGCCTACAATGTACATCAACTTTTTTAAAACCAATAATTGGCTGTAATTAATTATATGCATAAAATGGAGATCATAAAAGATTAATTAAGAAATGCTGCTTGAGATAAGGGCAAAACCATGTTAATATACCTATGAATGTAAAAAATGGCCAAATTATAAAAAACTTTGTTCCAAATTAGAAAGGAGCTTAGGTAAATGTAGAACAGAAAATTATTTATTGCCTGTTACGTGAAGCATGTGCTATTTTGTAAGTTTTCAATACACCAGAAATATGCATTTATTTTACCTGTACAAAGATAATGTAACCAAGTAAGCTTCCTCCCACTGAAGTGTTGACTGTAAAATAATTCAAACTGTAAAACAAAAGTCATCTTCAGTTAAATCACTTATAACTATTTATAGCCTTAATAATTCATTGTCACATTACTACTATAGTTAGTAGAAAAGAAATACTAACTTAATATTCAGCATTTTGTACCTACACATTTAAAAATACTACACAGTATTTCTTCATATATTTACAAGGTGTAAGTTGAAAAATTTGAGCTTTTAGTTTTGACTAAGATGTCTTAGCCAAACATGTTTAAATCTACATATTATATTTCGAAACCTAAGACTTTAGAGACTGAATGTGTCAGAGATGACACTAAGAAATCAATATATGAATTATCAATGCTGTAGCTCAGTATTGTTCAAATCTAAGTGCTGTCAATATTGATCTCAAAGGAATAATTGATAAAATTTTTATAACAATTATAATATTTACTATTATAGTATTAATTAGGGTATTAAAATTGCATTACTACTATTACTGTTGTTACATTGTCACTTCTATCATCATATGCACAGTACAGTTTTATTTGTAACCTTTCCTTTGATGCAATCATAATCCTTTATACACTAATTTTGATTCACTGTTTCAATCAAATTAGAAAACCCACTTCATCTGTTTTGATATAATTTAGCTAGAGCTAGATGTTTTGATGGATGTTACTATTAAAGCGAATCATATATAATGATTACATATTATGATACATACATATTATTTATGGTGCTGCACAAATATGGAAACAATCTACATTAACATCTCTCAGAATAACTTGCATCAATAAAGAAACGTAAAAGATAATTATTTTACATTAAATGTATTCTAATTTCAGAAATTTATTGTACATGACAAATATGTACCCATTTTTATGTTACCTATTTCCTCCACACATATTTATGTTAATAAATTAAAGGAAGTGGGTGCTTAAAGAAGAGTTCTTGTTAGAAAGACCTCAAAAAGCAGGTTTTATTTAATTCCCCAACATCGGGGTGATGACTTCTCAGAGCATAGCCCATGACAGCCAGAGATTACAGAAGAATAAAAGCTCAGAAGAACAATTATTTTCTCTTAATGAGTTCTTTGAAGCTGTTTTGAGCTAGATCTAAAGAGATTTTGTATCCTCCTAAAGCAAGCACAATTAGTTGTAAGTTCCTACTGACTAAATAAAATCAAAACAAAAATGTACCATATTTTGATTAACACAACTCTAAATGGCACAATAAAGTCAGAAATACAAGTAAAAGCTGTAGCTAACATTTAATTCTGCATATCCGCAAGGAAAAAAAAAAAGAGGACCAAGTCTAGAAGCAACATTGCCATCAGATAATCCCCTCATTATTATTCACAACAGGGGTCCAACAAGCCACAGAGATATATGTCCCTTAAAAAGCAAACAGTGACCTTCAAAAGCATCAAAGGTGGATTGAATTTCCCTTTACTGTTGCATTGGCCAGCCTGTGTGGATCACTTTAGTATTGTTTCACTTTTCAAACAGTTGAAAAATAAATTTCAACATCACAGTGAGAGTTAAACTAAGTCCCAAAATTAATTTTCAAAGCACAGGAATGCTACAATTTTCCATATGAGGCATTAAAAAGAAAGAGCAAGATATGAGCACAGCCTGAATTTCTGAATAATTCTGTAACATAACTGAAGCCTACATACTCCTGAAGTAGGCACTTTTAAGAGTATTTGTATTAGGTTATCTGGACTAAATATGATTAACATGTTTAAGTTATGTAGACAACCCTGTCAAATGTTTTTAAACATGTAATAAAAAAAGAATTGGTTCTAACTCTTTTTAAATAGGTTACTTTTAAGTCCCCCCCCCCCCCCGCCCCAGGAAAGCAAAATAAACACTTAGCAATCCAGTTTCCTCTCTCCTTCACTACTTACATTTTATATCATTACATTTGCTGCTGTCCTGTTTTACTAGACATGTGCTTACTGTTGATGAGCCAACAAAGGCATTATGTAAGCAGATTAGCTCTTACCAAAAGTAAGGGCCTCATTTCTTTCTAGTAGGCTGACAAATTCAGCAGGACTAACCATCAACAACTGCAGATAATACAATCACACCCACTCCACCCCAGTTTTCAGATGTGTCTCTGTGGAAGCAAGGTTAAAGTGCAAATTCCACTACTATTTTGATGTTTATAGAGAGTAATATGATCTCAGGCCTGCCACAACTGAGTTATCAAGATCTAATTGCCAAGATTATTAAAAATGAGTAGTTACTGCGGAGGCTTCAATTTCTGGCTGCCCTCACTGAATTTTGAAGGTATCTGATTTTCATGAAGTGCTGAATACTCACCACTTGTAAAATAGTCTCCTTTTTAAGGGACATCAAACTAGACACCCAAAACCTGAAGCACTTAAAACCATTGGTCTCTTGAAAAACCTTTGAAGAATATTATTCAAAACAGTAATAATCTTGTTAATTTCTTCCTCCTTTATGTTTTTACATACATTTTAGTGCTTGTGAAAGGTGTCACATTGAGAGCTCTGGAAACTGATTTTTGGTGCGACTATTTTAAGACATTTCAATATAAATTTCTCACGCTCATATTATAGTCACACACAGAAAATATATACAATAAGACAAGAGGCCCAAGGGCATAAAGATGTTCATTTAGAAATGAACAAAATGAAGGTTTCCTCTTTTTCTTTTAAAAAAAGTCCTTAATAGTATCTTCCCAGTATTATGGGACAATTTTGTTCCTCATCTGTAAATTGGTCTTCACTTTATTTTACACATACATATATATATTTTACACATACATACACACACACACAATTTGCCAATTCTGGCATTGCTGGGAAGTCTTGAGCATGGCTCTTGTAACTGAGGTGGCTCTCTAGAAGATTCTTGGAATCCAGTTCCCAGTCTAAATAGGCAGTGGTTACTTCATAATACCAGTAGATTCTTCTAAAGCTTAAGCATCCACATCTAAAAGTAATTTCCTATCAACAACAAACAGTAATTTTGAGAAGGGAATAAAGGATTGGTGGATTGTTATATATGAGAAAACCAATTTACAGGTAAGGAACAAATTGTTCCATTTCTCACACCATATGCAATCCACCAATCCTGGCACTGCTGGGAATTAGTAAATTGTAAAGAAGAGAACAAAGGGAGGGATCTAGGAAGGAAATGAAATGATATGAAAAACTAAACTAAATTCACGGGGAGTACACATTGCAGAGTGGTTCACAGGATCTTTTTGTACGGAATGGACGGCAGGAGAGGTTCCTTAACAGATTTATCTTCAAGTTCATTTCTTCTGTGGGCTAAAGGTAATTGTAACAAGAAAAGTTAGTTTGATACTCTGGATAAAGTTAGCAATTTCCCAAAAGCTCAAACAGAAGTTGCAGCAAGGCTTGCAAAACAGACTGAGTTTCCAACTGTGTATGGGAAAGCACAAAGGTAGTTCGATCCTTTAGACTGCATGAAGAAATCTAGAAATACAGGGGTGAGAATTCAGTAGATCTTCCCTTAGAGATCCTCCAAGCTCCTAGTGCCACCGTCTAAACCTGAAATTTTGCTGGAACCTTTCCTCAAAACCAGATAAACATACAGGCAGTCCCTTGACTGAGCCTTTGTTACAGCTGATGCCAGGCTTCAGTTATGGATCACATACGTTGGTAAGTTTTAGTTCTAATATTTTATCTACTTTCAGGATCTGCCCAGCAAAAGTCCAGAAGTCTCAGCTTCTCGTTTCTCAGCTGAAAGGGACAAGAAGCTCAGGTTCGGGAGTTTGGTTGGACTCCATGGTCAGGATGTTCTTTGGCTATGGGAAGAATATAAGGAGGTTCCAGGGACTTCTCCTTGAGACAGGCCAACAAAAGACAATTTTGCCTTGGGTCATTTTGGCCCAGTCTGACTTCTCTGTCATTATTAAACATCATTGCCAAGAGGAGAAACGTATAGGAGAGCATGCTTGACAACTTTAAGGAAAAGATGTCTATTTTCCATGTTGCCTTCTCCCAGTGCCTGAAGCAGTACACATTAGAACTGCTATTATAAGATGCAAATAAAGTATATTTTTGGGAAGTTCCAGAGCTCTAAGATCTTGAAGAAAACCTGCCTGCCTGTTCATCAATTAGTCCAGAGACACTTCCACACATAGTTCATCTTCCTTTAGGCCTATGTCAGAACCCTCATGAAGCACCTTTCTTCAGAAGCTGAATGCCTTTGTCTGACAGTGAAGGTAATGGGTGTCTAATTACAGCACTTCACAAGGACCATTCTGATTCCCAGTGAAAAACAAATTTCTTCAGGATGAACCTAGTGGCCCAGAATTCCAGGCAGCTGATACCGTACGGAACTTCCTTCTTGCACATGGTACTTGAGGAAGCCCAGGTGAATAACCCAGCCCCTCTCAGCTTGCATTCATGAAGATCATGATTACATCAGAAACAGACTTCCCTTAGTGCAAGCTCTTGGGAGAAGAGTCCACCGTCTGAGGAAATGAATTACTTGTGCTGGAATGGTGGTATGCAGGTATATGGTCTCGCCTTAGTCCCATACCAAAACAAAGCCTGGAGAGGGGGAGAATTAAGGATGGGTTGAAAGGATACCAGAATGCATAGAAGATATAGAATCTAACAAATGGTTATGACCAGGTTGGACTGAACCCTTTAGTTTGTGGGACCTGTGATCTATGAGAACCACCTGGTTGATATGAACGTGAGGTTGAGTGCTTAGGAGGATCATGTCTCATAAGAGAGCTCTTATAGTGCACCATAAACCCATGGTCTGAAAGAAGAGAGAGCACTTGTCCATAAGTATGCTGGAAGAAACGAGATCTCACAAGCAGGTTGTTCAAGCTATGGAAAACAAGAAATTTCCCCCCCACACTGAAGTTGGCACCATTATCAATAGGATTTTTTAGAAGATTTTTAGAGCTAAGAAAAGATCAAAGGACAGAACAATGTACTAATAATATCAGTTTATCAGTAGCAAAACAAATGAACGTGGAATGAGCCATATAGACTGGAGTAAGGAGGTAAACTTTAACGTATCCCGTGAGAAGCTGAAATGAATCTAGTCAGAAGCAGACAAGTTCAATGATATAGCCCTTTGACAATCTCAAAGCACTGGTCCTGATTTTCATCTAGGCCAGTAAAAAACAAAACAGTTACTGACCTTTTGTAACTGTTCTTCAAGTTGTGTTGCACATGTCCATTCCAATGTAGGCGCGTGCACACCCTGACACAGTTACCACCAAGGAAAAAAAATTCTGGCACCTGTTAGGTCAGCTCTAGCGCCCGCTGGAGCCGTGTGCTCATAGCACCGGTACAAAGGGCCCTGCTGAGCCGGCGCCCTTCAGTTGCTTTTTCCCCCAATCACTCCAAGACAGGAGATGGTAGGTGGGCCTTGGAATGAACACGTGCAACACATCTTGAAGAACAACAATTACAAAAGGTCAGTAACTGTTTTCGAGTGCTTGCACATGTCCATTCCAGCGTAGATGACTCACAGGCAGGTGCACTGGAGGTGGGCTCAGAGCTTAAGGACAAGTAGACTGCAAAACTGTGACACCAAAGTAGGCCTCATCTCTGGCTTCTTGAGTGATGGCACAGTGTGCTGAGAACGTGTGCACTGAGGACCAGACCCCAGCCCTGCAGATATGCTGAATAGAAACTTGATCCAGGAAAGTAACTGAAGAGGCCCAAGACCTTGTGGAATGAGCGGTCAGGTTTGGCAGAGGGGGAGCCCCCACGAGGTCATAACATGCCTGGATACATGACGTGATCCAAGAGAAAATCCTCTGACCAGAGAGGGGAGTCCTTTCATTCTCTCTGCTACAGCTATGAAGAACTGCAGTGATCTGCAGAACAGTTTGGTTCTCTGAATATAAAATACCAGAGCTTGTCTAACATCCAAGAAATGGAGATGTTCCTCCCTATCTGCACGCAGCTAAAGATAGAAAACTGGTAGGAAAATTGGCTGGTTGCAGTGAAATTGAGAAAACACTTTCGGGAGGAACTTTGGATGCAGGCATAGCTTCACTTTATATTTGAAGAAAACTGTATATAGGCGGCCAAGCCCTCACCTCGGACCCCTGATCTCTGAAACTCTCCTGGCTGACGTAATGGCCACCAAAAAGGCCACCTTCCAAGCGAAGTGCAACAGTGAGCATGTTGCTACTGGCTCAAAGGGCAGGCTCGTCGGTTTTGACAAGACAAGGTCTAGGTCCCCGGGCGGGCGGGGAGGAATATCAGCTCCTTTATCTGAGGGAACACCCTCTCCATCCTTTTGAGAAAACAAATTACCATCTTGTGAAAGACAACTGACCTACTGCTGACCTTCAGATGAAAGGCTGAATTAGCTGCCATGTGGACCTTGACTGAAGAAAAAGCTAGGGCTTGCTGCTTCAAAAGTAGGAGATATTCCAGAACAAGCTGCAATGAGGACTGCACAGGTAGAACACCAGGCTTGGAAGACCAGATGGAGAATCATTTCCACTTCGCCAGGTATGTCGCTCTAGTGGAAGTTTTTCTGCTGCCCAGTAGGACTTTACGAACCTGTTCTGAGCAAGCCTGGTCTTCGGGGTTCAGCCATGAAGGTTCCAGGCCATCCATGAAGAGAGATGAGGTTCAGATGGAGCAGCTGGCCATGGTCCTGTGTGATTAAGTCTTGGTGAAGTGGGAGCTGGATTGGGACTTTCACTGAAAGGTTTACGCGGGCAGTGAACTTCCGTGCTCTCTGGGCCATAAAGATGATTCATGTTTGGTCCTGCATGATCTTTGAAAGAACCTTGTGAATTAACACTGGGGGACAGAGAGGGAAAGCATAAAACAGGTAAGTCGTCCATGCTAACAGGAAGGCATCTGTAAGAGACCCACGGCTGGGTCCCCTCAGGGAGCAGAACTGCTGGCATTTCCTGATGTCACGGGGTGCAAACATGCGTATATGGGAACTACCCCAATTTTGGAAGATGTCCATTGCAATATCCGGGAGAAGAGACCACTCATAGTTAGGGGAGAAGGACCTGCTGAGGCGATCTGAGAGCTGGTTCTGTGCACCTGGTAGTGAGATGATCGGATGAGCCTGAAGGCAGCTTATCAAAATTAACAAGGGGTTCTCCTGAAGCAGTGCCTTTGCCTGCAAAGAGTCAAGAACTACCCCGATGAACTCTATTCTTTTGATGGGGATAAAAATAGACTTCTGGTCATTTATTAATAGCCCCAAAGCCGGGAAGGTCGATTATATAAGATCGATGTTGGGCTCCCCCTGAGTTCTGGCCCGACCCTTGATCAGCCAATCGTCAAGATACGGGAAAATGTCAACTCCCCTTCTTCTGAAAAAAGACACTACTACTGCAATACACTTGGTGAAGACCCACAGGGGAGCTGATAGGCCAAATGGCAGAACCATGAATTGCTAATGGGTCTGGTTTAAAACAAATCTTAGAAAGCTTCTGTGTCCTTGGAAAATTGATATGTGGAAGTGTGTGTCTTTCAAATTGAGGGTGGTATAACAGTCCCCTGGATCCAGCGAAGGGATGATGGAGGCCAAGGAGACCATGCAGAACTTCAGCTTCTTGAGATAGTAGTTGAGCTGTCACAGAGTTAGGATCAGTCTGAGACGCCTCCAGTCGGCCCCTCCCCAGCTTTTGGGATCAGGAAGTAGCGGGAATAGACTCCCTTTCCTCTTAGCTGATGCAGAAACTCTTTCACGGCCCCCATCCGAAGAAGGCATTGGACTTCTTGATCCAATAGTTGCATGTGAGAAGAGTCTCTGGAGAGGGGCGGGGAGGGTGGGGTTGACAAAAATTGGAAGGTATACCCAAATTCTTCTGTATTTAGGACCCAGAGGTCCAAGGTAATGTGGTTCCAGGTGCTCAGGAAATGGGACAGACTGTTGGGAAAAATAGAAGTAACTGGATCCTGAAGTGAAGGGTGCTTCAAAGGGACAGACTGCAATGTCATGAATGCCTTGTTCTTTTTCCTTCTCTGGAGGTGTCTGGATAGTTGAGAGAAGAAATGCCCACACCGCTGGGGCCTATAATGTCTTCTAGATGCTGCAGGTGAATACAGGCCCAGGGATTTCAAAATTTTCTTATAGTCGTAAGAGCTATAAAGCATCTGCAAATTAGTATCTGTTTGCTTCAAACGGAAGGTCCTGGAGCCTCTGCTGCACTTCCTGAGGAAACCCAGAAGATTGTAACCATGAGCTCCTGTGCACGGTGATAGCCGTGGCCGTTGATCTGGCAGCAGAATAGGCGGCGTCCAAGGCTGCCTGCAGGGAGGCCCGGGACATTGTCTTCTCTTCTTCTACAAGGGAAGAGAACTCTTGCCTGGCACCCTAGGGAACCCATGTCCTTAAATTTTTGCACTACTTCCCAAGTGTTAAACATAGAGACCTAGCAAGGCTTGCTGGTTCACTATGCAGAGCTGCACTCCCCCTGTGGAGCAGGCTTTCCTGCCAAACAAGTCCAGCTTTTTGGGACCCTGTGTCCTGCTTGACCTTGATGGTCCCTATCATTAGCAGCTACCACCACTAAGGACCGAGGGGAAGGGGGAGAGAATAGGGATTTGCAGCCCTTAGCAGGCACAAAATATTTTCGCTCCACCCATTTAGCTGTTGGCGGGAGAGAGGTGGCGATCTGCCAGAGAGCCCTAACGGGTTCCATGATTGCCTCATTAAGGGGACGAGGCACTCCGGAGGGGCCTACCACTGCCAAAATGTCCAGAAGGCCATGTGTGGTCTCTATCACCACCTCCACCTGGATGCTCAAATTCAGGGCCACCTGCTTTAGTAAGTCCTGGTGGGCCTTGCAGTCATCCTGGGGTGGGGATACCCTAGTAGCCACCAGCGCCTCATCTGAGGAAGAAGAAGAGGCGGCGGGTAAGGACTTTGCTCTTTCCTCTGTGTCAGCAGTGACCTGAGGGACACGCTCCAGCAGCTTGGTACCAGGCTCAGTACTGGGCTCAACAGCAGAGTCCAGGTCTGGTGTCTTGCAGCATGGAATCAGAGGCACTCTATCCTTTAAGGTTACCGAATAAGAATGCCTTGAGATGGTGCCCTGGCCTGGCTGAAACCCCCATAGGTTCCAAAAAGGCTACTGCATCGGTGCCTGTCCCCATTATCCACATGTTCGGAGGCAACACTGCACTAGATGTCCCAGTAGCATGGGCGGTCCCAGCAGTGGGAAAAATAGGACCTCAGCACCGACACTGATGAAGAAGATGAGGGGACCATGGAAGTGCCGATCCATCCGGTGCCAGCGAGCAGTTCTGTGGGGACACCTTGGGTGAGGCAATTAGAGGGGGTTTACCCCTGGAGAGTGGTCTCAGTGCCATTTGGAGGCTGGGGGAGGGCTCTTTGCCACTCAACAACACTGAGTCCTGGATGTCAGGGGATCCTGGTACTGGCAGCATGAGTAAGTCCCTAGCTGCCGCATACGCCTCCAGAGTGGACAATACAGCAAACTGTCTGCTACGCTGTCTGCTGGAGGTGCATCCCTCGACAGGGTATGTGGAGCCGGAGTCGGTGCCAATGCTGATGGTTGGGGCTGCAGCAGCGCCAGAGAGGGAGATTGGCATGATATGAGTCTCACACTATTCCTGTCCCCTTGCCTGCTCCCTTTCGGTATTAGGGAACAACTTCTGTCTCAGTGCTTGTGGTGCCTCTTCCTGGGCAAGGAGGAGCAGTGCCGAGAGACTATATTGGTGGGAGACGCACTCCACACCAACGCAGAGGTACTCGGTGCAGAGTCTGATTGTGGCTCCGATGCTGGCCTCAGGGCTGCCTTCATCAGGAGGACCTTCAGTTTCGCTGCCTGGTCTTTTGGGGGGCAGGGCTTCAACTCCCTGCAGACCTGACAGCGATCCTTCCTGTGAGCTTCCCCTAAATACTTTCGGCAACTTGAGTGCAGGTCGTTCAATGGCATCAACTTGCTACAAGAAGAGCAGGGCTTAAAGCCTAGTGACCAAGGGAGGCATACCTTGCCACCAGGGAGTGGACAAGCCTCTTCTATACATCTAGAGGTGTTCGGTTACAAAAGATTACTAAAATTACTTTCAAACTAATATATACACATGCAACGAATGAGAGGAAACCAGTGGAAAAGATTGCCAAAGCAACGAGGGAAGTTCCAGCAACCGTTAAGGGTGGTAAGAAGGAACTGAAGGGCGTAAGCTCAGCAAGGCCTCTTACACCTGGTGCCATTGGTGCACAGTATCAGGGGATGCTAGAGCCAACCTGATGAATACCACTAAGGGAAAAATATTCCAGCAACTGTGCTCAGGGCACACATACCCCTTCATTGAAATGGACACGTGCAAGCACTCGAAAAACATAGGTTTAGTCTCTCCTTGAAGGACAGAAGTGGGGTGTGGCCCAACCACTCTTCATTGTTGCTTGACAGAAGCATAGGGTTTGAAAGCCTGCACTTCTGGAAAGAGCATCTAGAATAGTAACCTCTGGGTCTGCTCTGAAAAGAGAGAAAAGATACTTTGAGTGAAAGGCAGAGTATCTGTACTGTCTAAATCTGGTTCTTTGATTTTTCCCTTGTTCACCCAAGGAAACTCAAGCTCATTCAGCTCTGAGGATTCCTCAGTGGTGATGTCTAGGATCTCCTTCAAAGAATACACCACCTGTGAAGTGAGCCTGAATCATGGTCAGTTGAAATACTGTTTATATGTGGAGCACAGCACAGAACTCAAATAGCATATATCATCACAGAGACCTTTAACAAACATTTTACCTTCCTAGTATGGTTTCTACATTTTACTGAAGGCTTTTAGGTAAGACAGTGAGGGTCTAGAAGTAACCAGACAGATCAAAGCCACAATATGGGCTGTAGAACAGGAATCCTAATTCCTTGAAAATGGATTCAAGCTTTCAATATCAAAGTTCTCGACGGGTGGGCAACATGCTTTAGGTAGCTTCCCTATTGGCTTTATTTTCAGAGGCCCAGGGAAACAGAGAAAAAAGAAAATCTGGAGAGCTTCTATTTTCAAGCCTTTAATGACAAGCCACCAACTAAGGTAAGGTGCTCAGTTCAGACTAACGTACTGTCCATATCTGAATCTAACTCACAAAAGCTTACAACTCTCTGAGGTTTCAGTCTTTCCCCCCCAGACATTTTTGCCTTTGAATCTCTGGAGAAGTGTGGTGCATACTAAAGGAGAAGGCCCTTGAAAACCCAGAGGAACAGTGTCCAGAAATTAAAAAGAATTCTTGCAGGATCTTATATTGGAGAGTCCTGGGAAATAGGGAGAAACATTGCCTTTGCCCAAAAACATAACTAAGGTAGTTATTAATTCATATATCCAATTCCTGTCAGTGTACTATCTGAGGAGCATGCGGACTCAAGAACCTGGAGCACAATAAAAATTCTTGGGAAGAGGAAAAGAACAGCCATGCTAAAAGGGAGCGGACAGAAGCCCAAGGCAATGAAGAAGGGATCAGACGATTATTTTAAAAGAGAATCAAAAAGGAAGGAATTCCAGAAGTGGAGTAGGGACTACTTGACTCCTCCTCAGTCTTGCCCTCACTGGACATCTTTGGAATCATTGCTGAGTGGGGGCGTTGCTAGTTTAGCAAGCTGAGGCATAGCTGTTGACAGCATAGGAAAAAGGAGCATTATGTGTGTGCAAGTGGTGAAGGAGTAGACTGGCAAAGCTGCTTTCACTGGCTAACAGTGGAGACCTTTTGTGGGTGAGTATGTCTGTTGGTGGGTCTTAAGGCCAGTGAGGGAAGAAAGACACCAAAGGAAGAGCATAAAAATGTTCCCATTTAATAACAGTAGTAAAAGGGGCCTCCTAATAGGTCTGAGGGAGAAAGCTGTTGCAGAAGCCGTGAAACTAGGAGCATGTTGAGGAGCCACCTTCTAATAAAAGGCTGTATATTCACCTCCAAGAATCCTCTAGAGAACTGCATCAGTGATAACAGCCACGGGGTGGGACTTCCCAGCAGTGCCAGGATTCGTGGAATGAGTGTATGAGAATATTTTCTTGTTTGATGTACTACAAGATTTAATATTGCTTAATACACTAAAGTTGAAATTGGAATATTTCATTAAAACACTTTAAACACTATTATTGAGTAGCAAAAAGACACTTTACAGCAAATATAGATGTTTTCCATTAGACATCAATTTAAGATTATATCCTGAAAGTGTACATGTACACTTCTATACAATTCAGTACATCTGATAACATCAAAATATTTTTCATTCCTATATGCTTTCTTTCCAATGCGCTTCACAACCTACATACATGTTGACAGAGGTCAGCATAGATATTTTGTATATTTTAAATATATACAGGGTACGTATAATTATAATTTAGAATACAAGAATGTAATAAAAACACAGGGCCTCTGAAATGGTGCCACTTCTAGGACGGAGGGCAAAAAGCAATCATACAGCATTCTGAATGCCAATGGGGTGGATGGAGATTTTTGGACAAAGGCAAGGAGCACAGGGCAAACCTATACTGTTCTGAAAAGTTAAAGAAGAGCTTTCATGCAGAACAGTCAGAATCTTGGTTTTCAAGGGCTCCTCTGAATCACAGGACAAGATACTTATGTGTGCTGTTAAGAGTTTACATTAGAAAAGATCATCTTTTCCCCTTGAATATAAGAAATCAGCATTTGAGCTCAGAGGCATGTACCTATAAATTTCAATTATTTGAAGAGCTAGAAGGGCACAGCTAAAATTTGAAAACTTGGAATTTCAAAAGATCAGAATCCATCTGGGGAACCCATTCACATTTCAGATAACTGAAGCTTGGACAACTGTGATTTATGTATACACCTGACAGACACAGTGGCCTCACAATAACAATTATCAGATTTTTGTTTGTGATTGTTTGAGATTTTATATTAATTTTGCTACAAATTTGCAAGGAACTACTAACCTACCATCTGCACACTTTTTTCCAGTTCCTGAGGAATTGCAAATGTTGATGAAGAAGCCTGAGTTAGAGGCCATGCACCAGCCTGGGGGGGAGGGGGCGGGAGAGAAAAAAAATTAGCATTCCAACATGTTACAATGAGCTCCAAGGAGCATATACACTAAATAAAATCTTCCTCTTAAGAACTGGTCCTATAGTTCAAGTCAAGTTATAAGACATACGAGTTAGAAAAGGAGTTGTATGACTCACTAAAATGCATACTGTTGTGAGGCCTTTGCTCTAGGTAAGAAAACGTTTAAGGCCTTTGTTTCCATCTTACCATTATGCAGTGTAGAGGGTAGACGATCTTCCAAAAAAGCTAGGAATAATAGCCTGTTTTATATCATCAGGATTGTTAAACAGTGATATCAAATTTATAAGTTGTCAATTTCAGTCTGAGAAATATTCATATCAGTTAGATTTTAGAAAATTATTTTTGTTAATGGAAATACAAGAATAGCAATACAACTGAATAGCAATAATTTATTCACTAGTACCTGTAGAACATATATCTGAAAACTAATTCCCAAATCTATAATGGCATCCTGGTTTTTGATAAAGTTGTTGAATTTATTGTTGAGATCAGCGCTAACGCTCATGTCTGTATACATTCGATGGAGCTTGCTGGTAAACTCATAACCACAGGCTTGCTGTAATGAAACATTTAAATACATTTCATAGGTAAGGTAATTCTTAATATATTAGACACATTTATTTTAAAAAATTAAATTATGAATACATTCACAAAACAGTACTGATTTACAGATTTCTATATTGCTAATGCACTGTCATCTACAGCCAATATTGCCTTCATATATAAAATTATATAACCTGTCTTAAGAGGGTTGCTTTTCTACACAACTTATTTCTAAAAATGGTCCATGCCCAACACTAACTTACAAAACTGAAAATTTCGAACAGACTGCCTTAGTTTTGCTCACTGACTGGTACTACTATTATGGAAATATGGGTCAAGTGGCACATTTTATACAACTACCCAAAATAAGGAACTACTTTTAATATTTGGGGTTTTCTGGGTAATGGGTTTTTTGTGTATTAATACATGAATTCAGAACAGATGACGCTGCAATTTTTCATATCACCTACTGGCAACAGCAGCTACCAATTGCTAAATTAATTTTGGCACCCTCTACTGACCCCTCTTAGGCCTTGGCTACACTGGCGCTTTACAGCGCTGCAACTTTCTCGCTCAGAGGTGTGAAAAAACACACCCCTGAGCGCAGCAAGTTACAGTGCTGCAAAGCACCAGTGTAAACAGTGCCCCAGCGCTGGGAGTGTGGCTCCCAGAGCTGCAAACTAATCCCCACAGGGAGATGGAATACCTGCAGCGCTAGGAGAGCTCTCTCCCCGGGCTGGCGCCGCAACCACACTCGCACTTCAAAGTGCTGCCGCGGAAGCGCTCCCGCGGCAGCGCTTTCTCGAGTTTCGAGTGTAGCCAAGCCCTTAAACGAGACATGCTTCAACAGTTATTACTGCTATTTATTTTATTTTGAAAGAATAGTTCGTATTACCTTTAGTTTATTAATCATGGCTTCTTCAGAGTCCATAGACATAGATAAACCATGAATTAATCGTTTTGCCAACATTCTGGCATAGAACTGTATGAAACAAAACAAAGTAAGCAAAATATTTTCTCAGCAGAAAGGATTTTTTTTTTAAAAAGAATGTGAACACAAACATCCAATGTAAAGCTGTTTAGATAAATTACATTTCTGGTTTAACATTCACTAAAAATTGGAGATTACCTTCTGGAAAACATCTTTGTCATCAATGTATTTGAAAACGGTAATGAAACTTGTAAGTTTATCTTCTACTTCATTCTCTGTCATTCCTTTGGCTGATTTCTTCAGCAAGTTGTCACAATACTTGGCCAGCTCAAGTAAAAAAACAAAAAGCAAAACAAAATCTACTTGTCAAGCTAGAGAACAACAGTATTTGAAAGTATTTGCAACTACTAAATACGGGTTAAAACGTGACTGACAGAGCTCAGATTACAAATGACACAAACAAGAGACAACAGGCCATATTTTGAAACAAAGGCATGTAAAATTGTGTGCTCAGAACATGCACATTTTGTGTGGGTTAAATAGGTTAAATGCCTATTTTTAAAAAAGATTTTTCAAGACGATTCAGTAAGTGAAAATTATTTTCATTTGGTGACCACCGTGTGTTAATAATGATTGGTTTGAGGGTTTGGGTTTTTGTTTTAAACTATTATAAATATTACAGCATGATAGTTGTTACTTACCAGCTCAGGCGCTTTGCAGATCGACTTGGGTTCCCTATAGTTTACTACTGATGTTAGAGCCTATGTAGAAATACACAATAAAGACAAATTTTAAGAAATACTTTAACTTTTGCTTTGGTGGTTTACAGGGAGGTATGAAGACACTGCAAGTTCTTCAGGGCAAAGACTATCCTAACAAAAGACAAACATAGAACAGAAGAATGGACAAGAAGAGGGAGATAATGATTGACATACATAATGCGAAACAGTATACGATGAGCAAATTGTAAGCGGTGATATTTATTAAGCAAGAGTGTGGAAGGACCAAGGCAAGGAGAAAATAGCACAGGTGAGCAAGTCAGCTATGGAAAGCAAAAGCAGTAAAGACTCCTGTGGCACCTTGCAGACTAACAAACGTATTGGAGCATGAGCTTTCGTGAGTGAATACCCACTTCGTCGGATGCATGTAGTGGAAATTTCCAGGGGCAGGTACATATATGCAAGCAAGAAGCAGGCTAGAGATAACGAGGTTAGTTCAATCAGGGAGGATGAGGCCCTCTTCTAGCACTTGAAATGTGAAAACTAAGGGAGGAGAAACTGCTTTTGTAGTTGTCTAGCCATTCACAGTCTTAGTTTAATCCTGAGCTGATGGTGTCAAATTTGCAGATGAACTAAGCTCAGCAGTTTCTCTTTGAAGTCTGGTCCTGAAGTTTTTTTTGCTGCAGGATGGCTACCTTTAAATCTGCTATTGTGTGTCCAGGGAGATTGAAGTGTTCTCCTACAGGTTTTTGTATATTGCCATTCCTAATATCTGATTTGTGTCCATTTATCCTTTTCTATAGTGACCGTCCAGTTTGGCCGATGTACATAGCAGAGGGGCATTGCTGGCATATGATGGCGTATATTACATTGGTGGACCTGCAGGTGAATGAACCAGTGATGGTGTGGCTGATCTGGTATGGAAAAGCAAGGTCACAGAATTGTTTTGATTAGGAATGCAAAGGAGGAGAGAGGATGCAAGGTGAAGAGGAAGAAAGATGTTCCAAAAGTAGAGAGCAGGATGAACAAACACGAGCATGGGAGAACACAAAGGGCGCAAGAAGATGAGAAATCAGAACAGTACATAATTTGGCCTGGGAGTACACAGTGGGGAGTGAAAAGATAGAGCAAATTAAATACAAGAAACAGCAGCAAAGCCTTAAGTCAGGAGCATATATTTGAACTTCAGGGGGACACTGTAGACTGTAAAAGTATCTCAGCATCTAAAGGACTATGGGGAGAAGCGGAAGAGGCAGATCTTTGAAACGTTATGGTAAAGATGAGATCTGGAGAGAGTCTGAATGTGAGGGAGAAGAAAAGGGAATTAATGATAACTCAGAATCAGGGCATAAGTGATGAGAAGAGTAAGGGAGTTGTCAACATTAGTATTCTGAACAGCGGTTCATATTTAAGTCTTATTGAAATAATTGCAACACAACTTGAGTATATGCAAAACCAAAAAATACCATACACTAGTTCCTGTGGAACTCACATACATTCAAGGATTTTTGGGTCACAAGTTATTTTCCAAAGAAATCAAGCAGAAGGGCTTCACTGAAGCTCCCTACTCCTGTGTTTTTTGTGTTTTCCAGGAGTTTGAAGTCCCCTCCCAACCCCCATAGGCTCCACATTGCTGAATCACATGTCGTCTTTGGAGGAAAGGGGTTACAGAGGCCTTCTCTGGAAGGAACCTTGTCTACACTCTGTATATGCAGATATGGGATTTTAAGCTTCAAAATTCAACAAACATTTAATTGACATATGATATAGGCAATATTTATCACCACAGATAACCATTAACTTTCTATATTACATTATGAAGCTTAAAGCCAAAACTCATCTGTACAGGAATAGGGTCAAACTTAGAACTCCTCTGCACAGTGCAGCATGTGGTTCAGCAACATCCTGATACATGGCTACAAACTCCTGAAAAGCCCTGTATTAACAAAATATATGATGTGACAAAAATAGACATAACTCTTAGAAGCTCAGAATAAGTGATATGGCAAATATACAATATTTATCCTAATCTATATCTTTATCCCTAAAAAAATATCTAAGACATCAGGTGTCCAGAGTTTGGTGACAGGAGAGAAGAAAATTTTAATAGTTAAAATATTGTACATGTGAAAATTATAATCCTTGTCCAACAAATTAAGAACTGGTGGAAGGCATTAGATACCATTCATCTTTTCTTGAGGAAACCAGAAACCTGATCGTGAGAGAGCCTCGTCATGCTATTTGAAAATAAACTGCTACTACTACTTCTACTATTATAATCTAATTTGCATTATATTTATACGGTGCTAATTGTAGCACCTAGGAACAAATGCCTTAACTGGCTATACATTTTACAAAACAGTTATATAAATCTCATCTCCCAAAATATTTACTTGATTCTAAATAGAGTTTGGTCCTCAAAATGGTAAGTAATCAGAACAGGGCAATTACCTATGTTGAGCAATTAAACAGTTTCGACACAACTCTGTATGATCAAGTAATTTCTAACAAGATAAAAAATTAACGTTTATTTAACATACCTGGCAACCTCAGTGATCAGAGTCTAATTTATTGTTGCCAAGAAAAAAAAAGGTAGTTTTGATGTTGTTTAAAAGTTGCTTAGTAGACACATTATAAATATACATATTTTATTTTCATATTAGTTGGAGATAAGGGATCCATTTTCATTTCAATATTTTCAATAGCTCTTTTGACGAAAAAGATGTCCATCCTTTGAGGTTGAATTTGAATACCGATGGTTGGAAAAAACGTGACTGTTTCCTTTGTACACAGGATCTATTTTTGTGAGTACTAAATTACTTAGCTTTTTTTCCTTTTGCTTTAAAACAAGAGAACTCCATGAGAGTTCCCTCCAGGGTATTGTTTTACTGCTGAACAACGAACTCTACCACGCTCTGGTGAAAAAAAAGTATTACATATTCTGGAGTGCAGTGTTTATTATATTGTGAAAAATTACCTTGTCAAGGGCACTCATAAAGTGCTGGTCACCATTCAAAACGGTGTTGATAAGTTGAACAAATTTACTATGTACTTCCAAAACAGACTCCACAAACTGAGTTGGCATCTAAAAATATACAATACAGAAAACAGGTTTACTGAAAAATTCAATAGCTATACAAAAATGTAAAACAAATTAATATAAATAGATTGTCATGGTTATTCTGGAGGAAAATTATCACCAAAAATCAAAGTCATTAACAAGTAACTGAGTCTTCAAGACAGTTTCTCCTGCATATTCACACTAGTAGGATGCAGCCACGGCACTGCTGGGTTTTGGGAATTGCCTGGAGAAGATGTGCCCTTGAGACATAAGCACCAAAACGTGGCATGAAATGCGGCACCAAACTTTCAGAATTAAGATTATAAGTGTACGTCAATCCCAGGCCCCTCGTCTAAACCAGGAGTTTCCCAACTGTGGTACACATATCAATGCTCGTATGTGAGCTCGATGTTCCAACCATTCACAATAATTTTTTAAAGAAAATTATGTTTGACCCTA